>NC_081812.1:19852500-20185000 GCF_030704535.1 Vitis vinifera
CAAAATTAACTTCTGTTTGTTCCTTGAATGTACTTTTGATCACAAAGTTGGAATTTCTTTAAGGAATTGCTAATGTTGAGTGTTAATTTTAATATTAACTACTGTTACTAAATGTTGAGTGTGAAGCAGTAATTTAAAAGGCTTATAGGACTGAATGAATGAGTCTTGTGACTGAGAGCAAGGCTTAAGGACTTTGTCTTAAGATGCAAATTTAGACATTGAGGATTGCTTCATGTTAGAGGAGCTTGCTTATGTTTATAAAAGCAGAGGTTATGTTTAAAGCAAAGAGGGTGGGCCACTTCTATTCTGTTAGAATTGAAGGTGTAACATGCCTTTAATTTCAATTGGATATGAATGGATGTCAATGAGGGTTAAGGATCTTCTAAGTTGGGAACATATGGCAAGACTTAAAGAGGACTAGCTTGTTGCAACTAGAATACACAATGTTTTGAGAGTTAGGGGTGGGGAAGTACCATACCGGACTTTTGGTGTTCACTACATTTCAATTTTTAATGATAGTGTTGGAGTTTGCATTGCCCTATGATTCTTTGCCTTGTCCTATTGTCAACATTAGTGGACAAATCACATGAAATGGGACCTTTGTGCTTTTGTTAATAAAACATGTAAATAAATTATTAGCTCCCAATTTTCTTGAATTTGCCTACCTTGGCAATAAAGAAACTAAATACAGAAGAAAGAATAAACCTACAAATTGGGATTAATTCATTTTTCTCAAAGTTTACTTCCTTATCGGAGATGGCTTCAAACCACACAAGTAACCAACTTAAATTAACCATTTGAGCTTGCAGATCCACACAAAAGACAAGAGTATGGTCAGAAAACAATAGATGGGATACCTCCACCCTCTCACAAACTCTATTGTTGGATTCTATAACGCTGGATCCTAGGACCACACAGGGATTGGAAGATTAGTGCACCACTTCCACCGAATGTCTATAGGGATCCATGATAGTGTCATTTTGGGCTTTGCCTTTTCCACCCTTGTAGCAACTACTGAGGGTACAAATGTTATTCATGGGTAACTTATATCGTGGAAATTTTAAAAGAGTTTGATAATATTTCAATTGTAAACTGGTTGAAATTTGTGATCTTCCTAAATCTCCTTAACGATGGTATGAAGTATCCCTTATTTCTTTTTGCTGTATTAGGTTACAGAAAAAATAGCAGTAAGAAAATGTGTGAAAAACAACTAATTTGATTAAGTAATTCGCTCGGGGGAGGGGAGGGGAGGGGAGGGGAAGGGAGGGGGGGGGGGGGGAGGGCTTGGGTGTTAAAATATTTTTAAAAAATAATCAATTGATAGCAAAGTAACATAAAAATGAGAAGTAAGGCAACAATTTAAAAAATAAAAAATAAAAAAAAAAAAAAAAATTAAGGGGATTGAGAAAAAAATGTGCAAACTCTTTTATAGTGGTTTAGTAATCCATCCACATCCACTCTCCTCAACCTCTTAATCAAGTGAGGGTTTCTCTATCAAGACTTCCAACTCAAGCCGTCAAGCTTTATAATTGGATTCATGGTTGGAGCACTTACAATCCTTTTAAATTTTTCCACCTACTTGAAGTCTTTCTCTCACAACGAGTAAATAAGAAAGTTTTAATGCTTCCAATCCTAGAGACAAGTTTAGCTCACAATACAAAAGAAACTAGGATGAATTTGAAAGGTGCACTAATAGAATTTGCAAGTGGAAAATCAATGCACTTAGATGAAGAGCTTTGAATGAGAGAAAATGTTTTTCTAATTGAATGCAATTGTTCTCTTATCAGTAAATGTTCTAACATTCTTTAATTTATAGGTTTCTAGCTAGGGAACCTAAAAAGCCATAAAAGACCCTCGACTAGTCAAGCATCAATTCGGTCAATTTACTAGCAGTTGGACATTAAATGCTTTAAAGGTGATTGTTGAGGTTTTTGAGCTCAATGTGCAACTGGTCCTCGACAAGCCTTAGACCAGCCCTTAATCGACTCTAGACTTGTACTTCATCAACCCTAAATCGGTCCTCGATTGGCTTTTGACCGGTCGAGGCTATGCCTCAATTGGCTGCACCCTAACTACTAGAAGAGAGAAAAACTAATGAGTACCCTTGACCGACGCTCAATCGGTCGAGTCCAACTAGTTGAGTGAATTCTCATCCGATTCAATCGGTTCTTGACCCCCTCAATTGGTTACATTGAAAAGTGCTTAAACTGACCCAGTTTGATGTTTGGAACTTCTAGTAACTTGTGTAAACCTTCTTAAAATCTTTTAAGACGAGTTGGAAAAGACAGTACATCTCCAAAGGGGGGAGGATCACTCTCATAAAAAGCACCTTAGCTAGCATGCCAATTTACCAAATGTTTATTTTCCGAATGCCCAAGTCTGTTGCTAAAAGAGTGGAGAAAACCCAAAGAGATTTCCTATGGGGGGGAGGAAACTTGGAGGGAAAAGTTCACTTAGTTAAATGGGATGCGGTCTATACAGAAAAACACAAGAGAGGGCTAGGTTTAAGGAGAATAGCCACTCTGAATAGAGCCTTGCTGGGCAAGTGGATTTGGAGGTTTGCTTGTGAAAAGGATAACCTTTGGAAACAAGTGATCACTACGAAATATGGGCAAGAGGATTATGGTTGGAGGTAAAAGAAGGCTAGTGGGGCGGCTGGAGTAGGGGTCTGGAAGGAGATTATGAAAGAATCTGAATGGTGCTGGGAAAATTTGGCTTTTCTAGTTGGGAAGGGTTCCAAAATCAAATTTTGGAAAGATAGTTGGTGCACTGACACTCCGTTGTCCCAATGCTTCAATCATCTTTTTGTCCTTGCCGCGCATAAGGATGCTACGATTGAGGAGATGTGGGACCAAGAGACGGGCCAAGGAGATTGGAATCTTGTTTTTGTGAGGGACTTCAATGATTGGGAGTTGGACATGGTTGGAGCATGATTCAGTCATGTGGAGGCAGGGAAGAAATGGTCTTTTCAGGGTCAAAGAAGCTTACAGACTACTAGACAAGCCTAATGCCACAGTTTTTCCCGCAAGAAGAATATGGGTGGATAGGGTGCCAACTAAAGTCTGTTTTTTTGCTTGGGAGGCTATGTGGGAGAAGGTGCTCACTCTGGACAGACTCCAGATAAGAGGGATGCAACTCCCAAATTGTTGTTTTTTGTGTGGTTGTGAAGAAGAGAATGTAAATCATATTCTTTTACACTGTATAGTGACTAGAGCCCTATGGGATATTATTTTTGGGTTGATAGATGTTAAGTGGGTCCTTCTAGAAACTGTAAAGGAGACTTTAATCTCTTGGAGGGGTTCATTTGTAGGGAAGAAAAGGAAAAAGATTTGGAAATCCATTCCGTTATGTATTTTTTGGACGGTTTGGAAGAAGAGGAATAGGTTAGCCTTTAGGGGGCGTGCGTTGAATATTCAGAAGTTAAAGACTACTTTTGTCTGTAACTTGTGGAATTGGGCCAAAGTGTATTTAGGTGAGGAGTCTTTCTCCCTTATAGGATTTTTGGAGTGGATAGCTTCCACTTAAGGGGAGGTAGTTCTTTTTGGTCCTTTTTCTCTTTTTGAGGCTGTAGCCGTCTTGTATACTCCCTGTATGCTTTGTGGCGTTAGCCTTTTCTAATGCATATCTTGTTTACTTATCAAAAAAAAAAAAAAAAAAATCTTTTAAGACGAGTTTAGAAAGAATTTGACTCGAAGTTTTGAATTAAAGCAAAGATTCATTCATTTCTTTGATAAAAATAATGTTTTAAGCTTAAGTGAGGATGAAAAATCAACTTTTAAGTGCATGAAAAATAATTTAGACATAAGCGCACCAATAAATACCATCTTTCAAATTGTCCTAGGTCACTTCAAGTCTTCAAGAGTTCCAAGACTTCATGGTATTGACTTTCCTCCATAGTTGCTTAAAATTTCTTTGGTTTTTCACTTTTAAACCTGGAAACTTCACTTGATTTAAATCATTAGTAGACTTTACCTTGTTTTGTAATCATCAAACCTGACTAGGAGAACCCTTGGGCTAACAATATGTTTTTCCATTGTAAATATTGACTTCAATTCATGATGAAAATACTTGAAGTGGCCTAATTTTACAAGGCAATTAACTTCAATTGTTGCCCTTGCTTGTTTGATGTTCTTGTTAATCTTGGACAAGTGTGATTTTCAACATTAATTTTAGTTTATTAGTTTCTTTTGTTCTTCTCAATGAACTATGTAGCATTAGAGCATGAAATATTTTTTACTAGAACTGAAGTTTATCTAATTTTTATTTCCTTCTTTTCCTTTTTTTGGGTTAAAAGATTGAAGTTCTCTAGTCATCGAAGTTGTGTTTTTATAGGTTCTTTTGCGAATGCTTCCAAACTATCATCATCATGTGCGGTCCCATGAGAACACACTCATAACAAAATTTTTTGGTCTTCACAGGATCAAACCTTCAAGTGGGCAAAAGGTAATCAAATTAATGAATTAATTATTTCTAATATTGCAGTTCTTTTTCAATCTAGAATGATGCCTAGTTCTGGATCTTTAAAGTTACTAAAATTTCGGAAGTCAATAAACCCATATCAATGAGCTGAGTATATTAAGACTTACCTTAACAGTATTGTTTTCTTGAAACCCACTGTTGAGAACATGGCGCTTTTTATATATTCTTGTTGGCTTATCCAAAAAAACAAAACTACTGTTGAGCATATGATTGCATATATGTACAATGAACTAATTTTTGTAAACTATGTCCTACTTTGCAGTTTCGCTTTGTAGTAATGGGAAACATGTTCTGCACAGAATTACGAATCCATAGGAGATTTGATTTGAAAGGTTCCTCCTTAGGGCGTTCTGCAGACAAGGTTGAAATTGATGAGAACACAACACTGAAAGATCTGGATCTAAATTACCGCTTTTATTTGGAACCTTCTTGGCGTGATGCTCTATTGATGTAAGTCACAGTTGATAAGCTGTTATCTCGTTGCCATTTACATATTTTCTGAAGTTCACATATCATTTATCCATCAATCATGAAGGTGCAATGCCAAAAAAAAATGCTAAAAGGAGATATGACAATCACTAAAACTTAGAAATATATTGTTATGTCTAGGAACAGTTAACCAAACCTTTTATCTGAAAACACTGTCAATTTTTATAATAAATTGAGTTTACGAGACAAACGTGAAATTCTAGAGAAAGCAACACTCAATGATTTGGATATCAAGAAGATTTTATTTTATTTTCATTTGCATATTTTCAAAAATATTAGTTCTTGAATCAAATTTCAAAAGATTGGTTCTTGAACCAAATTTCAAATGGGAAATTATTGATGAACTTTTTCAGGAATGTATCACACAACTGTAAAGAACAAGTGTTCATTGAGCTGCATGAAGGTGGTATACAAGTGATGCATTTTTCATCTAAGTTCTATGTCCAGTTACCGATTATGAATTTTTTTTAAACCGTTTTGAAAATGTCTTTCAATTTCAATTTCGTTAGTTCTGTAACACCTGAGTCCTTTGTCTAAAATTCCCTCACTAATGTCACCAAAATGGTTAAAAAGAAAAAGAAGGGAAAGATAGAGGGCTGTCTTTTCTTGAGATCCTTACTAATTTTATTTTAAGAAAGTGTAATAAAAAATTATATGTTTCAGAAGGGGAAGAAATGATTTATTTTGAGTCCTATGAGAACAAAGTGAGTGATTTCATTTTTAGGTGATTTCCAAAGCCCTAATTCCTTGTCAGTTTTAGCTTTAATCTCCATGATTTATATTTCAATAAATTTTTTAGCATAGTTTGGCTGCAAGTGAATGTCAGGTATGTAGTCTCTTTTCTTGCATATCAATGCTCCTGTCATTGGTTATAGTTTCCTTGTATATCTTTATGCAGGCAGATTGAGATTGACAGTAAATTTTTGGAAGCACAGCACATTATGGATTATAGCCTTTTACTGGGTGTGCATTATCGAGCCCCCCAACATCTGCGGTCTCTCATGTCTTACAATCGAAGTATAGGAGCTGATGGATTGGGAATTCTTGCAGAAGAAGGTGGGTTTCATATCCAATATCTGATGTTCTGTTTGTTTGATTCATATGGGCATGCATCACTTGCTTGATGGTAAAGTTAATAAAAGAAATTCGAGGAATGTAAATAACTTAAGTTGCAGGTGCCTTTTTGTGCTTGAGAATTATATGCAATAGGAGGAAGAATAAAATATAGTGGATACTGAAAGGAAATGATAGTTTTATTGGAGACTCGTCTCAGGGTCTCTAAATATATGATTACATGTTGAGGAGACCAAAAATGACAACTGATTCCTCCTTTAGCTATCATTTTAATCAACAATGCTTTCATAACAAGCTTGTCACAAAAATGATTTTTGGTAATATTTTAGTGTATTAGAATTCATAAGCAGTGAGTTATTATCTAAAAACTGCCATCTTTAACCGCATTGGAACTGATGAGCAGTTACTTGAAAATTGTGGAACTCTCTCATGGTGACTTGTGGTGTACAGCTGTCTCCGTTTATTGGCTTTCCTTGAATGACATTTCTGCCAATACTTTTATCAGCCTTATATTTTGAAGGTACTAAATATAACTATGAAAAGAGGAAAACTGAGATAGAAGAAACCTTCCTGCTGCTACTGTAGCAGCAGTATGTATAAGAGCCAAGATTTATTTCTATGCAAAGAAAACAAGTATTCCTTTTAATGTATACTCAAGAAGGCCTACCAGGCTGCAATTTTCAGGGTTGTTCAAAATGCAGGATTGTGGAGGCTGATTTTCAGTACCTGGTCAAAGGTTTTGAACCTCTAATTGAACAGTTCGAGTTGCAGTTATTGTAGATATGGAATTAAGCAGTGAATGTTGAACCATTACCTGGTTCGGATGAGTTTTATCATTGAAGTAAAAAATGCCATTTCTCATTTTTGTTTAGCTGTGCTCTTCCAGTTTTTGGTGGTTGTCTACTTGCAATGCGTTTGAATTGATGGATTATGATTGAAACCATGCATTGATGATGGATCCAAACCCTTGGGCTGGGCATGTCTCTGGAATCTAATCTGATCCCATTTTTTGCCTGTCTACAGCATTTGCATAGTTGCATTGTCCTGCAGGGCATGAACTGATTTCAGTATTTCATCATCCAGTGGGACAAGAACTGATTTCAAAATTTTGTTGGTGATGATTCAAACCACAGATTCTATAGAGGATGATATCTCTAGCTATCCAGAAGGCCTTGTCTTGGTGCCTCGTGGAAGTGATGACGGTAGTGTTGTTGTGGGCCCTCACATCAGAGGTAGCCGATTGAGAGCATCATCTGCTGCTGGTGGTGAGGAAGTGGATCTCCTTCTTCCTGGAACAGCAAGGTTTGATTTCTTTGGCAAATGTGTAGTGTCCTAAAAGCTCTTCTGAAAGCTTGCTTGAACTTGATGCCAATTGCCATTTGAATTTCAGTTAACAGAACGAGTTTCTTATCAGTTTTTCTAGACAAATGACAAAGTGATACATTAAAATTTTACCTGACCCTCAGAGAGATGAAAATTTCTGGAAAGAATTAAAGGTGAAAGCTCATACATATAAAATAAAAAAAAGATCAGTGCGCTTAATTTAGAAAACAATCTATCTTTAAAGGAACTAGAAATATTCATGTTGTGTGAGTAGAAGGTGAGATGGCAAAAACATTCTTGTTTTCTTTCAATATCTGAATTCTAATTTTCTTTTTGACCTCTTAAGCAGACTCCAAATCCAGCTTGGTGTGAATATGCCAGCAAGGGCAGAAAAGATTACAGGGATACAGGAAGTAGAGACACTTCACGAAACATACGATGTTGTTCTTTACCTGGGTATTATTGACATATTGCAAGAGTACAACATGGGTAAGAAGATTGAACATGCATACAAATCTCTTCAATTTGATTCCTTGTCCATCTCTGCGGTTGACCCTACATTCTACTCCAAGCGCTTCTTGGAATTCATTCAGAAGGTCTTCCCTCCAAATGAGGTAACAAGTTGAAAGGCCTTGGATCCAGTATGTCCACGCCTGTAATGAGAGTTCCGCCCTAGTGGGAGGCTGCTTGCAGAGTTAACAAGAACATTCGTTTCTTGGGGCCGGCCATATGAACTCATGTATTAGAATTAAAGATTGGGAGAAGGGGCTAAAGTGTTGCATATTGTGAGTAGGCAAAGCTAAATCATCTCTTCCAAGCCCATCCTAAAGGCTTAGTTGATAATGATGTTAAAAAATTTTATTTCCATGTTATTGTCATTTTTTTTTTTTTTTTTGCATTATGTTTGGAGTTTGATTCAGGTTGTGTTATTTCTTCAGCTATTTGTATTCTTTTCAACTCCTAATGAGCTTCAGTGAGGGGAATGTATGATTTGAGGTTCTTAGACTTTCGGATATGCTTTCTGGTCATCCTATAGTTCTTCCTTCTACAAAGAACCTCTGTGCAGCGTGAGTGGACCAAGTTTCTCAGGTTCTTAATTAGGAGTAAAACATGGACACCTAGAGAGATGCCTTTATATTTGGTGCAAAACGTACCTGCTTGTGGCGTAGATGGTATAGTTACAATTAACAGTGGTTGGGTTGTAAAGGATGCCATTGATTTTTGCAGGTGACGAGTGAAAAATTAAAATATCTTATTGGTCGTAGGACTCGAACACGTTCCCCTTCCTTGCGACCGTAAAACCCAGGTCGTTGGAAAGTGTGTAACATAGCAAAACCGTGAGACGTGGGACCGCAGGTTTGAAATCTATTTTCCCCTCTTGCATGTTTCCGTCTGTTATTAGTCCTGACCGATTTCAGGGATTCACTTTCAATGCTTAATTACGATTAAAATATATATTTTGTTTCATAATAACTTTGGATGCTCTCTAACAAAGGATGCTCACTTGGCGGGTGAAGATTTTTTTTATTTGTTTTTTTTATTATTATTAATGAAATGACTAAAAAAATTAGGATTTTGGTGTAAAAACAAGATTGAAAAACTTGTTTGAAAGATAGAAAAGAAAGCATTAAAAGACCCAAGAAAAAAGTCATTATTCTAATCTAGTTCCTAAGGTCTCAAAATCAACATTTAAACCGGAATCTGCAAGTCCTTTTGCGAAGGTGAAGGTAGGAGATTTGAGGTGAAAAAGACAGTTGTGCTTGTTGGTATAAGTCTTATGGGATTTAGTGTTTTGTGAGAAAAGACCATATAAGCGTTTGTTGGTATTAGTTTTGTTTGCTTAATTTAGAAAACATGACATCTTTAATGGAATTTGAAAGATTCCTGAAGCACAAGAGAACACTAGATGGCAAAAACACTCTTGTGCAATTTGTAGTCTACTTTCAATACTTGAATTCTAAAAGGAAACACAGATGCTTCATGAAGCATACAATGTTGTTCTTTACCTAGGTATGTTGCTAACAATAAGCTCAGCGAATCAAGACCTATATTAGATTCAATTAGGAAACGTTATCAAACTTGGGAATCCCTTACCAGTCTTGTTTCAACTAGACTTGCTTTCATCTCTCACGAGCAAGAAAAGTAAGATGTGGAAATTAAATTATTTGTTCATGTTCCAAATTAAATATGTAAAAAAAAATTTCTACCAGAGAAAAAAAAAAAAAAAAAAACTGTTATTTTCTTCCCATTTCCATTTCCATCATGCATGATGAGAAACACATAGCACAAAAGATTTTTCAGGTTTATCCTGCTGAAGTTGCGCCCATATTCATTAGAAATAATGCTGTATAATTGATTGAGACTTGAAAGTACAATCCTGGAAGTATCACATATCCCCTCCGCAAATAGTTTTCGACAATGCTAGCTGATACAAAATAGATTACAGTTTTGATCCAAGTCCCGTTTAAAAAAAATGAAAATAGCTCAAAATGATTAGGCGTACAGCAAATTAAAATATTCAAAAACTCAATAAACATCCAAATACACATAGGAAGTTGTAAAAAGTATAGCAGAAAACATACAAACATCTTTAAGGGCAACGGGTTTACATAGTTCAGTAATCAGATCTACTTTCTAATTCAATTAGACCATCAGATCGCAACTGTTGTGTATCTCAGACAATGGGTTCCTTGTAGATATAGAGCAAAATGCATCTGGAACAGAGCACAGCTTGGTACACCACCTTAAAGATCAACTTACAAAGACAATGTAAGTCTGGGAACCTGTTGTCCCATGTTATGAGGTAGCATAAGAAGGTGAACTCCCTGGCCCTACATCCGTTATCCTGGATAACCTTGTGGAGGCATCATTGGGGTCTGGGAACCTGTTGCCCCATGTTAGGAGGCTGCATAGGTGGGCGAATTCCCTGACCCTGCATCTGCTGTCCTGGAAAACCTTGTGGAGGCATCATTGAGGGAGGCCTAGCCATCTGAGTCCCTGGAGTGAAATTCGCCATTGTGCCACTGCCAACAGGAGGCGGAGGAACGGGTAGAGCTCCACCTGGGGGCATAGGCCTAGGCCCATTTCCCATTGGAGGTGGAGGTGGTGGCAAGGTTCCAGGCATAGGAGGCGGTGGTCCTCTTGGAGGATTAGCAATTGTTGCACCTGGTGGGAGTCCCTGTGGTGGAGGAGGAGGTGGAGGAGGAGCTTGAGGTGGTGGGGGCAAAGGCCTTGGTGGGGCACCAGGAGCAGTTGTACCATTAGCTGCAGAGGCAGGCTGAGGCTTGTTTGCCTCTGGTGGCTTGGTTTTGAAATACAATTGCAACTGTACAATTGGCATCAAGGAACTATGTCATAGAAAACTCACAAATAATCCAAAAGTTTCTCAAAACCAGATCAGTGGCTAAACCCCACCAAGGTGGCAGGTCAGACATGCATAAGTTGATGTTTTATTAATAACATATTTAAAATATGGCAAAGAAAAAAAAAATCAAATAGCCTTGATAAAATAAGTATTTAAGACGCCCATTGCAAAAGACATTCAATCACTTGTGCTCTATTCAAATAAAATAACATACAACATGTGACTTTATGATAGAGATGATGATTAAAAGTGATTCTGATGGTGAAAACTTTGCCAACTTGGTCATCGTGCCTGGAGCTGAAACCCAGGCAGATTGGATCAAGTTAGAGATTAACCCAACCCCAACATATGAATGTCTACGTGAAGGCCAAGCCAACCTAGCTTAATAGTTTTTTCTCTTATATTTTTTTTTTTTTTGATAAGTAAACGAATATATTAACGAAGGCAAAAAGCCAAAGAGCATACAGGGAGTATACAAGGCTACAAACCCTAAACCAAAAAACAAAAGAACCCAACCCCTACTTAGAAGCTATCCATTCCAAGAAACCTATAAGGGAATTCGACTCCATATCAATGTACACTTTAGCCCAACCCCAAAAATTATACACAAACGAAGTCTTTAATTTCTGAAAGGCTAGCACACCCCCTTTAAAGGCAAGCCTATTCCTCTCCTTCCAAATTGTCCAAAAAATGAAAAGCGGGATGGACTTCCACACTTTCTTCCTTTTTCTCCCCACAAAAGAGCCTTTCCAACTACTAAGAACCTCCTTTACAGAATTAGGAAAGACCCACTGTACACCACATAATGCAAGAATGATATCCCATAAACCTTTTGCCACCGTACAATGAATTAACATATGATTGATAGTTTCCTCTTCACATCCACACAAGAAGCACCGATTAGGGAGGTGCCATCCTCTTCTCTGCAACCTATCCAATGTAAGGACCTTCCCCCAAGTAGCTTCCCAAGCAAAGAAAATAATTTTTGTTGGAACTTTGGCCACCCAAACATTGCTATGAGGGAAAACCGCTTCATCAGCATTAATCAACACCCTATATGCTTCCTTAACTTTAAACAGCCCGTCCGCTCCTCCCCTCCAAAAAACCGAATCTTCCTCCATAGATACTCTATAATTCCTCAACTCAAGTAACATATTGTCCACCAACCCCAATTCCCAATCATTGAAGTCTCTCAACAGTCTTAAACTCCACCCTCCTTGACTCAGATTCTGATCCCAATAATCCTCCACAGTGGCGTTCCTTTGGGCAGCCATGGAGAAGAGGTCCGGGAAAGCTTCGGACAGCACGTTGTTTCCACACCAAGGATCAATCCAAAACCTTACTTTATTGCCTTCTCCCACCTTGAATACCATGTTATCCCAACACCAAGTGGACTCCTTCAGAATTTCCTTCCACATACCAACCCCAAACACCCCATTTGCCTTCCTTGTTCTCCACCCAAACTCCTCTTGCCCATACTTAGCCTCAAGCACTTTTTTCCACAGCTCCTCCTTAGCCCGCGCAAACCTCCAAATCCATTTGCCTAGAAGAGCTTTGTTTAACCAAATCAACTTTCTTAACCCCAACCCTCCCTTCTTTTTATCCATACACACAACCTCCCACTTGATTAGATGAGCCTTATTCCCCCCATTGGCTCCTCCCCACAAAAAATTCCTTTGAAGCTTTTCCAGTCTTCTTGCCACTGATTTAGGCATGCGGAATAATGACATTTGATACAAAGGAATGCTGGTCAGCGTGCTCTTAATGAGAGTAATTCTCCCTCCTTTGGACAGAAATTGGCGCTTCCAAAGAGCAAGCTTCCTCCTCATTTTCTCCTCCACCCCATCCCAAACGGAGGAGGCCCTATTAGGCGCCCCAAGGGGCAGCCCCAAATAAACAGTGGGCAGCTGTCCCACCTTACACCCAATTTCAGCAGCCATATCAAGCGCCCCTTCCACCTCCCCTACCGGAATGACCATGCTTTTCTCCAAATTTATTTTTAAACCTGAGGCAGCCTCGAACCATAAGAGGATCTAGCTCAAGTACAACAGGGACTCTTTTTTTGCCTCACAAAAGACAATTGTATCATCCGCAAACAGGAGATGAGTTATGTTCACGGGCTGCCCTCTTCCTTTCCATATCCTACAGCCATAGATGAACCCCCCTTCGATGGCCCTCGATATTAACGCACTAAGGACTTCCATTCCCATGATAAATAAGTAGGGGGATAGGGGATCCCCTTGCCTAAGCCCTTTAGAACTTGAAAAGAAACCAGCTGGAACCCCATTCACCAGCATTGAGTATTTGATAGTAGAAATACAGCTCCACATCCATCCTATCCATTTTGATCCGAAGCCCATCTTATGCATAACCTTTAATAAAAACTGTCAATTGATACTATCAAACGCCTTCTCAATGTCCAACTTACAGATTAGGCCTTTCTCTCCCCTTTTTTGCCAAGAGTCTATTACCTCATTTGCGATTAGGGAACCGTCAAGAATCTGTCTCCCTTTGATGAAGGCGTTCTGATCAGGAGAAATCACCTTATCTATTATTTTTTTTAGCCTATTGGCCAACACCTTAGCCAATAATTTATAAAGACCCCCAAGCAAACTGATTGGCCTGTAGTCCCCCAAGTCCTCTGCCCCCCCTTTCTTCGGAATCAAGACCAGAAATGTATGGTTTAGGCTCTTGATGAAAGAATTCTGATCATAAAACTCTTTGAACATATCCAAGACATCCTCCTTGACAATCTCCCAACAATTTTGCCAAAATGCTACAGTGAAACCATCCAAACCCAGGGCTTTGTCCCCATTCATCCCCATTAATGCAGCATAGATCTCAGCCTCAGAGAAAGGGAGCTCAAGAGCATCCGCTTCTGAGAGGCTGATCTGCTTCAGCACAAGGCCCCCTATATCCGCCTTCCAATCCGAGCTTTCCGAAAGAAGTTGCTGATAAGCATTAACTATTCCATCCCTCACTTCTTGATCCTCTGTAAGCCTCACCCCATTAATCTTAATTTTGATCAGATTATTGACTCTCCTGTGGGCATTAGCCATACGGTGAAAGAATCCGGTGTTCCTATCCCCTTCCCTAAGCCAAAGTTCCCTTGATAGCTGTCTCCAGTGCACTTCTTCCATCGACACCCATTTTGAATAATTCTCCTTAGCTGTTTTTTTGTGACCTAACTCCTCCTCTGATAAAATCCTCTCTTCTTCCACTACATCCCATCGCTCCACTTGCTGAAGGGCTTCAGCTTTGTTTTTCTCCAACCTTCCAAAAACCTCCTTATTCCAGATCTTTAAATTGTGTTTCAGGCCCCTCATCTTAGCTGCTAACCTGTAGCTCGGCCTTCCTCTAACCACTATCCCTTGCCACCACCCCTCTATCAGCTCTTTGAATCCTTCAGCTTTGAGCCACATGTTTTCAAATTTGAAGGGGTAAGGACCTCTCCTTAGGCCACCTCCCTCAAGCAAAATCGGAAAATGATCCGAGGTTGGGCGAGGCAATCTTCTTTGAATAGCCCTACTGTATTGATCTATCCAATTGGGGGATACCAAGAATCTATCCAACCTGGCCCACGATTGATTATTGAGCCCCCCACTCCAAGTGAAGGATCCCCCTTGCAAGGGAATATCAATTAGCCCTAACTCATCTATGACCTGGGCAAACCTCCTCATAGCTGAAGTGATCCTCCCATTTCTACTCCTTTCAGCTTGGTATAGGGTTGAATTGAAATCACCTCCTAAACACCATGGGTCCTCCCACAGTCCTCTGATTGCCCCGAGCTCCTCCCATAAACACTCCCTATCCTTTCTGGAACAAGGACCATAAACCCCTGTGAACACCCAGATTACTCCATCTCCCACATTCCTGAATCTACAGGAAATGGAGAATTGGCCCTCTTCCACCCCCAGCATTTCCAGAGATCTTTTTTCCCAGCAGATCAAGACACCCCCTGCTGTCCCCATAGCATTTAAAGCCTTCCAATCAAGAGATCTCCCCGGCCCTAGACTCCTCACCACCTCTTCAGACATAACTTGCATCTTTGTTTCTTGAATACAGAACAGGTCCACCTTTTGGCTTCTGATAACTGACTTGATAACTTTCCTCTTGGACCTATCATTCACGCCCCTCACATTCCAACTCAGAAGTCTTACGTTCATTGGACAACTGAGCTTTGGATCCCTCTGCCCTGTTGAGGGCCTTTCTTCCTAATGTCCCCTTCATAATTAACAGAGCACTCCAATCTCTTAAGCTCCCTTTCGAATCTTGTAGTCTCCAGTAGCCCTTTGTCTATTATTTTCTCCCTTCTTTTCCTGATTTTTCCCAGAAAGTTCAGAATTTCCTTCTCCAGACCTTCCGTTGAGAAACCCAAAAAGTGGCTGAATTTAATCAGGCTACTTTCCTCCCAATTGAGCTGGTCTTCCTTCCTGCCCTCTTGACTAGCCCGCTGGTCTGTAGACCACCCCAAATTCCTACCCGTAGGGTCAACGCTGCTGATCTCAACCAGGTCCCAACAGCCATCCCTTCTTCCTGTATGATCTTCTGTATTTGGTCTTCGTGACCCACTTCCAACCAGAATTCCCTCTCTTCGCCCCCCAGAATGGTCGTAATACTCCCTCTCCGGAGTCTGACCGAAACAAAAAGGATTAGAAGAGGAAGACCCTTGTGCCCTGGTACCCCCCATATTTATCTCTGAGACATACCTCGCAGCTTCTTCTTCTAGCATTCTTTTCTGCCCTCGGGTTGTTTGGGTCCGGCTGTTGTCTTCTCCCCATTTCTTATATTATATTGAGTCGCAAAAAAATGACAGATTTCAGAGAGAGAGAGAGAGAGAGAGAATAAGTGGAGAACCTAATTGTAAAGTGTTTGCATAATGTCTACTGAAGTTTGTTTAAATATTTTAAGAAAGGTTTAAGTTTTGCTTAATAATGATGAAAATATGTTATACATCAACAAAAGGGTTCAACTTTTGTTGCTTGAGGCCGTTAGCCAGGACCAAACTTATTAAGTCAGGTTGACTTTTTAACCTAAGCCCATTGGACCAATTGAAAATCTACCCAAGCTTGTGCAAAATAACAACCTTATTAAGTCAGGTTGACTTTTTAACCTGAGCCCAATTGAACCAACTGAAAATCGACCCAAGCTTGTGCAAAGGTTATTTTGGGCTTGGGTTGACCCTAACTAACTTGCAGCCATAATTTCAGTTGATAATTTTGATACTTACTTCAGTGGGGGCCTACAGTAGTAAGCTTTGATGGAGGCAGAAGATAATGACCGGTTCTCAATGGTTGCCATGATATGTTTCTAATCAAAAGGAAAAAGAATGGTGGTTATAATGGTGCATAGGTGGTGAGAAGAGTGCCCATGGATTTTTCAGATGACTGTGGCAAGATCATGATGACTATTACACTGGAGATGAACTTTGCTATGGTGGTTGGGTTGGATTGAAGAAAATAGCAAGAAATGTTTGTCCCCCAATGCCTTGGTTTGTATGACAAGAAAGAAATGTTAGGATCTTTGAGGAAAAGTGGAGGATGATGAAGATTTTGTAGGATCTACTTCACTTCTTTTCTCCCTTCAAGGCCTCGTGTACCGAAGCCTTTCAATGCATTTCTTTTTTTTTTTTTTTTGATCAGAAACGAAAAAGCTTATATTAATAAAAGAACAAATACAGAAGAGAACAAAGAAACAACAGAAAGAGAAAAAAACCAAGGGAAGGATGAGAGGTCCTTCCTACACAAGAACCAAGGAAAACACCCAACAATAGAAATCTAAAAACAAAAGAGAACCCAACAAACTTCAAACTCTTGAAACGCAAACCCCAATCCAATTGATTTGTAGAATGCTTAGAGGAACTCCTCTAAAAGCTTCAGTACAAGAAGCCCATAGAGACGAGTAAAACCGAATCAAATCCCAAACCACCTCTTCCGTTCTCCCTTTATCCTCAAAGATTCTATTATTCCTTTCTTGCCACACCATCCAAATCAAAGTAAGGCAAGCAATTTGCCAAAGAATCTTGCCTCTTACTGAGTTCCCCAAGCCTTTAAAAGAAATAACCAACATATCTTCAATGCTCCTTGGAGGAACCCAAATCACACCTACTAGATTGAACAACTTGTGCCAAAGTCCAATGGTGACAGGACAATGAAGAAAAAGGTGGTCAATCGACTCTCCATTTCCTTTGCAAAGAATGCACCATTGAGGACAGAGGGCTTTGTAGGGTCTTCTCAATTGCAACTTGTCATTAGTGTTTACCTTCCCATGTGCTACTAACCAAGCGAGGACCTTAACCTTTGAAGGGACTTTTGAGCTCCATAAAAACTTGGCCGGAAGGAACATTAAAGGATTTGAATCTCTTGACAATGCATAGAAAAAAGATTTCACTGAAAACGAGCCTGACGAAGACAAAGACCACGCTCTTGAGTCTGATGAAGAAGGGGAAAGAAGCACAGAATGAAGAGAGGACATTAATCTCTGAAGGAGATCAATTTCTGAATCCGTTAGATTGCGGCGAAAGTTAAAATTCCAAGACAATGGAAAGGAATTGCCAAGGACGTTTGAGACAGTAAGATTCTCACAGAAATAACTCTGTAGAGATCAGCAAATTGAGCACACAAAGTTTGGTTTCCCCACCAAAGATCTTCCCAAAACCGAATTCTCTCCCCATTGCCCACCACTAGGCGAACAAAAGGGGAGAACTCTTGGAAAACTTGAGCAATAGTCTTCCAAGGACATCTGTGAGACCATCTAACCACCATGTTGACGTCCCATCCATTAGGATGGGTCCCATATATACTCGCAATAACCTTATGCCAAAGACCGCTCCTTTCTCTAGGAAACCTCCAAAGCCATTTCCCTAAGAGGGCACTATTTCTCATAGAAGTCTTCCCAAAGCCCAAACCTCCCATCTCCCTTGGTCTACTGACAACCTCCCATCTGATAAGGTGATCTCTCTTCCCTTCCCCAGCCCCAGACCAAAGAAAATCCCTTTGCATCTTCTCAATCTTTGAAGCTATAGATACAGGGATTTTGAAGAGGGAAAGGAAGTAGCTAGGGATGTGAGACAGACAAGACTGAATTAGAGTAATCCTCCCTCCCAAAGACAAATAGGCCTTTTTCCACCCATCCAACCTCCTCGAAATTCTCTCAACCACTGGATCCCAAAATCCTATTGTCTTTGGGTTCCCTCCTAAAGGAAGGCCTAAATAAGACAAAGGCCACTCTGACACTCTGCACTCCAAAACCAAAGCCAAACTAGACAACATTTCCTGCCTAGTGTTAATACCTGAAATGGTGCTTTTTTCTAAGTTGATTTTTAAACCAGATACTTGCCCAAAAACCAAAAGGATAATCTTAAGGTTTTGAAGAAGATCCAAAGAGGCTTTAGAGAAAAATATGGTATCATCAGCAAACTGTAACAAGAACACTCTAGTCCTATCCCTCCCCACAAGGAAACCCTCAGTTATCCCAGTTTCCTCAGCTCTAATCATCAACCTACTTAGAACATCTGCTACTAGAGTGAAAAGGAAAGGAGAAAGAGGATCTCCCTGTCTCAATCCTCTAGAGGCCTTAACCCAACCCTTTGCATTCCCATTAACTAGGATAGCAAAACTAGAAGAAGATAAACAGCCCCTCATCCAAGATCTCCATTTCTGGCTGAACCCCTTCCTTTGAAGCACATGATCTAAAAAACCCCACTCCACATGATCATAGGCCTTCTCAAAATCAATTTTGAAAACTACCCCTTCCTCTCCTGACCTTCTTTTCTCATCCACCACTTCATTGGCTATCAATACAGCATCCAAAATTTGTCTCCCTTCCACAAAGGCTCCTTGTGAGCCAAAGATTGTTTCATGAAGAACTTTGCATAAACGCCCTGATAAGACCTTAGCAATTATCTTATATAAACTTGTAACCAAACTAATAGGTCTATAATCTGAGATTTTGAAAGTTTGGCTTTTCTTAGGCACCATAGCAATGAAAGTCGCATTTGTGCTTTGATTTATTACCCCTTTAGTGTGGAACTCAAAAAACACCCTCATGAGATCCTCTTTTATCACATCCCAACACTCTTGATAAACTGCTAAGGTAAAGCCATCAGGGCCAGGGGCCTTTTCCCTATTCAATTGGAAAACTGCCATTCGAACCTTCTCTTCCGAAAACGGCCTATCCAACCAAATTGCACTCTCTTCAGAAATAGGGGCTCAATCAATCCCTTCAATCTTCCAAGAATCATCTTCAGGTTTGGAATAAAGATTCCCAAAGAAATTTACAATCTCCTCAGAAATAACCTCAATGTTATTTAAAGTCTCCCCCCTCTCAGAAATCAGAGACTTTATAAACTTCCTGCTTCTTCTTCCAGTGGCCACTCTGTGAAAAAACTTAGAGTTGCAATCCCCTTCTTTAATCCACTTAACCCTAGATTTTTGTCTCCATTGTACCTCTTCCTTCAATAACAAATCCTCTAACTCCTTCCTTCTTAAGATCCTTTCCGAGACCAACTCAAGATTTAAATTCCCTTCTTGTTCAATTCTATCAATTCTGCCTAAGTCCGTAAGAATATGCTTTTTCCTCTCTCTTAAATCTCCAAAGACCCTTGTATTCCACTCTTTCAACTTTGATTTAATAAACTTTAGTTTCCTCATAAATTTGTGACCTTCCCAACCCTCAACCGTACACTCTTGCCACCAATCTCTAAACTTCTCTTTAAACTCAGGATGGAGCAACCACATATTCTCAAACCTAAAAGGAGTCGGCCCCCACATAAAAGGATTAGTTTCCAAGCAAATTGGGCTATGGTCAGAGGTCCATCTAGGAAGGGCCTCTTGAATATTTTGAGAGAAAAAAGAATCCCACTCAGAAGAGAACAAAAACCTATCTAACCTCTTGCAAATAGGATCGACTTGCATGTTTGACCATGTAAAAGCTGCATTCCTAAGAGGGGGGTCCAACAAACCACTTTCCCTTATAAACTCGTCAAAGTGCCTCATGTTGACAGTTAGCCTAGAATCACCCATCTTCTCAGATATCCTCCTGATCACATTAAAATCCCCTCCTACACACCACCTTGGGAAAGTCAGACCATGTAAATCTTGAAGCTCCAACCAAAAGTCCTCCCTCCACACTGCCTTATTCGGGCCATACACTGAGGTTAACCAAAAAGACTCTTCCTCATCAGAATTCAATTTTACAGTAACAGAGAAGGATCCTAACACCTTCTCTGAACAATTGAACTTAACTGAATCCCACAAGATCACAATCCCCCCCGATGCCCCACAAGCAGGAAGAGCAACCCAATCCAGACTTTTACCTTTCCAAATACTACTCACTAACCTCTTATCCCAAATTTCACGCTTTGTTTCCTGAAGCATCACCACATCTGGGTTTTGAGTACTTAAAAATCTTCTCACAGTCCTCCTTTTCTTCCTAGAACCTAAACCTCTTGTATTCCAGCTTAAAATCTTCATGAGAACAATCACAACCCAACGCAACCCGCACCCAGGACTAATCCTCTCCTCGAGTTCCAGAATCCTTTTTCTTCTTTCTTCTGGAATAAACCTTGTCCGCAAAGATAGGATTCCTATTCTCTCCTTCCACTCCTTTCCCATTATCCCTGACAATTCTAACCCTCAAACTCTCCAGAACCGACTGAACCTTGACCATCTTCCGAGGCGTAAGCCCCTCAACCTGAAAACCTTCCAGTGGGAGAGTGGAAGGTTCTTGCACTGGGAACGAAGCATCACCTGAGACACCACGCACCTCAAGGTTGCTAAGAGTTTCCCTAAGGAAAGGTCGTTCTTTAGATTTTTGGTTAGAGGTTTCTAGGGGTACCACCACACCATTCGAACAGGACGCACCACCACGATGGTTATCATACACCACAGGAGAGATAGAAACAGACCCACGCTGAAAAGCATGGCTTGACTCCAACGGATACGAAGAAGAAGAGTGAGCACAAAAAGGATGACCCAAAGAAACCGAGGTTTCGGGAATAGGATTTGGCTCAAAAGCCCCAGACAGAGGAAGATCTCGCTCAGAAACAGCTGAGAAAGGATTACGCACCTCATTGATCAATTTGCATTGCAAAATCCCCTCTTCTCCCTCTGTCTCGCCGGTGGAAACTTTGGATGTTTCCAAACCAGTGGAGAAATCGCTCTTTCTGGAGTGAGATTTGCCCCGAGAAATGTCTCGATTTGTCTCCAGTGAGCCAGCTCCTTCATAGCTACGCTTCGGGGAAATGCTTTGATTTGTCGCAAAGTTAATTTGTCGAAAAGTTAATCAGCTCAGATGGCATTTGATTTATAAATCAAAAGGGCTGGACAGCAAAGAGAGGAGCTTAGTTCGGGATTGAGGAGTTTAGTCATACTTTGATCAATTTCTTGTATATTGTGGAGAGGATCCCTCATCCTTCTCATTTACTTTGTATCACAATTAATACATCTTCTGTTTCTGATTAAAAATAACAAAAGAATGAAAAAAAAAAAAGCAAGAATAATTAAGGTTCTTTAGGGGTCTAGCTGATTGGGAGATTGAGAGTGTGGAGCATTTTCTTTTAATGCTATAAGATAAGGCTGGATGTGGGAGAAGAAGATAAGGTGATTTGGTTGGAGACTAAGAGTGGAACTTCCTCTATGAAGTTGCTTTACACTTGCTTAGAGCCTAGGAGTCCAGCCCCTTTCCTAGAAGGGATTGTTTGGAATTATTGGGTTCTTCCTAAGGTGAGTCTCTTTGCTTGGGAGGTGTCATAGGGTAAAACTCTGACTTAAGATCAGCTCCAAAAGAGAGGGTGGTCCTTGGCTAATAGATGTTTCCTTTGTCATGTCTAGAAGGAGTCAATTGACCATATTCTGCTACATTGTGGTATGACAAGATGTTTTTTTGGCAGCTTTTGTTCTCTGTTTTGGGAGTATCCTGGGTGTTATCTTCCTCTGAAAGAGAGACTGTTAAGTCGGTGTGGGTCCTTTGTTGGGAGGAACTGGAAAAATGTGTAGGGCACTCCTCCTTTGTGTCTTTTTTGAACAATTTGGAAGGAGAGAAATAGAAGATCATTCAAAAGTGAGGAACTCTCCATCCAAAGATTAAAAAGCTTATTCTTTTGTAACTTGTTTTCTTGGACCAAGTTGTACATAATTGAAGGTCCAATGTCCTTGTATGACTTTATTGATTAGTTGGGTCCTCACTAAGGGAGGAAGTCTTTTTTTGTTTCCCCTTCTTTTTTTAGCCATCTTTGGACAGCCATTGTATACATTCCATGTACTTTAGTGCACTTTTTTTAGTGCGTCACAGTACAGTCTTGTTTACCAATCAAAAAACATAAAAAAAAAAAAAAAAAGTGCCCCTTTTATGAAAGTTAACCAATTAGGTGGGTCCTAAAGTTTCTTGCTGAAAGAGGAAATGGTGGAATGCATGACACTTACTGATGAGTAACTGAACAGCAAGAAGTAAAAGGGGATTTTTATTTCCTTTTGGATTATTCCTTAAAATTAAGCATTCACTTATGTCAGATAATGAGGAAGAAGGGTATGTCCACTTATCACAATTTTCTAACAGTTCCGATGGAAGTCAATAATTTGGGTTTTTCTGCATATAGAACAAATCATATTGAGTTTAAATGATACACAGATAATTTAATGGTTTTTTTTAATATAGAACTTTTCTTGAAGTGTACTTTAGAAATTAATACACACACAATGGGTCTGATGGCCAAGACTTGACCCACTACATGAGTCAAATTATTTTTCTGGGCTCTTTCCATATGAGGTTTTGGACAACCTAAATCAGGGCTCAATTCACATGTGGCATATGGATCTGGTTGGCATTTTGACCACACAGGTGGGTACAGGTCCCAGAGAACTACAAAAATATATAGAACAGCAGAACAGGAAAGGAAAACAGACAAACCGTGAACATTTTTGAGTCGGGATCCCAGTGTGAGAAGAACTTCGGAGTGGATTTGTCAATTTCTGTGCTAGGAACCTGCAATTGACACAACCATAACACATGGATATAAATAACAAATAACAAAAATAAAGGACAAAAACATAAAAAATGATGAGATTAAAGTACCTTGAAAGCAATTATCTCATATGGTTCAGCTGCAAACAGGAGATACTGATATCTTTTATCAAAGGATTGGACCCTCTGTGCCAATGAAAATGTAAAAAGGAAACAAAAGATTAGGTATGGAGTTGATTTCGAAATGCAAACATGCAATTCTATCCCTATACCTTCACAGGCATTATAAATAAAATGGCAAATCTGGGAAGAAAAAGTCTGCATGGTTCACTAGGAACAAAACATTTTTTAACCATGAGAGACAGGTAAAGAATATAGCTTACTGCTTACCTGCTCAAAAGAAGACATAAACCGGTGCCTAGGTTTTGCAAGGTCTTCAATCTCAGGATATTCGATCTGCATTACATAAGAAAGATGCCAGGAAAACATTTCACCTTCATCTCTTCCTCTTCAGCATACCATAAACAAATATACTAAAATAACTTGTAATTAATAAAAAATGAGTCACGCTATTAAAGGAAAAAAGCACACCTGGAAGAGAAGAGACCTCTGCTTTGTCTCTGGATCAAATTGCTTTGTTACCCGATACCCGGGCCTACCAATTTTAACTGAAAACACACCCAAGAATCATAGAACTTAGTTCTCGAGATTAAGAACCTGAACTCTATGTAAAACTTCAAAATTTAAGTCAAAAACAACTCTATTGTACAATGCTTTGCAAGTTCATATCCACCATATTGTTGGCTAACCAAAAAACAATCATATTTTGAACAGATGACTAATCAAATAATAACAATAATAGTTGTAGTAATAATAATATCTCATTTTTATTCTAAGGTACATGATCAGTCCTGATAATGATAATGATAACAATACTTTCCTAGATACTACTACTACCATTACTATATCTACTATGACTACTACTACTAATAATAATAATAATAATAGTAAAATTTATCTTACTTCTTAGTCCAAGTTGAACAAATCGTTCCTGCAGTCAAACATAACACAAGTTCCAGCACAGTCTGACATGGCGTATGATAACCCCAGCATAGTTATGCCACTGTAAATGTTTGAAGGATAAAGCATCCTTTTTTTTTTCCTTTTAGCAGAAGGGACAGTTAATTAGGGCTCTTTTGAAACTTGAATTATTGATGAATCCAAATACACCTTGCTTCAGTCCAACCTGAGAAACTAACCAAATCACCATGACCCTGGGTTTGTCCAGTTGGATTGAGTTGAAGGATCAACCTTCACTGCTTTTGTTTTAGGTTTGCTGATTGGGTAAACCCAATTAGAGAATTGACTTATGCATCGATGCCCATTTTTATTTTAAGACACTAAATATACCAGAGTTATAATCTTTTCTTTTTTTTTCAGATTTTAACTATTTCAACTCACTCAAACTGAATTGCCCATAAAAGATCCACAAAAGTGCAAAACTTTACACATGAGAAGGCCAGGGTGCATAATGATTTGAATGTCACAGGGGCAGGCACCCTATTTTTCAGCCAGTATGGAGTAACAACCTTGTCACCTATTTAAGATTTGTTTTTCTATCTGTTAGAATAGAATAGAATTCGTTTAAATTATTAAGAAACAAGATGTGTGATATGAAGAACCAAAATTCCCCCGTCTTGAAATCCAATCCACAAAATAATTTGACATCGTTGTGGTAAAGGTCATAATGCTAGAGAAATCATTGTTGCAGGGCATAGAGGGGGAGGTCATAAGCGTCTATACCGTAAAATCAATTTTTGATGGAATGAAAAAGACATTTATGGTAGAATCGTAACCATAGAATACAACCCTAATCAAAATGCATGCATTTGTCTCATACACTATGGGGATGGTGAGATGAGATATATTTTACATCCTAGAGGGGCTATAATTGGAGATACCATTGTTTTTGGTACATAAGATCCTATAAAAATGGGAAATGCCCTACCCAACTACTTCAGATTTGATCCCAAGTCAAGCAACAATCCCTAGCTTTCTAGTTCTCCAAATGATTTTACTGTTATTTTTCTGGACAAATCATATGAGTTACAAGGTTTCCTTCCATGAGTAAGCACTCTTATGCCTTGCATCAATCAGCCGAATTCTAGAATTGGATCCAGCAGTATATAAAAATTCCCCTTTTACAATTTCTTCTCATGAAAAAACACGATTCCCATGTTCTAAAGCAAGTGTAATAAAATCAATCAACAAAAAGTATATCACATAACTCACAATTAAAGAATTGGACCACAACACAACATTATCAATACCAGAGTTCTGAACAGAGAAGCGTATCAAAACCTTACCTGTCTTGCGTACGGAGACTTTGCGCTTGTGGGGCTGTGGCTGCGCAGGCGCCTCTTTGGCCTCACGAGCAGCTCTCTTGGCCAAATTCGTCTGATGCCTCTTCCCTTGTGTGTGGGCCAAATAATTGCCCTCGTTGTTGTGCAATGTCAGGCAAAGCTTACACTCATAGCTGTAATTGCCCAATCACATAAAAATAAAATCACAAAAAAATAAAATAAAATAGCGAGATCCAAATAGAATGGAGTATATATATATAGGGTTATTTTCTGTGAGAAAATTCAAGGAGCTTTTTAAGATTCAAAGAAGAAAAAGAAAACCCTAATAATCAAGATAACACCTTCCCACTTTTTCTTTTCTTTTCTTTTCCCTGAGTGTCCTAGGCAACCAAATGTAGGCTAAGGGTTTGTGAAAAGAAAAAACGAAAAATGAAGGATGTACCTTCCGAGATGATTACGCATGAAATAGGGATCTTTGGCGAGATCAATAGTCTCGAGAGCAAGCCTTCTGAGACGCTCCCTCCGGTCGATGGCTTCATTCTGGGCGGAGGCGGCGCCACCGGTCCCTGGCTTCGAGCCCCAGTCTCTGTCCATGCTGCTATCCCCCTCTGCTGCCTCGCAGATCACAGTCGCCACTCAAAGGTTATGCCAGTGGAATTTAATTGGGTCCAGGGCCGAACCCAAACAGGTAGACATATATACTGATGAGCCCAACGGATAAGAGCTTGGGCTTGACGTTAATTTGGCCCACCTCATTTTGGTAATAATACAAGCCTCCAATAAAGTCTCGCACTCCAATAGTAAATGTTTGGAGGAAAAATATGTTATGGAGGCCAAGGGGACTTATCGATACCGTATACAATAAAGTACCCTGAATAAATCATTTATTTCCCAATATTTCACATTTTATTATTTAATTATAGCAAACATACAATTTGTTCAATTTAATACAATTTCAATGACAATTATCTTGAAAAATTAAAATCCATAAAAAAAATTAATAATAAAATTAAGATGCCTAAAAAATACACATGTCTCTAAATTAAATAATAATAACATACCCAAAATATTATGTCTTACCAAAATGGATACTGAGAGAGAAAAAAAAAAAAAAAAAAAAAAAAAGAAAGACTTTCTTGAAAGGAGTTTTGGAAAATAATTTTTAAAATAGTTTTTTTTAAGTATATTTGGTAACTTAAAATATTTTTAAATATGTTTTAAGAATAAATTTTAGATTTAATGTTTTATTTTTAATTATTTTTTAAAACAATGAAAACAATTTAAAGCTATTAACCTATTTTTTGTTTTAAAGAATAAAAATCTATTTTCTATTTTCTAATTATCAAACAAATTTTTATTTTCTTTTTTACTAGTAAATAGAGAATTATTTTCAAAAAACAATTATCAAACATGATCCTAATGTAAAAAAATCTTTATTGGATGAATTTTTCGAATATTAATTTTTTGTGTCAAATTTTTAAGTTATATTTGAAAATTATTGTTTAAAAAACGGTTCTGAGAATAATTTTTAATTTTGAAATATTTTTAACACGTTTTCTATATATTTAAATATGTTTTAAAAATGATTTTTTTTAAATTGTATTTAAATTTTAATCATTATTTATATATATTTTTTTTTTTTAAATCTCAAAAACAAATGAAAATAATTTAAAAAAATATTTATTTTTTGTTCTTAAAATAGAAAATCGTTTTCTATTTTTTAGTTATTAAACTTGTTTTTCTGTTTTTTCGATAACCATGTTGAAAAAAGAGTCATATGTGATATGACCTTAACAAATCACAAGACAATCAAACAACCATTATCAATAAAATGTTTATAATTTTACTATTAACAATTAATCGAGGAGTAGTGAAACATAAAAGGAAAATCTATTGAAAATCTCTCGTGCGTAGAGAGTTCTAGCTTGCCATTAGCGTAGCCTCTTGGAGCCCGGTCCACTTTGCGCTTCTTAAACCTTGGCCCCGCCCCACACCCCCTCTGGGCCTTGTCTCTGTTTTTGAGCTCAGCATCAAATTTAAATGGTTGGTTTTATTTCGAAGAGAAAAAATTTATGTATATATATATATAAACATATGGGACCATTTGTTTTTGTATTTGGAAAGTTTTTATATTTTAATTTTAAATGAAAAAATATTTGAAAAATTCTTTTATTTAAAATTCATTTTCAAATTATTTTAAAAAAAAATTCTTTTGAAAATTATTTTCAAATAATTAAAAAATATTTCATATTTTAAATTTTCGGTATTTCAACTTAATTAAAACTTCTAATTCAACCTTATCAAAAAAACTAACTTGCATTTATTTAACAATCATTTTTAAACTTATATGTGATTTTTCAGGTTTAACGAATAACAACCTTTAATCAGATGATAAGTTATTATCTTTTTAAGCAAAAAAATAATTAGAATAAAATTATCAACATATAATATAGACTTATTGTCTTAACGCATGTATTCGGGTACTTAAAATCATGAGGAATTTAATTTATAATTATTTTCTAATTTTTACTCATCTTGTTACTTAAGAATTAGAAACAAACATCAATAAGGAAACAAATTTCATAAATATATAGTAACCATAATAATCCAATTTTGTTTTAATCATGAATTCCTAATTGAGAAGGCTTTTGTCAAAGCATGAATTAGAAGTCCTACTCAAAATTAGCTCTTCTTAAATTTACAAACTTTCTAAAATTTATCTTCTAAATCTAAATACTATTTTTAACAATTTAGAGAGTTTCTTCCTATACAATTCAATTTATAAAGATTTCTAAAAATAATTATTAATATACAAAAGAAGGTCAATGTAAGTAAAAGTATTAAAACAATGTTGTGTATAGGTACCAAGGCTCTACATGGAAATCGAAACAAAAGATTCCAACATTAAGTAGAAGTCTGGGAAGTTGATAATATTAAATTAACTTCTTAGGATCAAATTCTAAATTTTCTTGTTATAAATATGCCTAGCGGTGCCGGCTCTTAAAACTGATCTAGTGTTGCAACTTGGTTCAACTCTCTTTACAAAAGCTAGTTACTCACGATCATAATTCCTGATTCCCAACAATAAAACAAGGTACGGTTTATTTATTTATTTTTTCGGTTTTTTTTAAATTTTATATACCCTTTAATAGATTCTAATTCCATTGATTTGTCTCTATTTATTTTGATTTATTTAAATTATTAATTTACCTTTCAAAATGTAAAAGTTCTTCATTAATCTCCCAACAACATTGTTTTAAGGAGGTTTTTAAATATATTATGTTTTTGAGAAATTTAGTTGAATTTGATGCCTTCTTTATACATTACTTTTTTTTATTGCCTAAACAAAATTGAAATTTTGATCGTTTTTAGTTTACAACAACAGGGAACATAAATAATTATGGAAGAACGAGCACAATATTCTCTCCCTCCTCGTACTTGTGAAAGGCATCCTTGGCTTATGTTTTCTCATGGAAAAAACAAACAAAGGCAAACTTTCTTTAACATCCCAGAGCATCATTATTATACTAAAATCATCCCAGAATTGCATAATAAACGTGTAGCATGCTCTTCTTATGGATGGTCGATATTAGAAGATTTTGATTCAGATGACTGTTTTCTTCTAAATCTTGTCTCAATGGAGAAGATTCAGCTTCCTCCTATGGACTTGGATTGTGAATTTTGCATCTTGTCGTTGCCTCCAAGTGATCCTAATTGTTATGTCTTATTTGTTACTAATGATTTTCTTTTATCATGGCAACCCGGTGAAAATGAATTTGTTAGAAAAGACTTTCAAATTGAAGTTGAATTCATTGATTGGGAAAGTATAATTGTTCATCAAGGACAGATTTATGCCATTGTCAATCCTAAGGCATATATATTAGTAGCTGATTTTACAAGATCAATCATCCGCTTTACGAAATTGATAAATGAGAGTGCACCAATCATTGGATCACATGGAATTATATTCTTTAAGAGTTACTTGATTGAATCTAACGGCGAACTTTTAGTGGTTCACAAGGTTTTCTCAACAATGTTTCAACTACGCCATGTGGTTTTAAACTTTGAAATTTATCGATTAGACCGTTCAAAAGATACATGGACAAAAGTGAGAAACATTGGTAAACAAACAATTTTTCTTTCGGCAGACGAAGGTAAGTGTCGTCTTGTTCAAAATGCAGGAATTAAAGAAAATTCCATTTACTTTACTCGATATCGAAATCTTTATGTCTTTGACTTGGATGATCAAAGTGTCACAGTATCTCTACCTTGTCCAAATGTAAGTAAAAGTCGGTCGAATCTTTATTGGATTTGGTGATGATGCCTTTATTATTGGAGGTGTATTTCTTTACAATTTTTTTTTCTTGTTAATTGATATTTCCAATTATTTAAGTATTCATTAAAGCTTAATGGATGCGACATTGATTTTGCACAATGTCGATTTTTAGATTTATTGTTGTTGTTATATTTCTCCTCTTAAAATTTCATAGTAGATTTTTTTGCACTTGTTTCTAAGTCTTTAAATTACAAACTGGGGATTAAATAATTCATTTCCTTTTATTAATTTGGAGAAAAATATAATTGAAAGTTAGGCTCTAAGTTTAGATTTAAGGTCATGATCTATATGCCTTAAAGATGTTTTTTGATGTATGTTTCAATTAATAAGTCGCTTGTGAAATCGGGTCATACCTCGTGTGCTTAATTTTATATGTCATTTTACTAGAAATTTGTCTGCTTGTAAAAATAAACCAAAACCTATATTTTAAAACATTAACATATAAAATGGATTGAACTAGACAGATCATATTTCATCCTCTTCAATTAAAAAATAAATAAATTCTCTTAAGAATGTTCGAAGACCAAGCTCGGTATAAAAAAGATCGATTGTGGTTTCAGAAGGAACTGGACGGAGCTTGGGTCCAGACCTAGAGGCCAAATGCCGACTTCACACAAATGTAGTTAGAATTTAGAAATTGTCGAGTTTGTTTTCGGTTGATACATTTTTTTTCCTCCTCTTTTCGCAGTCTGAAAAGAATGAATTTTATGGACATTATTTTTTCTTTGTCCAGTTGGTATAATTAGTGAGCTAAAAAGAGAGAGATAATGGGATTCTCGCCCAAATGATGTGTAGCATAAATGCTTTTGTACGTTAATGACCTTGATTTCAAACCAGAATCAATTAACATTAATCACTTTCATTTGTTTTTGAGAATTTAAAAAAATATAATTATACAATTATTTATTAAAATTAAAACATTATATATAAAAATTATTTTAAAAAACCAAAGGATGTATCTTTCTAGATCTAACATTTTTCCACTTATTTGGTATAATGAATCACAAATAATAATAATAAATAGATTAAAATAAATAATTGACCTTACGGTTGAAGGGAGAACGCAGGTCAGACGATCAATTATGAATGAATAGTAACTATGATTCGGATCAGAAAAGTAGAATCTAAAATGATAAATCACCATGGAACCTAAGAGAGGCGGTGGGTATGTTTCCCGACTTTCCACCAGGTCTTGTACTTGCCGACTTTCCTAATTTTTTCTGAACTCACTCAGCCACACAGAACCAGATGCCTCTTCCTAGGTCTAATTACAATTTAATTTTCATTAACCTGTTTATGACACAAAAACACACCCAACCTTCCTCCAATCTCTACACCTGATAGAAAAAATATTTTAAAAATTAATTGGAATCAATTTAGAAAAATATAAATTAAACCAAAACCTATATTTTAAAACATTAACATATAAAATGGATTGAATTAGACAATTCATATTTCATATTCCTCAATAAAAAAAACAATTTCTATTAAGAATATTTGAAGATCATGTCATCCCAAGTCTAGGTAAATGATATTCTAGTAAGGCTATGGGTAAGTTCATTAAATTTAGTTTTTTTGTTATTTAATTTAGTATCTTATTTTATTTTCTCACTTTTATAATGATATAAAAGTAATGTTAAATTTTGATTTTTGGCTTAAACAAGTTTTTTCTCTAATTAAAACGAATATTGTGTCGGAGCCGGCCGCACCACGATTACGGCGGTGGAGTTTACTCAATGTTTTAAAAACCGGCCGTCGACCGGTCATCATTCCGGTCCGGTCCGGCCATTTGGCCCGTAAAGAGGTTGAGCCGGAATCGAACCGGCTGAACCGGAGATCGGACCGCCGAACCGGAGATCGGACCGCCGAACCGGACGAACCGTCCGACTCAATTTTTTTTTCTTTTTTTCTTTTTTTTTTCCTCCCAGCATCCGCGCGTTGGAAAGCCCTTCCCCGAAACGCTGCAAAGCCCCGTCGCCGGCCACTCAACCCCCCCTCCCCCGCGGCTGTTCCCATTGTCGCCGGTAGTGTTTGAAATATCGAAAAATTTTGGCGATATTTCTCAAAAATCGTGGAGTTAGGGTTTGTGAAATTTAAATCCATTGGCATAAAAGCAAAGAGACCCCTAGAACAGATCCGGAAAACACAAGGAGCAAAAAAAATAGCAATTTTGTTGGCTTTCCTTGGGGATTTTGAACGGATTTTCTCGGAAATCAAACGAGGATGAATTTTCCCGGAAATCAAATGGGGGATGGATTTTCTTGGGAATCAAACAGGGGTTGCAAAGAAAAAAATCAAAAACATGATTAGATTAGTAACTGCGAGGATTGAGAGTGGCAGAGGAAAGTAGGGCTTTTTACCTTTTACTTTTAGGGATTGTGTCGTCTGGAGGGCACCTTCAGAGAAAACTGAAGAGGGCTTCTTTGCCTCGGGTGAGAGAATTCCTCCGTATAAATAATTATTAATTATTAATAATTCATCTTAATTTTTATTAAATCAAAACCGTGGCTTGAGTTCATGCTACCATTGGACTATGATAGTATTTGATAATATATATTTAATTTAAATTTGTTAAGGTTCATCATTAAAAAAAAATCTAATTTTAATTATTTTATTTTAAATTATATTTAATCTATTAATAAAAATATAAAAAATAATATTATAATTTTTTTTAATTTTAATAATATATAAAAATATATATTTATGAGGTCACCGGTTCAACCGCGATTCGACCAGTGAACCGTGAATCAATAACTTTTTTGGTTCAATAACCGGTCCGGTTATGAAAACATTGAATTTACTTGGATTAGGTGCAACCCAGCCCACACAAACAAGTGGCGATAAATACTGGATCACACTTTCTTTACTGTATGAGCCCAATAGATCATGGCCTGGCTTGGGCTTAACATTTATTTGATCCACCTCATTTTTGTAAATTATTGCTTCACACTGGCAGTTATATAACAAAGAAAATTACAATTTGACCCCAAGAAGTTAATTTAGTACTAATCAATTTGACCCCAAGAAGTTAATTTAGTACTAATCAACTTTCTAGACTTCTATTTCATGTTGGGAAGTTTTGTTCCGGTTGCCGTGTACGGCCGAGGAGGTATATACAAAATTGGTTAAATTAATTTACTTGTTTCGCTGACTTTCCTTTTATACACATATATTTAGAGTATTTTTCTAATTCTTATTTGTAAAAGATTTCATTGATCATTAACAGATATACAAAGCGAGATATTATTCTTAGAAATCTTTATAAATTGAAATAAACCTAAAAAAAATAATATATTTTATGGGAAGAAACTCTTTAAATTGTTACAAATAATATTTAAAAAGATTTGTAAGATTTATAAAAATAAATTTTAGAAAGTTTTTAAATTTAAGAAGAATTAAGTTTGGGGCTGACTTGTAATTCATGCTTTCCAAAAGTCCCATCGATTAGGAATTCTAGTTAAATACTCATGGTTACTATATATTTTGGAAAGTTGTTTCCTTATTGGAGTTTGTTTCTAATTTTTAAGTGGTGTGATTATTAGAAATTAGAAAATAACTATAATTTAATTTCCTCATGATTTTAAGTACAAAAATATATACCAATAACTAAAATCATATTCTTTCATGGCGGAAGCATTCGAGGAGGAAGAGAGGCATGATTCATGGTCCGAGCTTCCACCGGAGATTGTAAGTTTGATATTTTCACATCTTTTTTCAAAACGGGATCATATTATTTTTGGTGCCATATGTAAGTCATGAAAGTCGGTCACCGCTTTTCGTACACCTCGTCCACTTTCCCTTGATTTTGCATACCACGGATCCCCATTTTTAATGGCGTTGAAGGGAGATAGATACAATTTTTATCATCCTATACATGCTTCCTATTATCTACATATTCCACAATTGTTCGACAAGATAATATTTGATTCTAAGTACGGTTGGTTACTCATGGGTGGAACTGGTGACAATGTTTCGAGTATTTTCTTCTTTCATCCTTTGAAAAATGAGAAAATCGACCTTCCTGATTTACCTTGGGATGGTTTATTCTTTCAATTTGGTTTTTGTTCTTCACCAACTTCCTCTGAGTGTGTAGTGGTTGCAATAACGAGCGGATATACTATGGTGACAATTGGCATCACCAAACCTGGAGAAGAGAATTGGACCCAAGTTGAAATTTGCTTCCGTCCCAGGCACCAAGGTGATAAACTTTTCCGTTAGGGTAATGACACTTTTCACATATCCTACACTCTGATCTTTCACGATGGAAACTATTACTGTTTGGACGTGGATGGAAATGTCATAGTATTTGATCCGAAAGACATTGCGGCAGTTGAAACTTTTGTGGGAAGTCATATTCTGAGGTGCCCCATAATTCAGTTGTTCAAAGCTTCATGGTTGAAAGCGATGGGGAGTTGTTAACAGTATTCCTTAATGAAGAAGGAAAATTTTGGACTGCAAGCTAAATCCCACCAAAGGAGAATGGATGAAAGTTGAGGATTTAGGTAATAAAGTGATGTATGTGAGTAATGGTGGATCCTTGGCAGAAAAAACGACATTTCAGGGAATGGGAAATAAGATTTATCTTCCCACACTTTATGACAATAATGTTGTCATATTCTATTGTCTTGCTACTGGGAGAGTTCATTCTAATGGATATGATATTTCTCAAAAAAAAATTTATCACATGAAGCAACTGCACCACTCTACATGGATTAAACCTTGGTAATATACTATGAAAGTAACAATATTAATTTATAACTTTTGTTTTGTTTTTGAATTTCTTCTTCACGTTGATTTGCCATATTTTTTTTTTAATTCCATTTTTTCCCTCTTTGAATTGAAGCAAGAGGCTCCAAGAATTTGTTCAATTAATTGTTGTTCATGGTAGCTTGATGGTCTTTGTTGGAATAAGGTTTGGATTGCCCTGCTCGTCTATCATCAACAATCTCAATCAAAGGACGGACAGTTAAAACCCAATAAAATAAAACCAAACCATTTAAAATTGATGCTGAGCCCAAAAGAGAGATGAGGCCCAAAGGGAGTGTGGGGCGGGGCCTAGGTTTGAGAAGCCCAAGGTGGCCCATTAACTCTTTACTCACAAAACTACCATTTTTTTTTTGGTATGGCATATAATTTCAACAGATTTCCTCTTATGTTGTACTTCCATTCTTTATTCGTCTATTAATTGTTAATAGAAAAATTATAAACATTTTATTGATTATGATTGTTTCATTATCTTGTTTTGCAAGATAGTTGTCTGATTTTGGTATGGCAATGAAATAGGTATCTCTTTCTCATTCATTATACCCTGTGCAGCACCATTTGAGAAGTTCACCATTACCTATATACCTGTAAATCATGGCTGTAAATACGTCAATCAATTAATGATTGCATTTTCTGATCATTGTTCTTTGGCCTCTTTAACATAGTACTGATCTTTCATGGTAATTTATTAGGGACAAATGCAAAGCAGAGTGGTTCTTTGAAGGCATAGAAAGAATTTGAAATTGAAATTTCTGTTCAAACAGGATGGTGTTGTTCAGCTGAATCACTTATACATGTACAATTGAGGTGGCGTGAGATTCCCTTTTTCATTTCTTGGAACCCATTAATCAGAGGAGTTGATACAAGATTGAGGGATGTTAAATCATATTGCAATGATCAATACTCAATACTTCGCATGAGTTCTATGTCTGCAATACCTAGGTTTTCAGCTAGACAGCAGCAATTCCTTCTGGAAATTGTCATTCATAACTTCACCAATTCAAGAATGCTCCCACTTCCAGTCACCTACCTGATACATGGTAGTGGAGTTTAAACTGTATACATGTTTTTCTTTAGTGGGTATCTCCGTTTTTGAAAGATGAACTTTCAATGTAGATGGGTTATAACTCACAAGTCATTATCAGTCCTTACGAAGGATGGTGACCTAATGCAAACCTCTTTTCCATTTTCCAAAAGAAACTTCCCAAATTCATGCAGAATTCTCACATCTGTGGGGAATTTAATCGGAAATTGAGTTCAATCATTGTATCTAAATTCAAAGGGCTGTCAACTCTAACTAAAATGACCACAATCAAAAATCCAGAAAACCCGTCAAGAAAAACTCTAAACCCACCCGGAGCCAACCCATATCCACAGAAAACGCATTTTCCAAAAATCCAACTCACCTTTCCCTCCATTTGCAACTTAATCACGTCGCGTGGAATAGATGATCCGCTCCCGAGAGTATCACCGATCATAACCAACCGCGACGCGACCCTTTTTGCAACCTAATCACGTTGCGCCACGTGTTCAACAATGGTGATCTGCTCCCGAGAGTATCACTGATCATAACTAACCGCGATGCGACCCTTCTAAAAAGGAGAACGCTCTCATTCTAGACTCCGTCGCCATCTTCAACCTCTCTCTCTGGTAACACATTTTCTTTTCTTTGCTTTTTTTTTTATTTTTTATCCTTCGTTGTTTGCTTATTTCCTGTTTTTTCTCGGCAACCAAGCGGGGTTGTTCTAGGTTTGTCACGTCTAAAAAGGAGAACGCTCTCATTCCTCTCCCAGACTCTGTCGCCGTCTTCAACCTCTCTCTCTGGTAACACATTTTCTTTTCTTCGCTTTTTTTTTCTTTTTTATTTTTTATCCTTCGTTGTTTGCTTATTTCCTGTTTTTTCTCGGCAACCAAGCAGGGTTGTTCTAGGTTTGTCGCGTCTAAAAAGGAGAACGCTCTCATTCCTCTCCCAGACTCCGTCGCCATCTTCAACCTCTCTCTCTCTCGTAGATGTTCAACACGTTTTCTTTTCTTTGCTTTTTTTTTCTTTTTTATTTTTTATCATTCGTTTGCTTATTTCCTGTTTTTTCTCGGCAACCAAACGGGGTTGTCTCTCTCTCTGGTAGATGTTCAACATGTTTTCTTTTCTTTGCTTATTTCCTGTTTTTTCTCGGCAACCAAACAGGGTTATTCTAGGTTTGTTTGATTAGATCTGGAAATATAATGGTCTGAATTTGGAATGAGATGTTCAGTTTTAGTACTGACTTAATTTACCGAATTGGTTTAATTTTCTCTCTTAATACTTCAATGAATTGCAGATATCCTCTACAATATGCTTCTTCACTGAATTTTGTCTGTACCCGAGTTATAACTGGTTTTACAATAAAGCAAAAACCACAATCATCAACTCCTTCTTCGAAGATTACACATGCGATTAATTGGTTGGTATATTTACCATTGAAACGAAATTGGGGAATAAACAGAACATTTTCAAGAGTAAGATGATTAGACAAATGAACAGACCTTATTCAAGCTACAGAAACTGTAATTCCATTTGGTACGGTAACTACAGAATCGATAGACAGATTCGAGGATTGAAAGAAGGTTAGAGAGTAACAAACATGGTGCGTGACACCTGTATCCAAAATCCAAACAGTGAATGAAATGGAAGAGGAGCAAAACGGAGAAGAAAATATACCACTGAAATTGGAGACCAAAGGTCCAACTGGTTGTGGATCCGAAGTGCTAGGAGTGGTTTACTGAAGTTTTGAGCTCAATAGATCAATTAGCTGTTGGCATTGATTTGCAGTGAGCAAGTTCAGTGAAGAAATATCTGGTGAGGCAATGCATGTCTCCTTAGCAACACTAGTAGAAATTTGATTTGCTTGGGCTTTAGGTTATGAGGTCTTAGATTTGGGCTTGTAACCAGGAGGATAACCATGGAGCTTGTAGCATTTTTCAATGGTGTACCACCCTTGTAATCCATAGTGAGAGCAGAGGGGGCGTTCGAGTGACTTCGGTTGAGGCAAGAAATTAGTTTTTGTAGCATTTGCCAAAGGAAGATTAGAAGCAACCAAAGTGAGTGGTTCCATTGATGGTGAAAGACCAAGATTAACGGCCCTTTGTCGTTCTTCTTGAACCACTAATGTAAATACCTTACTGAGGGAAGGAAGAGAATCCATCATCAAATTTCCCGTACGGGTTTGAGCATACGAATCATTTAAACCCATCAAAAATTTCATGGCGTATTGTTGTTGCTGAAAATCCATCCAAGTCTTCATTCCTCCGTAGTGATAAACAGGTATGAGTTGAAAATCCTTGAGCTCATCCCAAAGAATTTTCAGACGGGTGTAGTAGGTATTGACATCAAGAGATCCTTGATTCAAGGCTAGTAAATGCCTTTGAATTTGAAAAATCCTTGGTGTATTGCTTTAATGGAATTTCTCACGCAAATTGTTCCAAATCTCAGCAGTAGAATCAATGTATAGTAGGCTATCGGTGACTTCGCAGTTCACAGAGTTGAGAATCCAGGAGGTAACCATGCTATTGCAGCATTTCCATGCCCCAAACAGTAGATCGTCACGATTTGGTCGAGAAACACTTCCATCGATGAACCCAATCTTACACTCTTATATCAAGAAGCCATTGTTAGAAGTTTGTTTTGAAGGGTGAGTATGCTTGTAAAAATACACTTTTTCGGTACCCTAATCCATTATCAATTGAACATACACATAGTGAGATTGTGATGTGAACATGGGTATATAAAGATAATTAAAGTTAAAGGTAGTATGAAAAATATGATCAAGATATCGAAAAAAGATGAACATTAAAAAGAGAATTTTATTTTGTTCTTTTTGTAATAGTGTGTAGTGTATTGATAGTATATTTTGATTAAGTTGTGCTATGTTTTAGTGGGGAGTTTGGGATAAAAGGTCTCTATGAAACTTGATCGAAACTTCGATAATTTGGTTATCTATGACGATTACTAATGCTTTCCGACCATTGCAAATGATGTTGTACCAGTAATAAAATTTAACGTGTTGTATTTTCATTCCACCATGTTTTGTTTGGCACCTTTAATCATATTCTACTTGCATATGTAAAAATAAGAAAATAAAACCCCAATCTCAATATATACACACGGGTTTGACTATATTTTAGAAAAAGGCACCGCCAAGGATGTCATTTGCTCACGCCTTAATGGTCTAATCTCCATCCGAAATTAATTATTCTTTCAATTTGTTGTTGTTCCGTTGTAGATCCTATATGCATATTAAGAAATTAAGAAGTTGATTATTTTTAAAAACAACCTATCCCAGCAAGTATTTTGTTTTTTACTTTCAAATATTATTTTTAAAAATAACTTGCTAAACACCCTAATTTTTATAAAAACACTAATGAGTTTTTTCTACTTATTGGACAGTTCCATACAAAACTTTGAAAATGGCCCCCAATCAGATCAACACTCCAAAAAACAAAAAAAATAATGGACGAGGTGCTACATCCTCTTGTGCTACCAAGTGTAGCAAATGTGGTGTTGACCTTGGTAAAATCACTGTCCAACAACTTACGGAGCATCGTTGTAAGGTAACTAAGTACTTTGATTTGATATACATTGATTTCATTTGAATTATGGTTTTCAAACACCTCTAACGTCCACTCCATACTATGCGAACACAACCAACAATAACACAACTAAGAAACTCTGGAGGTGGGAAGCCAAATAAGGGTGTGGGTGCACGCAAAACTCCGAAAGCATGTGCTGGTAGCTCCTCATGCATAGTAAAATATGCCATTTTGAGTTTTGTTGATAAAAGTTTGTCTGTTATATGGTCTTTGACTAGTTTGGTTTCTGTTGATATAGACTACTCTACACACTTCAACTTCTTTTTCTGTTACATGGTCTTTGAAGACTCCTAAGGAAAATACTACACCTTGCAACCCCCGCTTATGATGTAGATGAATATGATTGGTCGACCTTACATCATAAGCGGGGGTTGCAAGGTGTAGTATTTTCCTTAGGAGTCTTCAAAGACCATGTAACAGAAAAAGAAGTTGGAGTAGAGTAGTATATATCAATAGAAACCAAACTAGTCAAAGACCATATAACAGACAAACTTTTATCAACAAAACTCAAAATGACAGATTTTACTATGCATGAGGAGCTACCAGCACATGCAACTCATGCTTTCGGAGTTTTGCGTGCACCCACACCCTTATTTGGCTTCCCACCTCCAGAGTTTCTTGGCTGTGTTATTGTTGGCTGTGTTAGCATAGCATGGAGTGGACGTTAGAGGTGTTTGAAAACCATAATTCAAATGAAATCAATGTATATCAAATCAAAGTACTTAGTTACCTTACAGCGATGCTCCGTAAGTTGTTGGACAGTGATTTTACCAAGGTCAACACCACATTTGCTACACTTGGTAGCACAAGAGGATATAGCACCTCGTCCATTATTTTTTTTGTTTTTTGGAGTGTTGATCTGATTGGGGACCATTTTCAAGGTTTTGTATGGAACTATCCAGTAAGTAGAAAAAACTCATTAGTGTTTTTATAAAAATTAGGGTGTTTAGCAAGTTATTTTTAAAAATAATATTTGAAAGTAAAAAAACAAAATACTTGTTGGGATAGGTTGTTTTTAAAAATAATCAACTTCTTAATTTCTTAATATGAATATAGGATCTACAACGGAACAACAACAAATTGAAAGAATAATTAATTTCGGATGGAGATTAGACCATTAAGGCGTGAGCAAATGACATCCTTGGCGGTGCCTTTTTCTAAAATATAGTCAAACCCGTGTGTATATATTGAGATTGGGGTTTTATTTTCTTATTTTTACATATGCAAGTAGAATATGATTAAAGGTGCCAAACAAAACATGGTGGAATGAAAATACAAGACGCATCAAGAAAATAAGAAAACCAAACTCTCTGATTGGGGGTCATTTTCAAGGTTCTGTATGGAACTGTCCAGTAAGTAGAAAAAACTCATTAGTGTTTTTATAAAAATTAGGGTGTTTAACAAGTTATTTTTAAAATAATATTTGAAAGTAAAAAACAAAATACTTGCTGGGATAGGTTGTTTTTTAAAATAATCAACTTCTTAATTTCTTAATATGCATATAGGATCTACAACAGAACAACAACAAATTGAAAGAATAATTAATATCGAATGGAGATTAGACCATTAAGGCGTGAGCAAATGACATCCTTGGCGGTGCCTTTTTCTAAAATATAGTCAAACCCGTGTGTATATATTGAGATTGGGGTTTTATTTTCTTATTTTTACATATGCAAGTAGAATATGATTAAAGGTGCCAAACAAAACATGGTGGAATGAAAATACAAGACGCATCAAGAAAATAAGAAAACCAAACTCTCTGATTGGGGGCCATTTTCAAGGTTCTGTATGGAACTGTCCAGTAAGTAGAAAAAACTCATTAGTGTTTTTATAAAAATTAGGGTGTTTAGCAAGTTATTTTTAAAATAATATTTGAAAGCAAAAAACAAAATACTTGCTGGGATAGGTTGTTTTTAAAAATAATCAACTTCTTAATTTCTTAATATGCATATAGGATCTACAACAGAACAACAACAAATTGAAAGAATAATTAATATCGAATGGAGATTAGACCATTAAGGCGTGAGCAAATGACATCCTTGGCGGTGCCTTTTTCTAAAATATAGTCAAACCCGTGTGTATATATTGAGATTGGGGTTTTATTTTCTTATTTTTACATATGCAAGTAGAATATGATTAAAGGTGCCAAACAAAACATGGTGGAATGAAAATACAAGACGCATCAAGAAAATAAGAAAACCAAACTCTCTGATTGGGGGCCATTTTCAAGGTTCTGTATGGAACTGTCCAGTAAGTAGAAAAAACTCATTAGTGTTTTTATAAAAATTAGGGTGTTTAGCAAGTTATTTTTAAAATAATATTTGAAAGCAAAAAACAAAATACTTGCTGGGATAGGTTGTTTTTAAAAATAATCAACTTCTTAATTTCTTAATATGCATATAGGATCTACAACAGAACAACAACAAATTGAAAGAATAATTAATATCGGATGGAGATTAGACCATTAAGGCGTGAGCAAATGACATCCTTGGCGGTGCCTTTTTCTAAAATATAGTCAAACCCGTGTGTATATATTGAGATTGGGGTTTTATTTTCTTATTTTTACATATGCAAGTAGAATATGATTAAAGGTGCCAAACAAAACATGGTGGAATGAAAATACAACACGTTAAATTTTATTACTGGTACAACATCATTTGCAATGGTCGGAAAGCATTAGTAATCGTCATAGATAACCAAATTATCGAAGTTTCGATCAAGTTTCATAGAGACCTTTTATCCCAAACTCCCCACTAAAACATAGCACAACTTAATCAAAATATACTATCAATACACTATTAATACACTACACACTATTACAAAAAGAACAAAATAAAATTCTCTTTTTAATGTTCTTCTTTCTTCGGTATCTTGATCATATTTTTCATACTACCTTTAACTTTAATTATCTTTATATACACATGTTCACATCACAATCTCACTATGTGTATGTTCAATTGATAATGGATTAGGGTACCGAAAAAGTGTATTTTTACAAGCATACTCACCCTTCAAAACAAACTTCTAACAGTGGCTTCTTGATATAAGAGTGTAAGATTGGGTTCATCGATGGAAGTGTAACTTTAATTATCTTTATATACCCATGTTCACATCACAATCTCACTATGTGTATGTTCAATCGATAATGGATTAGGGTACCGAAAAAGTGTATTTTTACAAGCATACTCACCCTTCAAAACAAACTTCTAACAGTGGCTTCTTGATATAAGAGTGTAAGATTGGGTTCATCGATGGAAGTGTTTCTCGACCAAATCGTGACGATCTACTGTTTGGGGCATGGAAATGCTGCAATAGCATGGTTACCTCCTGGATTCTCAACTCTGTGAACTGCGAAGTCACCGATAGCCTACTATACATTGATTCTACTGCTGAGATTTGGAACAATTTGCGTGAGAAATTCCATCAGAGCAATACACCAAGGATTTTTCAAATTCAAAGGCATTTACTAGCCTTGAATCAAGGATCTCTTGATGTCAATACCTACTACACCCGTCTGAAAATTCTTTGGGATGAGCTCAAGGATTTTCAACCCATACCTGTTTATCACTACGGAGGAATGAAGACTTGGATGGATTTTCAGCAACAACAATACGCCATGAAATTTTTGATGGGTTTAAATGATTCGTATGCTCAAACCTGTACGGGAAATTTGATGATGGATTCTCTTCCTTCCCTCAGTAAGGTATTTACATTAGTGGTTCAAGAAAAACGACAAAGGGCCGTTAATCTTGGTCTTTCACCATCAATGGAACCACTCACTTTGGTTGCTTCTAATCTTCCTTTGGCAAATGCTACAAAAACTAATTTCTCGCCTCAACTGAAGTCACTCGAGCGCTCCCTCTGCTCTCACTATGGATTACAAGGGTGGTACACCATTGAAAAATGCTACAAGCTCCATGGTTATCCTCCTGGTTACAAGCCCAAATCCAAGACCTCATAACCTAAAGCCCAAGCAAATCAAATTTCTACTAGTGTTGCTAAGGAGACATGCATTGCCTCACCAGATATTTCTTCATTGAACTTGCTCACTGCAAATCAATGCCAACAGCTAATTGATCTATTGAGCTCAAAACTTTAGTAAACCACTCCTAGCACTTCGGATCCACAACCAGTTGGACCTTTTGTCTCCAACTTCAGTGGTATATTTTCTTCTCCGTTTTGCTCCTCTTCCATTTCATTCACTGTTTGGATTTTGGATACAGGTGTCACACACCATGTTTGTTACTCTCTAACCTTCTTTCAATCCTCGAATCAGTCTATCGATTTTGTAGTTACCGTACCAAATGGAATTACAGTTTCTGTAGCTTGAATAAGGTCTGTTCATTTGTCTAATCATCTTACTCTTGAAAATGTTCTGTTTATTCCCCAATTTCGTTTCAATGGTAAATATACCAACCAATTAAGCGCATGTGTAATCTTCGAAGAAGGAGTTGATGATTGTGGTTTTTGCTTTATTGTAAAACCAGTTACAACTCGGGTATGGACAAAATTCAGTGAAGAAGCATATTGTAGAGGATATCTGCAATTCATTGAAGTATTAAGAGAGAAATCTAAAAATTAAACTCAGATGGTACCAGGAGGGCAACGCACTGGGGTAAGAGCCTTGCCACCCAAGTTCGAATCCTGGGGAGGCCACTCTGGGTCGCTTTGGCACCAGAGCCAAAAATACTCCGGTCCAATCCCGGATAATACAAATGACGTCCCAACATTTACGACAAACATCACATGAGTTGTCATCTCATGTTATCTATACGCCTAGTTAGGTTAGTACTTGAAAAATAGGGAACCAACCACGTTACCACATATGCATCTTTGAAACTCTAATGGAGACAAACAAAGAAAACAAATAAATAGGGGAAACAGGAGAAAGGATTCCCTCAGAAAAAGTAGCCTTACCAGAAGACATTTTTATGGGGCCTCAGAAATAAATCATGCAGTAGGCGAGTCAGAAGAAACAAAAGAACTCCAGAAGCAATTGCAAACTTGAACTCTCCTTGTAAAAGAGTTGTGGACCAAGAAAGAAAGAAAATGTTATTGACTTGGATGATGTTTATCACTTTTAGTTGGATAAGATTTGGTGAGCTGAGTTTGTCTCGTCTCTTGGAAGGAGTGGAGTTGTGTTGTCACGATAAAGGAGGATGCCTTTATGCAAGGAATGGTTGGAAGGTGGGAGAGTTTTCAGTTTGGAGTACTGCAGTAATGAGAGAGGAAGGTTCATCCTCTGACCAGTGTGATCCATGGGGGTCTAAGAGGTTTGTTCTTGTGTTCCCCAAAGGTAAAAGTCTTCTTGGGGGTGGGTTGTTTGGCTCCAGAACTACACAATCTGGGAGTGGCTTTTACCTCTTAGACTTTAAAAAATGCTTTGGTAACTAAAGTCCCCTAGAGAAGAGAAGCAAAGCTGATTTTTCATATTAAGTCCTTCATGGATAAGGTGGATGAAAGGAAAAGGAGCTTTAGGAGAACCAGTTTGGTTTCATATGGAGGACAAGGAAGAGTCCAAGAAACATTGTCTAGTGGGCCAGTGGGGAAAATCTTCATGTTTGGTACCAGAGTTGCAGGCATTGTAGAGGTGAGCAGTTCATAACTAGTGTCTAAAAAGGGGAGTCAACCTGTCCTTGCTAGGAGGAGCCCTCGTCCTATTTGAATCTGGCGTAATGAAAGATGCAGAGGAAGTGCTGCTTAGAGGTCTAAGGAGGTTCGCTAACAAATGCCTCTTCTTAGATACATAGACGCCAAAGGAGGGTTGATTTCCAAGAAACATCCAAGCAAAAGGTAGTTTCGACTAGTAGGGCTACCAATGCACTTCTATGACAAGGACTAATTCAAGTATCTAGGAGATTGTTGTGGTGGGTTTGTTGCATTGGACGAAGACACTACAAAGAAGCAAAATCTTCAATGAGCCATGATTCTTGTGAGATCAGACAACACAAATGTTTTTTATTCTCTTCCGGTGGTGGTGGGGCCATTATGTTGTTCAATTTAGTTATGGTGGGAGATCCCACCATGGATACCGAAGGTTGTAACCAAGAGAATTGGTCAATGGTGGGAGGTTAAGGAATAAGGTGGAGAGAGAGCGTGATGACATCACCCCCCTCCCCTCCCCCTTTTTCCCTTTTTTTGATAGTTTCTAGAGTTTAAAGGACCCTTAAAACATGGGGAAAGTTGTTGGCTCTCATAAGCCAATGCTTTCTAGACCATTTGACAAAGGCAGTTGGCTTGGTGGGTTGGGCCTTGTAGCAAAGGAGGACCATAGAGAGAGAGTTGAGATCACTATCATGGGTAGGGGCTAGAGTGGCCTAAGGCGGATCGTTCAAGGATCTATTTTTTTATGGCCAAGGTTGTCTTGGACTGGGCCAAGCCAATCACATTGCCCAGGGGCTGCAAGCCAAGCATCATCAAGCAATGAGGAATTCAATAGCCTTTTGTCCTTAGAGGAAGCTCATTTTGGTGGTCATATGAAGGTTGTTAGTTTCAAGATATGGCATCTTTGGAGAGGGGAGTCTTCCACGACTGTGCAAGGGAGAATCCTCAATAGTTGGGTTTCTTGAGAAAGGGTTAGGCAATTCATTGGTTGATGTTGTCATTTCTAGGAGGGATTCCAAGAGGGATTCCAATAAGGTTAGGTAATTGATATATGGGTAGAGCATGGGGAAGGGGGACATTGGACTCCATGTCTTGAACAATTGGAAGTTGGAAATTTGTGGTGTCTTTTTTTAAGGTTGCAAGAGAAATTTGTGAAAAGTAAGAAGTGCAAGGGTGGTGTGGTTAGGTTTAGGGAATGGTGATTTATTGGTCAAAACTCTATATTTTTGCTAGAGCCAAGGTGCATGATCCCTTCCCAATATGGAATTTGTGAGTTCCGTCCCTATCTAAAGTGAGCTTGCTTGCTTGGGAAGATTGTCGAGGAAAGGCTTTGACATTAGATTAACTACAATAGATAGGATGCACTTAGGCAAATAGTCATCTTTGTAAAAGCAAGGTGGAATTTATTGATCACATACTTCTTCGTTGCCCTTAAGCTAGGGGTTTATGACACTTGCCATCTTTGTAAAAGCGAGGTGGAACCTATTGATCACATACTCCTTTGTTGCCCTAAAGCTAGGGGTTTATGGCACTTGCCATTTTTTTTATTCACTGTTGTTTCAGTCCTTATTTGGTTGTGGAGATCCTTAAGTTGGAATAGCTCCTTTGTGTGTAGAAAACGCAAGAAGGTCTAGAGACCCACTCCATTGTGTATTTTTTGGACTTTGTAGAAGGAAAGAAACTGAAAAACCATTGAAAATGTGGAACAATCAATTCTATCATTGAATAACTCTTTTGTTAAACATTTGTCGATATGGGTTAGGATGTACATAGTAGAGAGATTAATGCTTTTATTTAATTTTGTAGATTAGGTGGGATCTATATGAGGTTCAATTTTGTAGATTGGGTGAGGTGTAGATGAGGGAGGTAGAGTATTTTGTATCTTCTCTTTCCTGACCATGTTTGTTGCTTTACTTAGTATACATCCTATGTACTCTGGTGCCTAGCTTTTTTAATATATCTTTTCTTTGCTTATTGAAAAAAAAAACTTCTTATTGAACTCCATACCACTCAAGATGCCTTTATCATTGTGCCTTGACTATCAAATACTAACACCTAATGCTTGAGAGTAAAAACTTCATGCATATCTAGGATTCTAGGATTGTCATATCAATACAATTTTGTGGACCAAAGGTTGGCTAGAATCTATGGGGCATCAATGGACCACATTCACCAAAAGATACTGGGTTAAACAAAGATTGTGTATCGCAACCATCATTTAATACATGTGCCAAACAATAAGATAATTTAGGATCATGGTATCATAATGGTATAGCCATTGCACATTGAATACCTGATCCCCCACAGTAAGATGATCAAAATTCACCAGAGACAGCAAGTCAGTTTGGAAACTCTGCACCATCCATTAGGCGGACCACCATTTGATCTTGCAACAACAGTGGACCAGTACCCCATTTCTATAATCCAGCCCAAATATGTCAGGTATACAAGATTTGCTCAATGGATCCATAAAATACAAACCTGAAATAGATGACAATGATTTAGAAAGTGGATTAACATCGACTCAAGGTCAAATCAAAGATTATATAGTATTTAGCGATTGGATTAGCATCTGCTCAAAATCTAATCAAAGGTCATACAGTAGAATAGAAAAATAACGTAGACAATTGAGTTTTGGGGCCATCAAAACTAACAGCCCGTGCGAACATGACAATTAGATGATTCTATGAGACAAAGCTCCTTTTATGACCTAGGACTAGGAGAAACCCACTTTGATCCAGTGGAAAGTACTGAACATGAATAAGTATTTGATGCTTTCAAGGAATGAAAAGGGACATAAAATTCTGTGATCAAGCACAGTCCTATTATTTTCTCTCATTTCAGAAACATCATTCCACTCAGCTGTATGTTATCGTTGGATGGACTGAATTCCCTGTTCAGCTCTTGAATAAAACAAAAATAAAAGAAGCAGCCAATAAAAAGCTTGAAAGAAAGGATCAACAACACAAAATATCCTCAATATTAGTTCATTTCTCTCACAGGGTACATCCCCATCCCACCATGAGGAAAACATCAAACTTTAGATGTACAAATATAAACCCTAAAATGCTCATGGTTTCTGGATTAGAGTTACTGTAAAAGAATCCCAAGAAAAGAAAATAAAATAAAATAAAAAGAGAGATAAAGAGGTGTAAAAAGCAAAGAGAAGCAATGAAGCGGATTCATCTTTAACCCAATTTTCCAGACAAGCCCCATCCCATCCCCAAACTTCATTTCATCTAAGCCATGGACATTAAAGACTGAAAAACAACCTCTTAGCATGGAATTCTGATGCCCGTCTCATGATGGAAACCAAACTCGTCTTTGGCTTGTTGAAGTGAGCTTTGAAACTCAGGATGGGTCAAGAAGCAGATTGGGACAATGCATCATGTTCTGTTTTCACCAACTTATACTGCAAAATGGCCTTTTGGCATGTCAACCAGAAGGCTTTCTTGGTCATAACCTTGTTTCTTTCCAATGCTGGAGCACCTTTAGAGAATTGGCTTGAGAACTGTTGTTTGAGATAGTTTATTTGGTTTCCTGTGAGACATTTTCTTTGGGTGACAAGCTGATGAACAGGAGGGAAAGAGGTAAGCAACAATAAGAGGCGTGAGATAGAAGAGGTGAAGGTGGTGTGGGTGGATTAAAAGGTTGTGTAGGGGTATTTATGCGGAGAATTGAGGGAGAAGCCCTGTAATGTAGGGTTGTGGGATCAGAGGAGATACCATGGGTGTTTTGGGGTCTTTGAGCATTTAAGGACATGCTGGGAGCCAAACCCATTGGGCTTACTACCTCTTGTTGCCCTTCCAAAGTATAACATGGTGCCCCTCTCCCTCAAATATATATGCCCATATTCTCAACTAACTAATATTTTGGTGCTAATGTAGTTCAAAGAGGTGTAGTTTTCTAATATTTTGGGTAGTTTTCTAATGTAGTTCAAGTAAATTATAATTTTTGTGTCCTAGGCTGGTAAGCATTTTTCATGTTTAATTAGGCTTCACGAGTCAAAATTTTAAAAAATAGGTTTTTACAAAAAACAGTTCTCAATTACAATTATTTTTAGGAATATAATTCTGTTTAAACACACAAATATGAAAACCAATTTTTTCAATTTATTCTCCTTGAAGGTATTGCATATTAACGTACAATGCAAAAGTTCCCAAAATATTTTCCATTTTTTCAATTATTTATCAAAACACTCAAAAAGGAACAATAGGAAAAGCCTTTTGATTCTCAAAAGAACAACCTGTTTTCAAAACAAATTCTCAAAATTTTGCTTTCAATCAAAACTTTGTCAAATGTGTTTTCTAAATTAGAACTAAAAAATAGATACTGTTTTCAAGAATAGTTTCTAAACTACCAAAGATAAGTTAAAAGGATTAGTTTTCCTTTCTCACGAGGCCATATTTCTCGGAATTAGAGATCTCGGTGAAGAGAAAAACTTGAGACCTATAGCTGTAATTCCATTAGTCCTTCATAGATTACACTCTCTTGGCCTTTTGAAATATTTGGCACTTTTGTCCATAAGAAATAAGAGCTATACCTTATACAAACCAAACCTATTAGCACTTCTTCAGAAAGTCTACCCTTAATTGTAATTCAACTTTTTTAAACCATGCTGACTGTGCCCATACACTATCAAAATGAAAGGATGATATATTGGGAATAGTATTTACCCGAAAAGGGGAAAAAAAGCCCAAAATGGATGGATGTTGTAACCTGCTTCATTAGTGTCTTTAATGTTTACATACCTACACCAAACAGGCAAAAGATGGAATTAGAAAAATCAACGTACAAAATATGACTAAATCTAATAAAGACATGCTGATCATACATCATGAAAAAGTCATGCAATATCCTAAACTATAATGAAAAGATTTATGCATTTTTCTACTGACAAAAAAAAAAAATTATGGTGAAAACATTAAGGCTATGTTTGGTTCTTGGAAAATTTGAAGGAAAATGTGAGGAAAAGAAAAAATAGATCCAAAGTCAATAAATTATTTTTATATGTTTCTTCAAATTCGTTTAACTTATTTTCCTCCCTTATGTAAAGATTAAATAATTTTAAAAAAACATAAATTTCTAACTAATTTTAATTATATTTCATTTTCTTCCATATTTCTCACGATGAAACCAAACATGGGAAAACCATTTTCCTTTTAACATTTTTTTTCTTTCCTTCATACTTCCCGGCAACCAAATATAGCCTAAAAATCAATGACATACCCATAACATTAAAAATAATCCTGTGTTACAAGAAATAATTTTTCAGATAGTAGTCTTAAACCATATTCCGATCATGTATATGCATTAGCATTGATAACAGACCCTCTTTAAAAATTATTAAAACGAAAAAGAAAAAGAGAAAAACAAGCATTAAGGGAAAGGAATGGGTTTTCCACCAAACATCATGGGAATGGAAAAGAATTGCCACCGCCATTCCTGATAGGACAAAATTCAAGCCAGACGAGGGCTAAATGCTTGAATTACGACTGAGTAAAATACTTGGGTTTGGAAGATGGTAAATTTACAGATCTGGCAAAAATTCAAACTAATTAGAAAAAAAAAATGTTGTGTGAAGCAAAAAAACTAGTCAACCGAACTGCGAAATATGGTTAATTTCTGGGTGTTAAAGAAAGAAAGAAAGCAGTGGATCAAGCAAAGATGAAACTTTTTAAGAGAGGGGAAGCCAGTTCTTGAGATAGGAAAAAAAAAAAAGGGAAAAAGAGAAAAACAAGCATTAAGGGAAAGGAATGAGTTTTCCACCAAACATCATGGGAATGGAATAACGTTCCATTAGACAATCGAAAAGAATTGCCACCGCCATTCCTGATAGGACAAAATTCAAGCCAGACGAGGGCTAAATGCTTGAATTACGACTGAGTAAAATATTTGGGCTTGGAAGATGATAGATTTACAGATCTGGCAAAAATTCAAGCTAATTAGAAAAAAAAATTGTTGTGAAGCAAAAAACTAGTCAACCGAACTGCGAAATATGGTTAATTTGTGGGTGTTAAAGAAAGAAAGAAAGCAGTGGATCAAGCAAAGATGAAACTTTAAAGAGAGGGGAAGCCAGTCCTTGAGATAGGAAAAAAAAGAGAGAGAGATGAATAAAAAAATCCAAGCTTTAAGCGAGAGAACGGCTCCAACCCTTCAATTGTTTCAATTCTGACGCCCTTCGAAAGACAGAATCATCAAAACCTCCCTAAGAAGTCACAGCCGAGAGGAAAAAAAGCAATATCTTTAGAAACCAAAGGATGTATCTTTCTGGATCTAACATTTTCCCACTTATTTGATATAATGAGTAGATTAAAATAAATAAATAAATAACTGACCTTGCGGTTGAAGGGAGAACGCAAGCCAGGGCAAACATCGACCGATCGTGAATGAATAGTAACTATGATTTGCATCTGAAAAGTAGAATGGGAAAATATGGATCTAAAATGAAAAATCGCCATGGAACCTGAGAGAACCTGATAAAACGCCTTGGGTATGTTCCTGACTTTCCGCCAGGTCTTGTACATGCCGACTTCCCCAACTCACTCAGCCACACGGAAGAGATGAGTCTAACGGGAAATTGTGTTTGGGAACTAATTGACCAAAAACTAAGCTTTGTTACGTATAAGTTCACTCTTTAAAACAAAAAAAAAAAACATTAATTTAAATTTTATTCCTTTTACAAACCTCTATCAAATTCAATATAATTCAGTGATTTAAAAAAAAAATACACCATTTTAAAAAAAAATAAATAAATAAATTATTATTATTTAAAAATCAAATATTTTAAAATATATATATATTTTAAATTATGTATATAAAAAATAATTAAAAATATGTCAAATTTATTTTTTTTAAATGATCTTTTTTATAATATATTTAAAAAAAATTCTAAAAATAATGAATTTTCAGAATAATTATTAAAAAAATTTAAGATAAAATGGTTTTTGAAACATTATGATATAAAATAGTTTTAAAAGATATATTGGTCTCTTCATATTTTATATTCTCCTCATTAATTTTGTAACTTTTATAAATCAAATCTAATTACAATTTAATTTCATTTATGATTAAAAAACACACCCACCCTTCCTCCAATCTCTACTCAGAAAACCCAAGTTTAAGAAAAAATATTTTAATTTTTTTCACCTTATTTGTTTATACTTTTTCAGTTTTTATTTTCAAATAAATCATAAATTAAATTTAAAAACATGATCATAAGATTTTTTAATAAAATCATTTTATTCAAATTTTTTGTTTCATTTACTTTAATAATGAAAGTATTATAATATCATTGTCTTGATTCAATACAAGCCAATATTTATTTACTTTATGTTTGTAAAAAAACGTTTTTTTAAGTTAAAGAATCAAAAATTATTTTATAAGAATAACGGTGATTGATAATTTTTTTAAAAATTTATTTGGATAAATTATTTTAAATATGATTTAAAAATAAAAACATAATCGAGTTTGTAAAAATATTGTAAATATAATTTATATAATTTATATAATATTTATTATATAATTCAAGTCTTATTAAAAATAAAAATAATTTTATAGTTATAAATAGATTAGAAAATAAATAATTTTTTAATAAAATATGAATTTTAATACTATAATAAAATCATAAATTATATATATATATAATATAAACATTTTAATACTATAATAAATGTTTAAATTATAAATATTTAAATTTGAAGCTATAAATTTGATATCTTAAATATTATTTGACAAAATTGAAATTTCATATTGAAACAAAAATTATGTTTAAATTTTAAATGTTGAATGAGTAAAACCGAAAAGTGTTTGGTATTATATTAGAATTAAAATGTTTGAAAATAAATTTAACTTAAGTTAAAAAAATATTTTATTTTTCATATTAAAATTATTTTAATTAAATTATGATAATTTTGTAAAAAAGAAACATGATCTAAAATAATTTTTAGGGTGTTACTGAAAAAAAATAAAATCAATATACAAATTAATTAAATGAAATTATAATCTGATGCTTATAGTGAGATAATAAGGGAAAAAAAGTAAACGAAGTTTCACAAATAATATAGTAGAATGTTTTGATTTAAATCATGTTTTTTATGGCATGCGTACGTATAGAAAGTATAGTATAAATTAAATAGAAATAGAGAAAGAGTGTAAGTAGTGAAATATGAGTATAAACAACTCTAATGCCCTATGACACCCTCGTGAGCACTTCCAAATCCATATACATACCTCCAAATTAAGAAACGATATAAAAAACTTTTCATCGCCAACAACACAAAAATCATATAATAAGAGGAAAAAAAAAAAAGAGCATTTGAGTCGTCCTCTTTTTTACTACATATGGTTTAATGCCATTAAATATCGTATTCTCAAACATTCTATTTTTCTACAAATCTCATCGGTAAATATCCATAGCTTAACCCATAACCAAATCAAATTAAAAAGAAAAAAAGAAAGAAAGAAAGAAGCCCAAATGGGCCTATGGGTCGCGAAGCCCATCTGACAAAATCGACCCAAACTAAAGCAATTCAACTATCATCCATATTAGAAATCAAGCCTAAACTCGAGATTTAAAGTTAAAATCCAAATACCAAACACACCAACCCAAACTCAAGCCCAAGCCCAAATTGATTAAACCCAAATCATATAAGCTCGTATCAAATTATGATAAAAACCAAAAAACAAATAAAAAAATAACGAGTTGACTTTGAAGAGATTAAATGCACTTTACCTATTCTTTATTTTGAAATCCCATAAGAAAAACACGAACCGTACAATAATGGCAGCGATAACGAGCTTGTCATAGATGTCGATGGTGTAGCCATGCGATGATGAAGGAAGATAATCAATGGTGGTGTATTGGGAGTAGCGACAAAAGTTTATAATATTGAGATAAATCACCAAAATATTGTGTATTGAGGGTCAACGACATAATAACTCCCTCTAAAATCTCAATTGTCCGATATTTATGTTTATTCATGGTCTTTCGCTGATTTATTTAGTAACATGTCGATATTTTTCATTTTCTTTTTATCGAATTTTCAACAATATTATTGATTTTTAAAAGTTTGACTTTCAAAATTTTGAAATGGCCTCTTGAGTTTTAGGCTTTTAGCCCAACTACACTCCTAGCATGACTTATCTCTTTGAAGCCCAACGCATTGTGTTTGACATAAGGTGGGTTGCACTTTGAATTAAATATTGGTTTTGTGTATTGTTCCTGATCGATGTAATAGTTGTGCTATTGGCCAACTATGTTGTTTATAATAGTATGAATGATTTTTTTTTTATACATACACGTATATTTAAATCATGAACCATGAATTCATAAATGCAAATATCCTATTTATGATATGTATTATAAATTAATTTAAATAAATTATTTTTGAATATCTTGTATTTTGTACAATTATTAAATATAAATTTATAAATAAAGTCATCAATATTTTAATATAAAAAATACTTATATATGTATCATCAATTTTTTTTATATCATAGAATATATTAAAATGATATAAATATTTGTAAAATGTAATTTTTAAATTTGAATATTATTATTGAATGTCACAAATTAAATCAATTTATTTAAAATAATAATATTAAAATGTTTATTATTACTTTTTATATTATTTTATTTTTTAATATTTTTATGAATTTTAATCAATTTTCGCTTAATGATGTTTTGTGTTAGAATATCTATTGATATTTTTTCGATATATATGTATATAAAATCAACTTAAATACGAAGGAATTATTTAATAAACTATGAATTGACATCATATTAAATATAGGACATGGTTTGAAGTATTTGAGGATTAAATAATTCCTCCGTATTCGTAATTTGAAACTCATGGCTAGCGAGATCATCAAAGGCAAGTGGTAACAACTAACAACAACTACAGTAATGGTAGTGCTGGTGTTTGTCATAGCTGGTGTTAGATTAATTTTTGTAATTAATCTATAATTTGGGCCACACATGTAAATAATTAAAATGTGTGTGCTATCATTTAATTAAGCCTAAATATAGTGATCTAATTAATAATTGATTAATTGGCTTAAGGGTATAATTGTCATGAGATTATTGTGTAGATACCATTAGACAATTATTATTTCTATGAGGGGCAGAAATATAATTGTGATAAAATTAAAATTGCCCTAGCAGTTTATAAATAGGGTTATGGTCCCCATTCTACGACTACGCATTCCAATTTCTGAAAATCCTCTCAGAGAGAAATTGACACAGAATCTAGTGGCTAGAATTGGAAGACCATCTCAAAGGGTTTTTCTTCCTATAAGGTTTCTCCTTTAATGGATTCAGGTATGCTTCCGCTATTATTTTTCTACTCATTTTTTTTAATCAGGAGATTCCAGTGTATATATGAAATTAGGGTATTCACCTTGTTAAATATTTCAGTACATATGTAGTTAGGGTATTCACCCTGTTAAATATTCCAGTACATATGTAGTTAGGGTATTCACCCTATTAAATATTCCAGTACATATGTAGTTAGGGTATTCACCCAGTTAACTATTCCAGTATATATGAAATCAGGGTATTCATATTTGGTTGATTTTAACAAGACTATTCCAGTATATATGAAATCAGGGTATTCTTCTTTATTGGATGGTAACAAGTGGTATCAGAGCCTACTCCTTGATTAATTCTTTGAGTTATTATTTTAATATATATATGTCAATGGATTAAGATTTATGAAATATTGAGTTGATAAATTTTTTTTTTATTATTATTACTATTATTATTATTATTATTATTATTATTATTATTGTTATTTAATAGCATTTTATGATATTAATATTTAAGTTATTGATCTAGCATTTTTAAATAGGCTAATTAAAGCGGAAAATCACCAAAGTGACATCTTTCGTGTAGATTAGTCTGTTCGGGGTGTTAGATATTTGTGTGTATGTGATTCATACGGGTATTAATTGGCCCAAAGGAAAGTTAATATTTGGTCAAATTGCATACATACCTGTGGTGATAAATATGTGATGATTATAAAGGTAACTTAATGTGAATAATAAATCAATCCAAAGATAGATTTATTATTTGACATAACTTATCATCAATGTTTGATCACTACAACAAGAGTACCACTTACAGTTAATATTACTGTCCAAAGACTTGATATTAATGTTGTGCTAGGTATCTTGAAATGTCATAATTGCTTTTAAATTTAAAGATTATGTGTTTAATTGCTTATTTTATGTGAGCATGATGGTTTATTTGATTCATTTTATTTTGTTCTGGATTCAGCTTTTATATCAACCACTTCTATATCTGCCAACATCAATAATGTCCCTATGTTAAATGGGACTAATTTTAAGGACTGGAAAGAGAATATGATGATTCTCTTAGGCTGCATGGATATAGACTTAGCCTTGAGAATGCCCAAACCCGATGAACTCAATGAGCAAAGTACTCAAGAGGATGAGGTTTATTGGGGTAAGTGGGAACGTTCAAATAGGCTAAGTCTTATGATCATGAAACGCGGCATTCCAGAAGCTTTCAGGGGTGCGGTAACCGATGAGGTTACTAATGCCAGTGACTTCCTTGCGGAAATTCAGAAGCATTTTGCCAAAAACGATAAGGCTAAAACGAGCACGCTTTTAGCAAGCTTGATTTCAATGAAGTATAAAGGCAAGGGTAATGTTCGGGAGTACATCATGGAGATGTCTCATCTTGCTTCAAAACTTAAGGCTTTGAAACTCGAGTTATCTGATGATTTACTCGTGCATTTGGTTCTCATCTCTCTTCCTGCACAATTTAATCAATTCAAGGTCAGTTATAACTGTCAAAAGGATAAATGGACTCTTAATGAGCTCATTTCATTCTGTGTGCAAGAGGAAGAGAGATTGAAGCAAGACAAGACCGAAAGTGCTCATCTGGCTAGCACTTCGAAGGATAAGGGCAAACGAAAGAATAAGGATAATAAGGTTGCTGCTTCTAATGGTCTAGAACAAAAGAAACAGAAAGTTGAGGTAACATGTTTCTTCTGTAATAAGCCTGGACATACTAAGAAGGAATGTACCAAGTATGCTGCTTGGCGTGTTAAGAAAGGTATGTTTCTTACTTTGGTCTGTTCTGAAGTTAATTTAGCTTCAGTATCTAGAAACACATGGTGGTTAGATTCTGGTGCTACTACTCACATTTGTGTTTCTATGCAGGGTTGCCTGAGTTACCGAAAACCAAGTGATGCTGAAAGATGCATCTATGTCGGAGACGGTCAGTCGGTAGAAGTAGAGGCAATAGGGCACTTTAGATTATTATTGAAATCTGGTTATTTTTTGGATTTAATAGATATTTTTATTGTACCGTCTTTCAGACGGAATTTAATTTCAGTTTCTGTTTTGGACAAATCAGGTTATTGTTGTTCATTTGGAAACAATAAATTTACATTATCTATTAATTCAAATGCTGTAGGAACCGGTTTACTTAATGTTTATGATAATCTATATTTGTTGGAAATTGTTCCGTCCTATAATGAAACCTTGCATGTGGAATCACGAGGTACAAAACGTAAATTGAATAAAGATAATTCGGCCTCATTGTGGCACAAACGCTTAGGTCATATCTCTAAATCCAGAGTTGAGCGACTTGTGTCCGATGGGATTTTGGATTCACTTGACTTTTCAGATTTTGATATTTGTGTTGAGTGTATTAAAGGAAAACAGACCAAAACAAAGAAATTGGGTGCCAATAGAGCTACAGACGTCTTAGAATTAATTCATACAGATATTTGTGGACCATACCCTAAGGCATCTTGGAATGGTCAACAGTACTTTATAACATTCATAGACGACTATTCAAGATATGGCTACCTATTTCTTATACATGAGAAATCACAATCATTGGACGTGTTCAAAACATTTAAAGCAGAAGTTGAGTTGCAACTCAACAAAAGAATAAAGAGTGTCAGATCTGACCGTGGTGGTGAATACTATGGTAGATATGACGGATCAGGTGAACAACGTCCAGGACCATTTGCTAAATACCTAGAGGAATGTGGGATCGTCCCTCAATACACCATGCCAGGATCACCTAGCATGAATGGTGTAGCAGAAAGACGAAACCGAACCCTTAAGGACATGGTAAGGAGTATGATTAGTCATTCTACTTTACCCGAAAAACTCTGGGGTGAAGCACTCAAAACGGCAGCTTATATCCTAAATCGGGTGCCAACTAAAGCAGCTGCTAAAACGCCTTATGAGCTTTGGACGGGTTGAAAGCCCAGTTTAAAGCATTTTCATATTTGGGAATGTCCAGCTGAAGCGAGACCTTATAAGCCTCATGAAAAAAAATTGGACTCTAAAACAGTTAGCAGCTACTTTATTGGCTATGCAGAGCGATCAAGGGGTTTTAAATTTTATGATCCTGCTATTAGGTCAATTTTTGAGACGGGAACTGCAACATTTTTTGAGGATGTTGAGTTTGGGGGGAGAAATCAGGCTAGGAATATTGTCTTTGAGGAGGAAGAGGGATCTACTATTGCTATTGATAATGTACAGGTTTCACTACCTATCATTGATCAAGAAGTAAATTTGGATCCTCAACCAACATACAATATTGTTCAACCCTTAATTGCAAATGAGGACATTACTTCTGAAGAACAAACTCAACAACCTCAAGAAAATATGCCATTAAGGAGATCCACTAGAGAGAGGAGAAATGCAATTTCGGACGATTATATCGTATATCTCCAGGAACGTGAGGTAGAAAGTGGAATGATGGAAGATGATCCAATCAACTTCCAGCAAGCCATGAAAAGTTCCAACTCTCAGAAATGGATTGAAGCCATGAATGAAGAGTACAAATCTATGCAAGACAATAAAGTTTGGGAACTTGTCCCATTACCAGTTGGTACGAAGCCCATTGGTTGTAAATGGATTTAGTTAATCTACCTCACGTTCCTGGAGATATACGATATAATCGTCCGAAATTGCATTTCTCCTCTCTCTAGTGGATCTCCTTAATGGCATATTTTCTTGAGGTTGTTGAGTTTGTTCTTCAGAAGTAATGTCCTCATTTGCAATTAAGGGTTGAACAATATTGTATGTTGGTTGAGGATCCAAATTTACTTCTTGATCAATGATAGGTAGTGAAACCTGTACATTATCAATAGCAATAGTAGATCCCTCTTCCTCCTCAAAGACAATATTCCTAGCCTGATTTCTCCCCCCAAACTCAACATCCTCAAAAAATGTTGCAGTTCCCGTCTCAAAAATTGACCTAATAGCAGGATCATAAAATTTAAAACCCCTTGATCGCTCTGCATAGCCAATAAAGTAGCTGCTAACTGTTTTAGAGTCCAATTTCTTTTCATGAGGCTTATAAGGTCTCGCTTCAGCTGGACATCCCCAAATATGAAAATGCTTTAAACTGGGCTTTCGACCCGTCCAAAGCTCATAAGGCGTTTTAGTAGCTGCTTTAGTTGGCACCCGATTTAGGATATAAGCTGCCGTTTTGAGTGCTTCACCCCAGAGTTTTTCGGGTAAAGTAGAATGACTAATCATACTCCTTACCATGTCCTTAAGGGTTCGGTTTCGTCTTTCTGCTACACCATTCATGCTAGGTGATCCTGGCATGGTGTATTGAGGGACGATCCCACATTCCTCTAGGTATTTAGCAAATGGTCCTGGACGTTGTTCACCTGATCCGTCATATCTACCATAGTATTCACCACCACGGTCAGATCTGACACTCTTTATTCTTTTGTTGAGTTGCAACTCAACTTCTGCTTTAAATGTTTTGAACACGTCCAATGATTGTGATTTCTCATGTATAAGAAATAGGTAGCCATATCTTGAATAGTCGTCTATGAATGTTATAAAGTACTGTTGACCATTCCAAGATGCCGTAGGGTATGGTCCACAAATATCTGTATGAATTAATTCTAAGACGTTTGTAGCTCTATTGGCACCCAATTTCTTTGTTTTGGTCTGTTTTCCTTTAATACACTCAACACAAATATCAAAATCTGAAAAGTCAAGTGAATCCAAAATCCCATCGGACACAAGTCGCTCAACTCTGGATTTAGAGATATGACCTAAGCGTTTGTGCCACAATGAGGCCGAATTATCTTTATTCAATTTACGTTTTGTACCTCGTGATTCCACATGCAAGGTTTCATTATAGGACGGAACAATTTCCAACAAATATAGATTATCATAAACATTAAGTAAACCGGTTCCTACAGCATTTGAATTAATAGATAATGTAAATTTATTGTTTCCAAATGAACAACAATAACCTGATTTGTCCAAAACAGAAACTGAAATTAAATTCCGTCTGAAAGACGGTACAATAAAAATATCTATTAAATCCAAAAAATAACCAGATTTCAATAATAATCTAAAGTGCCTTATTGCCTCTACTTCTACCGACTGACCGTCTCCGACATAGATGCATCTTTCAGCATCACTTGGTTTTCGGTAACTCAGGCAACCCTTTCTTAACACGCCAAGCAGCATACTTGGTACATTCCTTCTTAGTATGTCCAGGCTTATTACAGAAGAAACATGTTACCTCAACTTTCTGTTTCTTTTGTTCTGGACCATTAGAAGCAGCGACCTTATTATCCTTATTCTTTCGTTTGCCCTTATCCTTTGAAGTGCTAGCCAGATGAGCACTTTCGGTCTTGTCTTGCTTCAATCTCTCTTCCTCTTGCACACAGAATGAAATGAGCTCATTAAGAGTCCATTTATCCTTTTGACAGTTATAACTGACCTTGAATTGATTAAATTGTGCAGGAAGAGAGATGAGAACCAAATGCACGAGTAAATCATCAGATAACTCGAGTTTCAAAGCCTTAAGTTTTGAAGCAAGATGAGACATCTCCATGATGTACTCCCGAACATTACCCTTGCCTTTATACTTCATTGAAATCAAGCTTGCTAAAAGCGTGCTCGTTTCAGCCTTATCGTTTTTGGCAAAACGCTTCTGAATTTTCGCAAGGAAGTCACTGGCATTAGTAACCTCATCGGTTACCGCACCCCTGAAAGCTTCTGGAATGCCGCGCTTCATGATCATAAGACTTAGCCTATTTGAACGTTCCCACTTACCCCAATAAACCTCATCCTCTTGAGTACTTTGCTCATTGAGTTCATCGGGTTTGGGCATTCTCAAGGCTAAGTCTATATCCATGCAGCCTAAGAGAATCATCATATTCTCTTTCCAGTCCTTAAAATTAGTCCCATTTAACATAGGGACATTATTGATGTTGGCAAATATAGAAGTGGTTGATATAAAAGCTGAATCCAGAACAAAATAAAATGAATCAAATAAACCATCATGCTCACATAAAATAAGCAATTAAACACATAATCTTTAAATTTAAAAGCAATTATGACATTTCAAGATACCTAGCACAACATTAATATCAAGTCTTTGGACAGTAATATTAACTGTAAGTGGTACTCTTGTTGTAGTGATCAAACATTGATGATAAGTTATGTCAAATAATAAATCTATCTTTGGATTGATTTATTATTCACATTAAGTTACCTTTATAATCATCACATATTTATCACCACAGGTATGTATGCAATTTGACCAAATATTAACTTTCCTTTGTGCCAGTTAATACCCGCATGAATCACATACACACAAATATCTAACACCCCGAACAGACTAATCTACACGAAAAATGTCACTTTGGTGATTTTCCGCTTTAATTAGCCTATTTAAAAATGCTAGATCAATAACTTAAATATTAATATCATAAAATGCTATTAAATAACAATAATAATAATAATAATAATAATAATAATAATAGTAATAATAAAAAATAAAAAAAAAATTTATCAACTCAATATTTCATAAATCTTAATCCATTGACATATATATATATTAAAATAATAACTCAAAGAATTAATCAAGGAGTAGGCTCTGATACCACTTGTTACCATCCAATAAAGAAGAATACCCTGATTTCATATATACTGGAATAGTCTTGTTAAAATCAACCAAATATGAATACCCTGATTTCATATATACTGGAATAGTTAACTGGGTGAATACCCTAACTACATATGTACTGGAATATTTAATAGGGTGAATACCCTAACTACATATGTACTGGAATATTTAACAGGGTGAATACCCTAATTTCATATATACACTGGAATCTCCTGATTAAAAACAATGAGTAGAAAAATAATAGCGGAAGCATACCTGAATCCATTGAAGGAGAAACCTTATAGGAAGAAAAACCCTTTGAGATGGTCTTCCAATTCTAGCCACTAGATTCTGTGTCAATTTCTCTCTGAGAGGATTTTTAGAAATTGGAATGCGTAGTCGTAGAATGGGGACCATAACCCTATTTATAAACTGCTAGGGCAATTTTAATTTTATCACAATTATATTTCTGCCCCTCATAGAAATAATAATTGTCTAATGGTATCTACACAATAATCTCATGACAATTATACCCTTAAGCCAATTAATCAATTATTAATTAGATCACTATATTTAGGCTTAATTAAATGATAGCACACACATTTTAATTATTTACATGTGTGGCCCAAATTATAGATTAATTACAAAAATTAATCTAACAATTTGAGGAGGAAGAGGGATCTACTATTGCTATTGATAATGTACAGGTTTCACTACCTATCATTGATCAAGAAGTAAATTTGGATCCTCAACCAACATACAATATTGTTCAACCCTTAATTGCAAATGAGGACATTACTTCTGAAGAACAAACTCAACAACCTCAAGAAAATATGCCATTAAGGAGATCCATTAGAGAGAGGAGAAATGCAATTTCGGACGATTATATCGTATATCTCCAGGAACGTGAGGTAGAAAGTGGAATGATGGAAGATGATCCAATCAACTTCCAGCAAGCCGTGAAAAGTTCCAACTCTCATAAATGGATTAAAGCCATGAATGAAGAGTACAAATCTATGCAAGACAATAAAGTTTGGGAACTTGTCCCATTACCAGTTGGTACGAAGCCCATTGGTTGTAAATGGATATTTAAAACCAAGCGGGATTCAAATGGTAATGTAGAAAGATATAAAGCACGTCTTGTAGCTAAAGGCTTTACTCAAAAAGAAGGAATTGACTTCAAAGAGACCTTCTCTCCAGTTTCTACGAAGGACTCTTTCAGGATAATCATGGCACTAGTTGCACATTATGATCTTGAGTTACATCAAATGGATGTTAAAACAGCGTTTCTCAATGGTGACATTGATGAAACAATTTATATGGTACAACCAGAAAATTTTGTGTCCGAAGACTCAAAGAATATGGTTTGTAAATTAACTAAATTCATTTATGGGCTCAAGTAAGCTTCTCGTCAGTGGTACTTCAAGTTTCATCAAATTATTGTCTCATATGGTTTTGAGGCAAATCTTATGGATGAATGTGTGTATCACAAATTCAGTGGGAGTAAGTATATTTTCCTGGTTTTATATGTCGATGACATATTGCTAGCCACAAATGATATTGGCATATTGCACGACACCAAGAGATTTTTATCAAAACATTTTGAGATGAAAGATCTTGGTGATGCCTCTTTTGTCTTAGGAATCCAGATACACCGAGATCGTTCTAGGGGTATTTTAGGATTGTCACAAAGGACCTATATTGATAAAGTCCTCCAAAGGTATGGCATGCAAAATAGCAAACCAGGTGATACCCCTGTCGCTAAAGGAGACAAATTCAGTCTTAATCAATGCCCTAAAAATAGTTTAGAAAGTCAAGAAATGCAAAAGATTCCTTACGCTTCGGCTGTGGGGAGTCTAATGTATGCTCAAGTATGTACACGTCCGGATATTGCGTACATTGTTGGCATGTTAGGCAGATATCTAAGTAACCCTGGAATGGATCATTGGAGAGCAGCCAAGAGGGTTATGAGATATTTACAGAGAACAAAAGAGTACATGCTTACATATAGGAGATTGGATCAATTAGAGTTGATTGGGTATTCCGACTCCGACTTTGCTGGATGCCAAGACAGCAGAAGATCCACATCAGGCTATATTTATCTGTTGGCTGGTGGAGCAATTTCATGGAGGTCTGCCAAACAGACACTCGTAACTTCATCCACCATGGAAGCAGAGTTTGTAGTATGTTATGAGGCATCCAATCAAGGAATATGGCTACGAAATTTTGTCACTGGGCTGCGTGTTCTGGATGGTATTGAAAGACCATTGAAGATATTTTGTGACAATAAATCAGCAGTTTTATATTCCAATAACAACAGGAGCTCTACAAAATCAAAATACATTGATATCAAGTTCCTAGTTGTAAAAGAAAAAGTACAGAGTGGACAGATATCCATAGAGCATATTGGAACAAACTCCATGATAGCGGATCCGCTTACAAAGGGATTACCACCCAAGGTCTTTCATGAGCACACTGCTCATATGGGTGTTGTCTCATTTGAGGATATCCAAATTTAGTGGGAGTTTATATTATTCATTGTATATTGCTCTATGTTATGTTTAGACTTTATCTATACATTTGGATTGTGTTCTGCAGAAATAAAGTATTCATTTCATTGCACTCTGTTAAATTATGCTAAAGATTTTATCTCAATAAAGTTAAGTAGGACCAGTTGGAAATAGGCATGAATAGATCACATTGCATGTAATTTCCATGCTATGCACTCATGATTGATCTATGTCATTTAGCTATGCAGATATATGTGACCATTGATTGGTCTAGTAACGATTGATGTAACATAGACCACCTTGATCCTATGTCAGTATAGTTAATGGACGAGATTGTTCGGATATACCCTAAGGACATGATAGCAAATTTTGAGCTCATAAGGTTAAGCACATTTATTTGATTACATATGCATGTGGCCCAGTGGGAGATTGTTAGATTAATTTTTGTAATTAATCTATAATTTGGGCCACACATGTAAATAATTAAAATGTGTGTGCTATCATTTAATTAAGCCTAAATATAGTGATCTAATTAATAATTGATTAATTGGCTTAAGGGTATAATTGTCATGAGATTATTGTGTAGATACCATTAGACAATTATTATTTCTATGAGGGGCAGAAATATAATTGTGATAAAATTAAAACTGCCCTAGCAGTTTATAAATAGGGTTATGGTCCCCATTCTACGACTACGCATTCCAATTTCTGAAAATCCTCTCAGAGAGAAATTAACACAGAATCTAGTGGCTAGAATTGGAAGACCATCTCAAAGGGTTTTTCTTCCTATAAGGTTTCTCCTTTAATGGATTCAGGTATGCTTCCGCTATTATTTTTCTACTCATTTTTTTTAATCAGGAGATTCCAGTGTATATATGAAATTAGGGTATTCACCTTGTTAAATATTTCAGTACATATGTAGTTAGGGTATTCACCCTGTTAAATATTCCAGTACATATGTAGTTAGGGTATTCACCCTATTAAATATTCCAGTACATATGTAGTTAGGGTATTCACCCAGTTAACTATTCCAGTATATATGAAATCAGGGTATTCATATTTGGTTGATTTTAATAAGACTATTCCAGTATATATGAAATCAGGGTATTCTTCTTTATTGGATGGTAACAAGCTGGTGGGGTCATAAGTAATTTGATATATAGGTATAAAATTTTGGGAACAAAATCACATTTCATTATTTAAAACTAATCTTGTTTTGGCAAAACCCTTGGTGATGAAAATATAATATTAATTATGATAAATTTTGATAAAAGTTATTGGCGCTATTCTTTCTTGCAAGTATTTTAGTGATGATATTTTAGAGCCAAAATTCTAATCTCCTTTCCAAATTGAATTCTTATAGTTAAAATCGTAAAGTTGGAAGCGGTGTCTAAATAACCTTCCGCAAACATGACATTAATGATTAATAAAATCCTTCCGGTCGATGGCTTCATTCTGGGGGAGGGCCGGGTGGTGTCCCTCTCCGCTGTCTCGCAGATCACATTTCCCTCACCATGATTATGGCGGTGGAGTTTACTTGGATCAGGTGCCGAACCCAGCCCACACAAACAAGTGGCGATAAATACTGGATCCCATTTTCTCTACTGCATGAGCCCAATAGATCATGGCTTGGCTTGGCCTGGCTTGGGCTTAACATTTATTTGACCCACCTCATTTTAGTGACAATTATTTCTTCATATTAAAACACCAAACAAAGAGCATTAGAGAACAGCAGACAGCATCCATAGATGGGAAAAAGCACAGCATTTGAGGTAGCCGACTCACCCAACCAATAGCCTCCAATAAAGTGCCACAATAAGGAGACCACAGCGCAATTTGTTTTACAGAGAAAAAAAGAGAGATCAGGTGGAATGTCTAATAATCGGGTGCGATGGCGACACCCACGGTTGCTGTCACTGTGGTGAGGAGCTCCCTTTGATTCTAAAGAAAGGGACCTAACACCAAAGTAGGTGGTTTCCCTTAAAAATCACAGTTATAGCGGGGCAACATGGGACTGGAAATTCGTTTTTATTTTAGAATAATTGAAACATCAGATGTCATAGGCTTACCCCAAGAGCATTACAGAAGTAAAGCCTATCCATGTCTATAGCTAGGAATGGGCTAAGGAAGACCTTTTTCCACCATCTTTGGAGGTTTCGTTGAAATTTTATGAGGAAGTTTTTCCGCTAAACACGTTATCCAAACCTTCAACACGGCTACATCCTGCCGCCTACTAGTTGCCAAACGTGTGAGGTGGTATATATTAAGATTTCTTTAATTTTATATTTGTTTGAAAGGCTTTTCAAAAGCGAAACAGAGGCAGCCATAAAATGTGAACTCATGGATAATCATGATGGCATGTATTTTTATTTTCGAACCAATGCTTTATCATACTCCTACTGACAACACGTAGGCCCAAATGCTGGAAGGTGCGGTTGAAAATGCACTAAATTGTGATGAGCCCACTTCATCAAAGCCTCCCCATTCTCGTGACATTAGTTAAATTTAACGCCTACTTTTAATCATAGCCCAGATACTAATTAAATTAAAATGTATTAGCAGTGTATTTCACATGTGGCCCGTCGTTTTACGTATTTCGCAGATCATGCAAGAGGAGTCGTCCGGAGTCCCACGCGCGCTCAGGCTCAGGTGGCTGACGACACGAGTCGTGCGATTCGGGAAAAAACGGAGTAGCGTCCGAAGGAAAGGAATGCGATTCGCGAAAAAACGGAATAGCATCTGAAGGAGAGGAAGGGAAAGGAAAGGAAAAGAAAAGAAAAGAAAAAGAAACGAAAAAAAGAGAATACGTTTGTTTGTTGGGTTGGGTGCTGACTGCTGAGAGGTAGCCGTTTTATTTACATTCTCTTATATTAAGACACGTAGATGCGATTTGCTTTGATTTGCTTTCCTCTTCTTCTTTTTGGTTATTCTCTCTCCTCATTCACATTTCCCACTGGTATTGTAGAGAGAGAGCGAGCGCACAGCCATCATTATCATCTCAGACACTAGAAAGAGAGAGGGAAAGAGTGAGAGAGATTTAGAAGTTCGGTTCGATTTATTAATGGGATCGTCGTCGGGACAGAGTAGCAGCTACGATCTCTCATTCAAGATCTTGCTGATCGGCGACTCCGCCGTCGGCAAAAGTAGTCTTCTCGTCAGTTTCATCTCCAGCTCCGTTGAAGATCTCGCTCCTACTATTGGTACTTCGTCCTCTGTTTTTTCTTATTTAATGCTATGTTTGGAGGAACAGAAAATAGAGTAAATAAAATAAAATCTAGTGGTTTTTGCTATTTTGGTTTATAAGGGATCGTGAAAATGGAGGGAATAAAAAAGAGAAAAAAAAAATGATTTTGTGCTGTTTTGGTTTTGAAAAATTTTCCTTCTTAAAAAAATTATTGTCGGTTCTGTTGTTGAGAAAATGGAGGAAAAGAAAGAAAGAAATAAATAAATAAACAAACAGTTGAGTTTCGTGTGCTGCTCTGGGTTTTAAAAGAATGAAACAGAATCATTTAAACTGAGAAAGATGGTTACATGGGGCAGCAGTTGAACTGGGGCTTCGAGATTTATTTGGATCCTAACTGCTGAAAAGCTCAAGATTCATAATAGTTTTCTTCCTTATGGCATTAGATCTTTCATTAAATGTTGGAAGGAGGCTGATGGCAATTTTTTTCCCCACCCTATAGGCCGTGAGGAAGGGCGCAATAATTCGATAAACCCTCGCTTATATTTTGGTGTCTAATTAGGCCTATCAGCGTAATAAGGAGAAACAAAATAAAAAATAAAGAAGTAGTCCACCCAACTGACCAACTGCCTTGTCCGGCGGGTGGATTTAGTGTAATGCACACTCGTGAACAGAAATAAACAGAAGACAAGACATTACTTTGAATTCTGGTATGCTTGAAGGTCATGTGATGTTTGTTCTTTTGGTAGCTTTTGATTACTGTACGAATACCTTTTTGACCACATTATTAGATGTAGAACATATGCAGCCAAAAAAAGCAAAGGTTTCGGATGATCTTTGCTAATATTACCAATTGCTTGCTCTTATTGTTTGGATGGGGGGTGACAGTACTGTCTAAATTGGGCAATCTGTTACCCATCCCAGATTTATCGGCAATAAAATAAGGTGCTTGACTTTGTTGAAACTTTATCCTTTTCAGAGTCATCTCCTCTATAATTCATCAATTGACTAAGAACTATTTCTCACAGCGTTTTGGCAAAAGTTCTTTTGGATGTTCAATTAGCTTTTCAGCTTGCTTGGTTATACCTAAAGCACTTTTAAATTTGGAGTCCTAAAAACTCTCCCATAAAGTCAGGTGACCTCTTTTTTTAGATTTGATGATTTGAGTTTTCTGATGTGTACACTTTGTTTTTTTTTTTTTGCCTTGCCTCAATGATTTGCAGGTGTGGATTTTAAAATCAAGCAGCTAACTGTTGGTGGGAAGAGATTGAAGCTTACAATCTGGGACACTGGTAATATGTGGCTGTAGTCAAATCTTTTATTTTACATTTTCCTATTTAACATTTACACTGTAGCTATCATGTAGGATTTGCATTGGTGTATTTCTTTAACCTTTATTCCCCTTGTAGTGTCTTGTTGATCTGTAGTGGTTCTATTGGATTAACAAAAGATCTCTTTAGTGCTATATTCTTGATCTTAATTAATAATACTCTCTTTTTTCCTCATTCTCTTAATAATTTTAGATAAGGAATGAATATTTCATGTAGTGGAAAACCAAAGCACAAATAGAACCATTAAGAGAAAAGTTCAAGAATAATAAAATGCCACACTGCTCTTAACAAAAAAACAGCTAAGGGAGGACCATCCCACTGGAAATTTCTAACTGAGACAGAACCCTCTTTTAGCATGAAAGTCATCCTTTCCAACAATTTTCAGTAGAGCTGGGGTGCCTGTTTCAGCTGGCATTGCTAAGTAGGAATTTTGTTGCAGATGGGTGACTTCAAGTTCTGATGTAACAACTGAGATCCTTATGATTCTGTAACTATCCTAGCATGTACTGACATTTTTCTTTTCTTGTAAGTACTAGGTTATATAAGTTCTCTTAGATAATTTCTGTTCTCTCTGCACCTTGAAGATGTTTCTTGCTTACATGAAATTGACCTCTGCCACTACTTAAAGTTTTTACTCCATTTTACATTGTTAGATATTGCTTGGTTCACATGTTACTAGTTATGTTGTCATTTCATGCTTGTCTCTTTTGCTTTTCTAGAGCAATGTGGATGGATTCTCATTAGTCTTAACTCATTATGGCTGATGCAGCTGGACAGGAGAGGTTCAGAACATTGACAAGCTCTTACTATAGAGGTGCCCAAGGGATTATTCTTGGTATACTATCAATACATAAAATCATTTATTTCTTTAAAATTATGCGTTGGAAGCTGTAGCTTTGTGAGATTGGCTGCAAATTATAAATTAGGACAGCCTATTCCTTCCATAAGCATTGGCATGTCAGATAAAGGAACTAGAAATTGGATTTCATCTCTGTTTGAGTACTAAAGGTCCTGGAATTTTGCAAATGTTATAACAATCTTATTAGTTGATTCCACCTGCAATACTGAGTTTCTTCTATGTAGACTGTCTGTTTCGTAGATTATCTGTTTCAACCTTGGGATGTATTTATCACATTACATATAATATAATATATGTTGATTTGGTGATTATTGCTTCATTGTATTGTTACAGTTGATGCTATGCATTCTCAATTCCAGTTTTATGTTTCCAGATATCTTATTCACTTTAGAGTTATATTTCATCATTGGCTTTCAACCATGTATCTATTCCTCCAAACAAAACATAAATTCTTTCAGTTTTTGCACCTGAAACTTCTATGGACATGAATAAGCAATTTCTATTTCTATGTCATCCCAGATCACCAGAATAAAAAGGGAAGGACCAAACAAAGCAAAATTCCAACCCAATTCAATTTGGACAGCTTTTATCTGCAAAATTTCTCTCTGAACATTTATCCTTTTTGAAATAGATGGAGGAAAAGGTTTCTTGAAGTCTTTGTTTGTTTCCTTGGAAATCATTCTGGATGAAAATTAGTCCCATCTGGCAATTTCAATGTTGATCAGTTATGGAGATTTGAGAGATGGGTAAGAGTTGGTGTGCCATGAAAAGGGGGAAAGGGAAAGGTGGAGCAGAATACAAAGTAGTGGGCAGATTTACATACTCCATTCTTTAACTAAAGATATATATTTTGACAAGTTGAAATGGCTATCATCATTCTATACTTGACATCGGAATGATTAATACATATGGATACAAAAATGTGTAAAGCTAGTCCTTGTTGTAAACTTAAGACAACCATGCGCATGCATTCCATCTTTTCCCCATCTATAAATAATAAAATTATTTAAACAATTTGTTGTCTTAATATATGGTTAATCTGTTTGCATGGATATTTCTTTTGCATCCTTGTTTTGTCATGAAGGTGCAAAATTGACGCATTTGTCAAAGTTTTTCATATTTGATGGTGCCATGCGTTTCGTGCATACCTCAGGGAATTTTGTACCCCGGTAGATCATAGTATTTGTATGTTTTCACTCAATTTTCATCTGTGACATAAGCATCTGACTTTTTGACCTTTGCATGGCAGTACTCCATGGTAGTTTACTGCATTGCCCACTAGTATGAAACTTGTGTTCTTGCCTAGATCATGCATGTATGCATATATATGGTCAAGCATTTACTCTATCCATTCTTATTGGATTTCTAAGCACATTTTTGGTATTTTTTACTGCATTTTTGCAATGGTTTTAAAAGATTTGATTAAGGCTTTTCTTTGGTGGGAAGTCTTAGCTGATGCATATATTTTGTTTTTTGTTTTAGTATATGATGTGACACGGAGAGAGAGCTTTACAAACTTGTCCGATGTGTGGGCTAAAGAAGTAGAGCTTTACTCGACTAATCAGGACTGTGTGAAGATGCTTGTTGGAAATAAAGTTGATAGAGTAAGTTTTGTGATCTCTGCTTCCATGCTTAAAAACTGGATCCCAGAAGAAGAATTATTAAATGGTTTATGGTTATGGGTGTACATGCCTGCTTTATGTCATCTGGGTCATAGTTTGTTACAACTAATGAATTTTATTGCCTTTATTTTTCCCCCTATCATATTTTTTAGTTTTTCATGTAGTAAGGCAGATAGGCTTCAGCATTTCACGGCTGCCAAGGTATGAAGTTCATAGGTTATATTGTTCCCATGTTCATTGCTCTGTCTTGATAAGAAGAACCAAGCAATTAGGAAAAACAACTAAAAACTGAAAGCCAAAAGAATGTCCCCTCTAAAAAAAGTATTTGGAATTTATAAAGAAGTAAACTTGCAACAATTTAATTAGGCTTAGATGATGAAAGAAAAGGAAAATTAGTCATGATGCTGAAAAATAGAGTTTGGCACCATCTATATACTCCCTGAATGCTTTGGTGCATCATTTTTGGTTGGAGCTATTTATAACACAACCCATGTGTTTACTCTTCTGCCCAAGTAGACCTTCACAACTGAATGTAGTCTGGAGGAACATGAAAATAGCCTGTTGACCTTCAACCTTAGTTGCCTGTAAGTTATGATTCAGGATCATCTTATTCAGAACTCTTACTGGAACTCCTATTTTTTTTAGTTCAGGATATTAACAGGAAATGTCTGATTCTGTTTTAAGATAGGAAGGGTGAGAACGATTTCAAAGTGTGAAGATGATGAGATGGAGCAGATGAATCAGACCATTATTTTGGATAAAATTTGCATAGATTAGTTTCCTTGGTATTGTGTCCTAAAGAAGAAGCTATGGGCTTGTTTGGTTACTGTTTTTTAAAACTGTTCTGAAAAACAGTTTTTGAGAACAGTTTTTAAGAACAGTTTTTGGTGTTTTTTTTTTAAAATTGTGTTTGGGAACTAAATTTTGAAAAACAGTTTTTGTTCTCAAAAACAAAAAAACATGTTTGGTTGAGTTAATAAAAAAAAATTTAGAACAAATAAAATAAAAAACACGTTTGAAAGATTTTTTTTTTCTTTTCTAATTAATAAAATATTTTCTTCAAGTAATTTTATATTATAAATTTATAAATAATTTTTAGATATATAGTTCATTTAAATTAAAAAAATTATTTATTTTATTAATTTAAAAATAAAAATATTTTTTATATTTTTTTAAAATAAATCAAACATAATAAAATCATTTTTATTAATATTTTTTTATTTAATTTTTAACTTTATTAAAAATTATAGCATATTTTATTAAGTTGAGATAAAATTGTTCTCATGATTTGTTAATTTTTTTTTATCTCTACTAAATATAAAATTCAAAATGCCACCCACTTCTCTCATCGGGCATCAAGAAGCCCTTTTCTGAAGGAAGCCCTTTTCTGAAGTTGCCCTCCAGCCGAGAGAATCCCTAAAAGGCCCTATTTTCCTCTGCCACTCTCAATCCTCGCAGGTACTAATCTAATCATGTTATTATTATTATTATTATTTTTTTTGCAACCCCCATTTGATTCCCAAGAAAATCCATCCCCCATTCGATTTCCGGGAAAATTCATCCTCGTTTGATTTCCGAGAAAATCCAAGCAAACACCCCAAGGAAAACCAAAAAAATGGATTTTCTTTTGCTCCCTGTGTTTTCTGGATCCGTTTTAGGGGTCTCTTTGCTATTGTGCCATTGGATTTAAATTTCATGAACCTTGAATCAAAACTGAGAAACGGGAAAAATCAAGAAGAGGCGACGCGACTGTGCTGGAGAAGAGATGAAAACGAGAAGAAAAAAAAAAAACACGGAGAACATATGGTTTTTTTTTGTTTAATTTTGTTCTGTAAACAGTAAAAAAACGGGGAAAACAACATTTTGTTGTTCTCTAAACAGTGTCATTTTGAGAACACGGGGAACAACAAAAACAAAAACGACTCTCTTAACCAAACGAGTTTTTGGTGTTTTTTGTTTTCAAGAACAGAAAACAGTTCTTGAAAACACTAAACAAACAGACCCTATATTTTCTTATGATTTTAAGTTTGGAAGGTTTAATTGTAGAAACTAAAAAACAGAGAAATGGTTGAAAGATGAATGCAAGGTGATTATATTATGAACATATGTAAGGAGGGAATACTTCCATCAATTTTCTTGTTTGGCCTATTGAATTCAGACTTTCAATCCATTGGAAGTTTGATTTGGAGGAAGGGGGGGAGGTCTTCTACAAACTTGATTTGGTTAGTTCATTCAACATTCAACAGTCATGAGTATTGAGGAAGAGGTTTTGATGAGTGGCAAATACATCATTTTCTTTTAAGGATACTTTAGTCATATACTCATCAACATGGGATAACATTCTTTTAACCAGATGTCTGTTGTTTAAGATGGCGGTCTTCTGGAAAGCTAATGGCTGAGCTTTTGCATTGATGGTCTCATTTATCAGGTTTTTTGAAGGCACCAATTTTTTCTTGAGTTTTTAGAGTGAACAATGTTCATGAGAGATTTTTATTATTTTTTCTTAAAATTTATTCTGGTCTTTCCTTTTGAAAATTTAACCAACTTTTTTATGATGGATATGCATTTAAGACTTTATGATGCACCCAGATGAAAGAGAATAACAAAGGATTTTATGCAGGGTTTTCCTTGGAGCCAGGAAACTATATTGTACTGAAACCTCACTTTCATCTCAGTTAACTTGCACAAACTGAATCATAGACTCTGTCTATCCATGCAGCCACCCCTTTGTTTGGAACCTGCCACTACTGCTACCAAAACTTGTGTTTTTCCTTGCATAAAATTGCGGACAAGAGGCTCTAGTGTTAACTACAATTTTCTTTGACTCCATTCGTTGACCTCCTTAGAATGAGTCAGAAAATGCTAAGAAATCTTATAGTAATAGGATGTGCCAACTTATGGAGTTATTCAAAGAGTTGATGGTGACTATGCTTCTAGCACTCTCTTTCGATACCTAACTTTTTCTTGAACTACAGGAAAACAACGAAAACTGTGTTACTTGATCATTTTTTTCAACTGGTCATCCCCACATCTTTTGTGAAGCACCGGGTTTCAGCCAAGCTTGGCATTTGCACTGGCATAGAAATTGGTTCATAAACCATATCAAATTCCAACTGAGAACTCATGTACTTGTCTTGGAGCTTGGATTTGATAAAGTGCTAATTTTTCCATGTCTAAATGAATGCTAGAATCTAACTTCCAGCCTTTTGAAGCTAGTTTGGGTTTGTTTCTTTTTTTATTTTAGCTGTGTGCGCATTAACTGAATATCTCAGTTCTCAGTTTGAGCCTTTTGTCTTATTTCTCTTTATCTTTCTGTGAGCTGGTAATTGATATTGCTCTCTTAGCCAATAGTGATTCAAATTGAATGGGACCTACAATTTTCCTGGCACTACATGATCCTTCTCCTGTTATTCCCAATAAAAAAGTTAGTTGTAATGATTCTATGTTCTGTATTTGATGCACTAAATTTATCAGGGGGGAAAATTTAAGCCTTCTGCTTTTTAATTCTCATTTTATTAATCTAAATTCAGTCTCTTTATGATTTCAGGAATCTGAAAGGGTTGTAAGCAGAGAAGAGGGTATTGCTCTTGCAAAAGAGCATGGATGCTTATTTTTTGAATGTAGTGCTAAAACTCGAGAAAATGTGGAGAAATGCTTTGAAGAGCTTGCGTTAAAGGTACCCCCATAAGTAATATTTGTGCTCTTCAACTGCCTTGTAGGATCTCTAAGGTACTTTAGTAGTAATCTTCAGAATTCAATTCACCTTGACGATGGAATGAAATACAAATCTCTAAATTTGGTGGTCTCACATGAATATAATGATTTTATTCAAAATTTGGTCATATTGATAAAGGACCTGTATAAAGGGCATCTATTAGAAATTATATGGAATTATATATTACTGATTCATGCTGTTATGTTTACTTGCAGATAATGGAGGTTCCTAGCCTTTTAGAAGAGGGATCGACTGTAGGGAAGAGAAACATCTTGAAACCGAAACCAGAAAACCAACCACCACCTACTGGTGGTTGTTGCTCTTAAAATGATGCAAGAATGAAGCCGATGAAAGCATGAGTTGAATGTTGATTAAAGGCCTAATCAGTGCTACTAATGTCACATACACTGAGCTTGTATTTAACATGTCATGATTTGATTATGTAAATGATGCTTCTTTTTCTTGTTCCTCACTGCTTGTTATTGTTGTTTTCATTGGTTGCCTTAGTTATACCACCATTCTGGGAATACTTGCATTCAATTAACATCTACTAGCTTTGTGTAAATTGGATTTCCCTCTTTATTTTATTTACCTTTTGCTTCTGTTAAGATACTGTTGGAGAAAACAGATAACTCTGTATTTTACAAGACTTGTTCATCATTACCCCAAACCAAAATTAGTTTGAATGATCCATACCGAGGTATACTGAATGATGGGTAGGAGTATTGAGAAACAAACAAGGACAAGCACCTGCATAGAATTTGTTAAAAAGTTAATTAGGAACCAGGGTGAGTATCTCGGACCTTGTATATATATAGCATTCAACTCTTACAAATTGAGGGAGAAATTACAACACCTATAGTTTTAGAAACAAGAAAGTAAGAGTGTGTGCTACCAGTTTGCCACGGCAAACTAGAAACAACTACCCAGTCTTTTAAGACCATATGAGACGTGTATGGGAAATAGGGAGCAATCCTGTTATCTGCAAGACCTCAAGAACCACAGCATGCTGATTTCTCTTGGGCAGTAGCCGAACCGATAGCTGGGTCAGGTTTACTAATCTTGATGGTTAGGGGCTACATAAAAACAAGGGCGGTCAAAAATCAATAAACCCGTTTAACGTCACAAGAAATTTCAGGAGAGAAATATGTACCTCTGCCTTTGAGTCACTCTCTGCTATTCTTTGCTTTATGTCTCTGGCAATTGAAAAGAAGACCTGCTCCACGTTGAAGTTTGTTTTGGCACTCTGCTCAAAGGGTTTCAATAGTATCAGTGTAAAAAGAGTGATTTTGCCAGGATTCACAGGGCATTGAGAAACAACCACCTCATCCCAAGGAGGGAAAGGGTATCCCTTGGGAATATGTCGTCCTCTTTTAACTCAATTGAATGCAATTACTACTCCATGTCATATACCAACAAAAACAAGCCAACCCTGAACCAACCCACCATCATTGCATTGACTGGGCACCACCCTACCAGTGTCATTAGTGCCCTTAACGAGTTTCAAACTCTGAAAAATCAAAGAAAGGCCTCTCAGTGCTCACCACATGCCACTGTCACAAACTTACCGTCTCAAAAAATTTGATCCCATATTCATCAGCTAGTGCTTGGCCCTGTGATGTTGGCACAGCCTATAAAAAGAGAAGCATTAGCCATGAGAGAAAAATAGAGGTTAAGAAATGTTTGTAGATGAGTTTACAGATTACCCTTTTGCTCTCATCCATGTCAGCTTTGTTTCCCACCAATATTTTGTTGACATTATCAGAGGCATGCTGTTCAATGTTCCGGATCCAGTTCCTAATGTCTACATGAATGTTGGGCCAAGGATCATAAATATGAAAAACTTCAAAATAGATATTCCTTGTTATTGTTAATACCGATCAATGATACAATTTAAGCAACAAATTAGCTTAATAGGAGCACAACAAGGGGGAAAAAGGAATACGCATACTGTTGAATGACGACTCATCTGTGACATCATAGACCAGCAATATACCCATGGCTCCCCTGTAATAAGCTACATAAGAAATAATAAATAAGATTAAAAGACAAATGGAAGAAAGAAAATTGAAGCTATGGAAATGACCTAACTGTTGAGATCAATCATTAAACCATTGCTAAATATCCCAGCTGGTTTGTTGAGAAAGTTTGGAGGTCATACACCAGAACAGGATTTAACTCTTTCAAAGAGTTTGAACTCCATTTCACTCCCTGACTACTTTATTAAGACAAAACTTAATAATCAATCATTACTCAGTAAGCTGAAAGTGTCACTCCACCTAGACCCTAAGATGGCTGGTGGTTTTTGTAAGGCACTGAACCCCACCTTAGGTGTTAAAAGCATACAGGCACATCTTGAGACATGCATTTGGGATCCAGAATTCAGCAGCGATCACCAAAACAAAAGTTTAATGGCATGAAAGGATTCCGAAACGAAAGTTCAATGGCATGAAAGGATTTCGACTGAGGTTGGACACTCCAAGTCTTAGCAGCATTCCCTTTCTCCCCAATAGAAAGTAATGGTATAGGCAATAATCACCCAATAAAACAATATTTGCCCAAGGTATTCTTCAGTAGGCTAGTTGATGGAGGGTCCAATCCCTGCTCATTCAACATGCTATATGTGCAATTTTAGGCCATTCAAAGGGACTAAACAGGATAATACAGATCTTTTTTTTTTTTTTTTTTTGATAAACTATAGTACAGATCTACTATTAGAGCTCAAAAAAGTATACTTCATCAAAGAATGAGGTACCTGTTGTGATTGTCCGAAAACGTTCTTGGCCAGCAGTATCCCATATTTGCAGTTTGATGCGCTTGCCATCAAGCTCAATGGTCCGAATCTTAAAGTCAATCCTGATAGAGATATTAATACTTGATTAAGATGCAACAGTTATGAAATGGTAAAATTTTTAAATTAAGGTTCTAAACACACACCCAATAGTGGTAATGAAACTTGTTGTAAAAGAATCATCTGAGAAACGCAATAACAGGCAACTCTTGCCAACCCCTGCAAATAAAAATTGAAGTAGCATTGTAAATTACAGAGGAAAGGAGACCAGAAATATATATCAGTATCATAGGCACACACCAAAATCAAATAATTAGCTTTGGTGCAGATGAGATATGAACCGAAGGCAATTAAATTCAATCCTAAAGGTAAAGAACGTGCCTAAATAAATTCAATTAACCCATCAAAGCTTGTTGCATCCACACTGGGTATTGCATGCATTACACAAAATGTCCAGCTAAAAACCTAAAACTTCAGTGTTGTGACTGCAGCTTCAGCTAATTTTTGGGTTTGGGTTTACATGGGGGCTCTTCACGCAAAAGTGTTATTTAGACTAGGTTCTACATAACGCTAGAAGAGCTGCATCACAACCACACTAGGTAGTGGCCCCATCTGTATTTATTTAGAACTTTTGGGGATTGCAATATATGCCCCACTTTGTTGCAGAAGGAATCAAGGAAGAAAGAATTAAAGTTTTGAAAATTATGTTTTCATGATTTGGGCATAAGAGATTCAAATTCCTCTTTCTCCCGATAATTAATTCTGACCCTTATCATCATAAGCTAAGAAAATCTAGAAAGTGTTCCCAAACTTATCTAGTCCCACTTAATTAAGACAGTGGAATCAAATACGAAACAGAATAAAATCAAATACGAATGAAACTGAATTATGGGGAGAAAAAGCACACAAACACACACCATGAAACAAATAACTAAAAGAACAAAACCCTAACTTATCAATTGAGAATTACACGTCAGTTTTACACACCGGGCCTTAATTTTGATTCAGAGACTTACCGCTATCGCCGATGAGAAGGAGCTTGACCAGATAATCGTAATCGGCGCGAGCTCGAGCCGGCGCAGCGGCCATTATAAAGGCGTGTTAACTTGCCCGAATGGTCAGAACCTTTATTGTGATTTGTATGTATGATTCGCGCCGGCGCTGAGATTGATAAAAGAGAAAAGGCAGAAGCCGAGCCGTCAGAATCAAAGAAGAAACAATCCTCTCTCTTGTTACGCTGTATAACTAGAGTTTATTATTATTTGACCAGAGTTAAATACACACGTGTATTAGGGGGAGGAATCCGCTACCTTGGAAGCAACGGAACCGCCTGAATCTGATGAGTTGGCATCCTGAGGGCCGGTGATGGACTGGACGGGGTTGGCAGTAGTCTTCGCCCAGTTCATGACTGTGCCACGTCGGAAGAATTTTATCTGTAAGAAATATTTAGATATTTTCGTTCCCACCGTCTTTACGGTTATCATCTATTTAGGTTTAATAAAAAAAATTTCCTATTTATTAAATAAAAAATATGAAAATATATTTCTAAACTTATTGAACTTTCTAGTTGATTGTTGTTTGACGACAACTAAGTAAATAATTAATATATAGTTTGATTTATTTTTTTTATTATATTATATTCTAGCATTTAAAATATATTATTACTTTGAAAAAAACAAGGATTTTGAGTACTAAAAGAATAAAAACTCGATGTTGAAGAAAATTGGATTTGTAAATAATTTACAATGTTAACAAGTATTTAAATAGCTATCTCGTGTTGTATTTAAGAGGATGGATTTTTTTAAAAAAAAATCAAGTTTTTATGTTTGTTTCGCTAATTTTGTTCAAATAACGCATAAGCTAAAAAAATTTAATATGAAAATATGAAAAATATTAGATTTTTGTAAAAAAATTCCATATTTAATTAAAAAAATTATTTTATTTGAGGCTCAAGACTATACTTAAAAGCATCAACCAAAATAAACTATTATAAATATTATTATATATAAAAATATACGCTAAATTTATATATAAATTAATATATATTATAAATTAATTAAAATAAAATTATCATAAAAATTTAATTTTAATTATCACATATAGTGTATAATAATTAAATATAAATTTATAAATAAAATTATCAATATTTGTAAATAAAAAATACTTATACATCTATCATAATTACTTTTATTTTGTTAAATATTTTTAAATTAAATAAATCTCTATAAAATTTACTTTTAAATTCTAAATACTATTATTGGATATTACAGATTATTTTATACTTATATAAATTTCTTTAACAGAACAATTTTAAAATGTTCATTATTACTTCTTATATTATTTTTTACAATTTTTTTTCAATGTCTTTACGAGTTTTAATTAATTTTCATCTAATTGATATTTTATATAAAATATTTTTCAATATATCTCATTATACCCATAAAATTGAGTTATCAATATATTTATAAAAATAATAATTTCATTCCATTCTTGGATGATTGAAGTGGACACGATAAGACCATACACTTATGATTTTTGATAATTATATAATGAATATAAAATTATTTTTTAAAATTATAGTACATTGAAAAATATTTTCAAATCACAATTACTAATAATGATTTAAAAAAAATAGAATGAACATGTGGTTTTACACACTCAAAATAAAAAATAAAAATAAAAAGAGTTACCTGAATAAACATGTCATAACAAATATTAGAATGGAAAATATTTTGAAGGAAGATCTATTTTGGTTATTTTTTCTTCAAAAAGGCTATTTTGACCTTAAACTCTTCCTAAGAAGTGAGTCAATGAGACCAAATTCGAAGGAAATAAAAAAAAATTAAGAATTTTTTTTTTCAAATATAAAAATCAAATCTAATTAAAATTAATTAATATTTTCTATATTTTCTATATTATTTTATAGAAAAAAAATAATTTAAAAAAAACATGTAAAAATAAATTTATTTCTTTTAAATTTATTTTTTATTTTTCTTTATTTTTGCTTTTTTTTTTTAAAAAAAGAAGAAGATATTTTCTCTTAAATTTTCTTAAAGCCAAACATAACCATAAGGTGCATATCACTCTTGAATCTATACTCTTCACTGAGTCATTGTGGTAGTATCAAGGAGAATTGTTCTGGGTTGATGACCAAATATTAACATCAGTTTTAATACTTGAGGCCAAGCCACCACGACAACAAAAGGGTGTTCTTGAGCCAATCCCGTACGTCAAACTGGTGGCAAACACAAAAGAGTGATTCTTGACCTTGAGCCAGATCATACTGGTGCCAAGCCATGCTTCTTGCAGAAATATAAGTAGGTATAAAAGAATGAAGGACATGGAAAGCCAATTGTTAGCATACTACACCAAACACAACTGCAAAGCAATCATGGAAAAACTATATATTATTTTTATCCTCAACCATGAATTCAACATAACGAAAATGGATTTGATCCTATCGATTCTAAACGTCAAACACTTTTAGACCACAATGAAAATAATCTAACATTTTCAGCAAAATACCAATCAAAGTCTATTGGCATCCCAAGGCTCTTTTTAGCTTCTGTGCTCAACAGCAGCAGCTTCCAAGATTCTTTTAGCTTCTGTGTCCATATCAGCTAACTCACTAGGAATCTGTGAAAATTATACTTTAGCTTAAAAATTAATATGCATATATATATATAACCAAACAATAAAATCACTTCAAAGACTAACCTTCCCATAAATGTTTCCCTTTGTAGGAGAAGCTCCATGCGCCAGCAACAACCTAATAACCCCTACGTGTTCACCCCTGGCGGCATGATGGAGAGGCTACACATGTAAACAAAAACGAGAAAACCGTGAGTCATTAACAGTCACCCTTTTTGTAGTTGGGGTTGGGTTTGAAGTGATGGTTCCAGCTCATTTAGAGCCATGAGTTTGAAATTGGACTCTACCAAGAAGGCTTTAAAACTCAAAGCATATATGTTTTGGTGTTTACTTAGAAACTTACAGTATCACCTTCTACATCAACTGATTCCAGCATTCTCTTCACGCATTCAGTGTTATTTGTACTGTTCATTAGAAGTTCAACTATCTCGGTGAAACCCCCTGCACAAGCATCATGTAGAGGAATAGCCCCATCTTCATCCTTGGCCTCTAATGAAGCTCCTCTTTCCAATAGTAGCTACACTAAAAAAGATTCTTCATAATTTCATCTCAATTTCATATAATCATAACAATAAATTAATAATAATATCTAAATATAAGGCAACCTGGACACAAGGCAGAAAACCATACAAACAGGTCAGATGGAGAGCAGTATCCCCATCTTCCACTGGTTCATCAATGCTGCCGTTCAATGTATCTGTGCACACATAATAGGGGTCGCATCAGCAACAAAATGATATATGCCTTCAAAAATGAACTAATTTTGTTTTCCATAGCATTCATCCTATGTTTGGTTTTTGGGAAATTTGAAGGAAAACATAAGGAAAAAAAATAAATAAAGAGGAAAAATAGAAGAAAAGGCAACAAAAAATAAAAAATAAATTTTAACTTGATTAAATATTTTTACATGCTTCTTAAAACTCATTTCACATATGTTTCCTTTTCTTTATAAAAATTAAATAATTTGCAACTATGACAGTTTCTAACTAGCTTAGGGTTCACTTGAAGAAAGGATGAGAGGAGGTGTTGGTTTGTTGTGAACTCAAAATCCGTTGATTTTTTTACTGAGGAGAGATTACAGGAAGTTTAAAAACTTAGACGTTTGGGAGTGGTCCCCTCTCCCCAAGGTCCAAAGTGCATTCCTAGTCCCATGGCTAGGAGGTCTTCAGACGGGTGTAACAACATAGCTTGTCCTGAGAAAGAGTCCTTCGTACAAGTGGTTAAGAAGGCCCAGGGTGTAATGGGTGATACAGTGTGAATTAGTTAGCTGATAAAGAGGAGCAGTCTAGGGAGTAGCTTTTGAAGTGTAGCTTAGTGGGGAGGTGGGGGGAGTTCTCAGATCCGGTCCCTGATTTGCATTCACTGAGGAGATGAGCTGCTCAAAACTGGTTTTTGAAACAAGTGAAGATTTTCTTGTTGGGGCTGTTCTTTTCTTATTTGATTTTGAAGAAGTCTTTGATGTGGAATCGGTCCTTGTCAAAGGTCCAAGGAGGTTTGAACACAAGTTCTTGCATTTAGATAGGTGGGATCTTGAGGTTGGATGTTTTCAGAGAGGTGTGCATGCAAGGAAACTGTTGGTGAGAGTGGATAGGTTAGAAAGCTTGATATTGAAAAGGCGCATGATTATGTGAACTAGGGATTTTTTTATAGTGATTCTTAACAAGATAAGCTTTGAGCAGAAGCGGATAGGTCACATTAAGTAGTGCACATCTACAACAAAGTTTTTGTTCTTTTTTTATAGACAGATATCAAATATATTAAAAGCACCAAACAAAATGGTGTATAAAAGTATACAGTGTATATAAAGGCTCCTAAAAACCAATCAAGGCCAAGGGATAAACAAAAAACAATCCCCTTATCTAACTTAATAAATAATGGTCTAGAAAATACCAATAAGATCAATAACAGATCCTAAGGCTGAAAATCAATACAGTTTTGTTATCATATCCAAGTACAAAATGCAAATTATTTAGGTCATCTAAACTTGCTACTTCATTTTTTTTTTATAGGTAAACAAGAAATGCATAAAAAGCACCAAAAAAGCGCACCAAAGTATACAGGATGTATATAACGACTGTCAAAAGATGGTCAAAAAATAGGGAATGGGAAAATAAAAAACTACTCCCTCTCTTAGTAAGAACCCAACTAATCAATAAAATCATATAAGGACATTGGGCCTCCAGCTATGTGCAACTTGGTCCAAGAAAACAGGTTACAGAGGAACAAGTTTTTTAGTCTTAGGACAGAGAGCTCGTTTTTTGAACGATCTTCTATTTATCTCATTCCAATTGTCCAAAAGAGACACAAAGGAGTTGCTCCCCATACTTTTTTCCGTCTCCTTCTAACATAGACCCATGCCAACTCAATATAATCTCTTTTATAGAGGGAGACAACACAAAAGATACATTGAAGAGAGAGAACAAAAGCTGCTGCTAAACTTTTGCTATACCACAATGAAGCAGAGTATGGTCAATTGACTCCTTCTAGGTATGACAAAGAATACATCTGTTAGCAAAGGACCACCCTCTCCTCTGGAGTCAATCTTAAGTCAGAACTTTACCCCATGAAGCCTCCTAAATAAAGAAACTCGACTTAGGTGAAATTCAAGAGTTCCAAATAGTAGCTTTTGAGAAAGGGTTTAAACTCCTAAGCTCCAGGCAAGCGTAAAGAAACTTCACAGAGAGAATCGTTTTTTGTCTACAACCAAATAACCTTATCTTCTACTTCCCTATTCACTGTCTCATCTTGAAACCTCGAAAGAAAACGCTCCAAGATATCAATCTCCCAATCGTTTAGATTCCTAAAGAAGCTAGGAGTCCAAAAGCTACTAATATTAGATTGATTCCACAGATCCGCCACTCACACCTCCTTTGAGCTAGCTAAGGCATATAAGGAGGGGAATGAAGCACATAACAACTCATTATCACACCACCTATCCTTCCATTGCCCATAGAAAATGAGACTTTAGCATTAACAATCACCCACAATTTCCAAATGGTTTTCCATAGCCCAACCGTGCACCTATCTCTCACTTCATTAGAACACCATTCCCCTTTAACTTCCCCATATTTTCCCTTTATAAAATGTTTCTAGAAAGACTCCCTTTTTATTGCATGTCGCCAAATCCACTTGCTAAGAAAAGCCTTGTTGAGCAAATCAAGGCACCTAACTCCCAACCCCATCTATTTTTTTATCTGAGCATACAATAGCCCACTTCACTAAACGAGGTTTTTTCTCTAAATTCCCTTCACCTTAAGGGAAATCTCTTTGAATCTATTCTGACCTCATCCTCACTTTCCTCAGCATTTGGAAAAGTGACATAAAGAAGATGGGCATCCTAGAAAACGTGCTCTAAATCAGTGTAAGCCTCCCCCCTTTGGAAATATACTATCTTTTCTACATTGTCTCTTTTGTGAAACCCTTCTTCCATCCCATCCCATATCGTCAAATAATTGGAAGGGGCGCCAAGGGGAAGACCCAAATAAGTGGTTGGAAGATCTCCTACCTTACAACCTATAATAGAAGCCAAATCTTCCAAGTTTTCCACCCTCCCAACTAAAATGAAGTTGCTCTTGCCTAGATTTATCTTCAAGCCAGAAATGGCCTCAAACCACATAAAAAACTAACTTAAATGGTTCATTTAAGTGTGGGTGGCCTCACAAAAAACTAAAATATCATTGACAAACAACAAATGGGAAATCTTCAAACCTTTACCATCTCTGTCATTCACCTTGAAGTTAGATAGATAACCACCAGCTTAGCCCTCCAAAGGAAGCAACTGAGCACTTCCATGGCTAGCACAAACAAATATAGTGAAAGTGGGTCCCCCTGCCTCAACCCCTTAGAACTTTGAAAAAAGCCAAAAGGAGTGTCATTAACCAAAGACAGAGAAACTTGCTATCAAAATACCCAATCTAATCCAATCGATCCACTTCTACCCAAACCCCATAATTTCCAAAACCAAAAGCAAAAACTCTCAATTTACATAATCATAGGTCTTCTCAATGCCAAGCTTACACAACACCTTGCAATTGTTGCTTCTCAACATAGAGTCAATGGCTTCATTGGCTATAAGCACAACATCTAAGATTTGCCTTCCTTGCACAAAGGCATTGTAGAACTTGGAAACCACTTTATTCATCACCTTTTTAAGCCTATAAGCTAACACTTTGACCAATAACTTATAAAGACTAACCACCAAACTAATAGGCATAAAATCTTTAAGATCTTTTGCCCCCCTTTCTTTGGAACCAACACCAGAAATGTCACATTGGGACTTGTAACAAATCTTCCCTCATTCAGCTTTTATCTAGACCCATAACAGCCAAGCTCTTCCTCTCTTCCCTCTAGCCTACTTTTATGGATATGTTTCTTCTTTGCTGCCTAACATTGTCTAAAAAATGTAATATCTCTCAAACATAGAACTATGCATAAATGATCCTTAATCCCATGGCTGACATCTATCTCAATCTTTCTACCTAGAAAAATTGTAAAGGAAAATGATTTTATCATGTTTGAATTCACTATAAAATGCTGGAAATAAAATCAAATATAATTCAACTTAGTTAAAAGTTGATGTATTTGTTATTGTCTTTCACTTTTCCTTCCTTTCTCATTTTCCTCTTTATTTTCCTCAAAATTTTCGAAAACCAAATATAGCCTTAAGCATCTCCTAGTTACATGCAATCACTCTCTTACTGCTATCGATGGTCATATCACACTCAAACATTCAGAACAATTTTCTTTTAATCTTTGCCACATTCTTTTCCAGGAAAGTACGGTTTCCGACACATGATGAAGGAAACCCTAGGGTTTAATTCATATAATCTCAACAAATAACATTAAAAATGCATCACATGAATTGGGGAAAGAGAAGGGAAAAAGAAAAAAGAAGAAGAAGAAGAGCAAACCTAGCGCGAGGCGAAGGGCGTCCACATCGCCGAGCTGGGCGGCTGCGGCGAGGTTGCGGAGGTGGGCAGGTGCTTCGACTTCGTCCTCGATTAACTCCCCGAATACAGCTTCATCGTTGTCGTCGTCTTCCTCCATCAGACCATTGCGCCGCCCTGGAACTGCCATCCCCGTTAGCTCACGCTGAAGAAAAACTTAAAAAGGGGTTAATGCGCCCGTCTCTATATATACATATATGAAAATGATGAAATCTTTGGCAGCTTGATGACTGTTTTAAAAACAATTTTAAAAAATAATTTTTGAAAATTATTATTTTAACCTATTTTTAATATTTTTAAATATATTTTAAATATAATTTTTATATCTAATATTTTATTTTTAATCATTCTATATATTTATATAATTATTTTTTTAAATAATTATAAGAAAATAAATAAAAACAATAAAAAATAATTATAAGATATTTTTAAAAAATATTTTTTTTACTATTAAAAATAAAAAATAGAAAATAGTTTTTTTGTTGTCTAACATATTTTTGTTTGGAGAACAGAAAACTATTCTAAAAAATAGTTTCGAACAAACTTTTTATTGTCGTCGTCTTCCTCCATCAGACCATTGCACCGCCCTGGAACTGTCATCCCGTTAGCCACACGCCCGTCTCTCTCTCTCTCTCTCTCTCTCTCTCTATATATATATATATATATATATATATATGAAAATGATGAAATCTTTGGCAACTTGATGACTGTTTTAAAAACAATTTTAAAAAATGATTTTTAAAAATAGTTTTTGAAAAATATTATTTTAACCTATTTTTAAATATATTTTAAAAGTAATTTTTATAACTAATATTTTATTTTTAATCATTCTATATATTTATATAATTATTTTTTTAAACAATTATGAGAAAATAAATAAAAATAATAAAAAATAATTAAAAGACATTTTTAGAAAACATCTTATTTTTTACTTTTAAAAATAAAAAATAGAAAATAGTTTTTTTTTGTCTAACATATTTTTTTATTGGAGAACATAAAACTATTTTAAAAATTAGTTTCAAACAAACCTTTTATTTTTTTTTTTGGGAAATACAAAATAAAAAAAGATTATTATTATTAAAATTGATCCAAAACGAAGAAATGGTGGATTAGCGTATTTTTGCTCTCTCAAATGATTAAAATTTTTTAGTTTCAATAAATAAAAAGGAACCACATTCATCTATTAGATTAATTATTTTTTATCACATTATCAGTACCCAACACCGATATAAAAAATTAACTTCTTAAAATATTGGGTGAGTGTTTTATAATTTAAAAATATGTATTTGAATTAAAGGATCCCAATACTTAAACTATTTAATGATTAATGTATTTTTTTTTTAATTTTCTTTGATAAATAATAAAGCAATTGAAATGAATTAAAAAAATATTCTTTTGAAACAAAGGAAAAAAAATTTAAAATCTTTCATTTCAATTAAATAAAACATAGAATAAAATATAATAAATAAAAATTGATGCAATTTGTTTAATTATTAAAATAAGATTATTTGTTATTTTGAAAAATGGTAAAACATATTTTTATTCCTTGATTAGGATTGTAACTTGGTGGGTTGGTCGAGTTAATGGCTAACCTAAGCTAAACTCAAAGTAAGAAACAATCAATCGAAGCTTAACTTTACATATCCTCTAACCCGAGGTACTTAAATTTTCAAGTATTATAAATATTAAAAACGTTTTCTAAAATCACTACAAAACGAGCTCTAAAAATGCATTTGAGAGTGATTCTAGAAAGTAGTTATAACATTTCTAATACTTGAATGATAAAAATTTTTAAGTATTAAAAATATTAAAAGCGTTTTCTAGAATTACTATTAAACATAATCTAATTCTAAAATGATAGCCACGATTATAAAACACATGTTGTGAGTGCCCAATAATGCAGACCCATTTATCTTTAGATTTGTACTTTACCGGAAGAATTAGATAGAAAATGTCTTGTAGCACGAGTTCTCTCTCACACACCAAATTTGCTTACAAAGAAAACTAGGTATGAGTTCCTTCTTCTACTTAATACTTTATGTGATAAAGATCGTGTCCATTACTTCACACACATGTATAGAATGATTAAGCTATGGTTGACACCAACACCAAAATCTTATATGAATTCTTAATTTCCCAATTTTAACATTGTTTTGTAAATGTTCCTTAAAATTATTTTATTGGCTGAAATTTATAATTGTAGTGCGGCTAAGAGTACATTTTCTTGGATCACGAATCCATGATATTTACTAAATCAAAATTAATATTATAGGAATTAAAATGAATTAGTTTTTATTTTCTTTTTAAAATACTTTTTCTTGTTGAAATCAATCATATTAAAACATTATTTTAATAAAATTAAGAGAATTTATATATTAAGATTATGTTTGGTCTTAGAAAAATGTTTAAAAAAATATAAAGGAAAAGTAGAAGAAAATAAAAAAATAAATAAAAATAAAAAAAATAAAATTTAAAATTAATAAATTACTTTTTATATATCAATTCAAACCTGTTTTACTTATCTTTAACTATTTTATATAAAGATTAAATGATTTAGAAATGCATAATTTTCTTACTAATTTTAATTAATTAATTAATTATATATATATATATTCATATTTTGACTATATATTAAAAAATCATTTTCTTCAATATTCTTTTCTTTCCTTAGTGTTTTCTTGGAGTCAAACATAGGTAAACAATTTTGAAAATGCATAATTTTCTTACTAATGTAAATTATATCCTCAAAATGTTTTATGTTAAAAAGTGCAATATTTTTAGAGTATTTTATATATTGATATTTTCTTTCAAAATTAGTTTATTTATGGAATAACATAGAATGATCACTTGAAAAATATTTTTTATGTTAAGAGGAAAAATGTTATGAATAAAGACTTACAATCATGGAATTTGATTTATTTTAAGGTCTAATAATTATATTATTTTTTCTATTATCTATATATTCTCCATGATTCTGAAGAGAGTAAACCACACGACTCTCTTTGCAAATAACTCATAATATTCAACTTTGGCATTAGAGTCTTGTCGAGAATTTAAAAAACTCAAGGAGTGAGAAATATACAACATGATTGCAAAAAGAATTATAGTTAAAGGTAGATTTAATCATTTTGTAGAGTAGTGTGCATCAATGAAAACATATTAAAAAAAGTCACGTGTGATGAAAAACATGTATCATGAAAGGATGAAGATGGACTATTAAGAACTATGCATAATAGATAAAGATGTAAAAATAAATTTGAAACATGGGCGAAGTGGAGATTTACGGTTCCAGGCATGGATATAAGAAATAGAAAAACTAGAAACATGAAATATTTCAAATTCAAAAGTTGATTCTCACTAATTTATGGATATAAACATAGTTGATCGAGTAAAGCCACTGACATACAACATGAACCAAGGCTAAGATGAAATGAAATGAAAGTAACAACATCATGCCACTTATAATAAGCATTTAATTAGGAAATTACCCAAGGCTAAGATGAAGCCACATGCAACTGACCTGAATGCCATTGCGGACGTAACGCATATCAACCTTAATGTGCAAATCCTAAAGTTATATATTGAAGAAACTTGCACGCATTGAGCAGTACTACTTTTAATCAGTCGAGACTTGAGAGGGGGATAGCAAGTATGAAACGTCCTGCTCAAACTAGTAACGGCAACATTAAAGGTGTAACTTTCTCCAATGAGGCATGAATAAGAATTCAGGGGGCCGAGGTGCTTTAGGACATGTAACCACCATACATGTGCCATTGTCAATGACCCCATCTCTCATCTAGTTAGGTGTCTCACGAAATTGATTAGGTGGTCACATGCATGGCTTTTCAATACCACCAAATGTCCTCGCTATTCTTCCTTTAATCTGAGTTTTCCATCAGAGTAAACCCGCATTAATTGCTTAGAAGGTGAAGCTAGCTAGCTAGCTAGCTAGCAACAACACAAAAGGCAACCAGGTATAGGTTCCTGTACCACCTTCGATACACCCTTTAATGCTGGCATTATCTTCTACTTTATGCGGCATCAGCATGTTAGTTTCTTCACTTCAAGACATGTGAAAAATGCGTTAAGCTATGCTAGTCAAGGTGAAGTTCACCAAAATCACAAGTGGTAAAACCACAGAAGTTAGAAATGATTTTCAATTTTGGAAATCTGCCTACCCACAATCTAATTATCTATAACCAGTAATGCCAGACAAAGGATACCATGGGCACTATCATTAGGTGCTTGTAGATTCTTCCATCAACGATGGGTTCACACATGTTCAATTTTGCTTAATTTTCGCAATTCAAGATGTGCAGTGTGTATAAGAAATGTGCATAGTCATGGATCTCGTCTCACAGAGCATTTTTGGCATGCAACTTGAAGATTCATTAGCTTTGATATTTATGTTACGAGAAGGTTATTTTAGAAAAGTGACACAATCGGTGAATGGAATGAGAGTCATAGACAAGATGTTGATTTTTGCCCAATCTTAAAAGAGTAAGGTCGGATGGCATATAAAAAGCCCAAATTGGTATTCACATGCTAGGCTGTGATTGCCCATAGGGAGACCTAAAAATGGCATTCACTGTTTGACATGTTTTTGACAAGTCATGGTTGTGCTCATGCGCATGTCCCTCCTTCTCCTCTCGGTCTCGTTTATAATAAAAGTTCAAATTTACCTTGAAGGAGACAAAAACATGTGACTTACTACTCTGGTTGAGGATTTCTTCGGACTTGTTTCATTGCCTGGTATTGTGCAGTCAAGCGTATCTTGAGTCTGACACGGTTCTAAATAGTAAAAAGCATTTAACTCCGCGTATGGTGGATTTCCGCATATGCCTTTTCTCCTAAATCATTAGGCATGAATTGAAAATTCAAAGTTCTGTAGGCATAAAAAATTGGTGAGAATCATACCATGTGGATTGAATTGCTATTATCTTGTAAGACTGGTATGAAATGATAAATTCAGACAAAATTACAGAGCTAGACCAAATTTGTGAGCCCTTTCCATAACAAACCCTAACAACCCTAGAAACGTGTAATGTGAAAAAAGAGTTGCAATTAGTAAATAAATCTACATCTCACATTGATAAAAATCTTGTGAGTTTTCAACCACAGCCGCCCAGTGATTGCTCTAATGGGTAACCTCACGCGCAAAGGTGTGGCACCATGGCTATACTAAAGTAGTGATTGAGGGGCACGCACGCGCACGTACTTTGTTTGGGTTATGGGATTGGGATCCAAGGGCGTGTGACGGGGTGAGTACGTGACTTCCTCCAAAATGGAAGAGCATATGATAGGAAAGTACAGGTTGGATCCATAAAAGAAGGGCAGTTATCTACTGAGTACTGGCTGGCTGGCTGTCCGTTTATTTTTATTTATTTATTTATTTTTGTCATTTTAACGAAACAGACAGACACAGATGGAATGGAGCTTTAGCTTTCTTGCAAATGAAACAACAGGGACACCTAATCCTTGGGTTGTGGTGGTGGCAAACTCATTCCAAGCCCTTGGCTTCGCTCTCCTGACACCCTTTTCTCTCTCTGCCTCAGACTAGAGAGAAGCAACAAAGACAAAAACAAGGAATAAATGTATCATCAACTTTTTTGTGAATCAAATGGAACCATGAACACAAGCCACTTGCTGAAAGAAATTGATCAACTGAACAAAGTTGTAAAAAAAAAATAAAGAATGGATAATCATGAAACTGTATAAGTGAAATATAATAATGTCAATAATTCACATTTGTTTCGATTGAGACAAATTCATGGAAGATGGGGGGTTGTTGCAGCTTAGTAATGGCAATCAACCAAAGGAGAGGCGGAGAACACGAGAGCTTGTTCTTTTGTAGCAAAGGGGAATTTGGACTCGCGGTGATCGTCTTCTGGGGCTGGAAGATTAAGATCCAATTGCAGTATGTTTCTGGGTTTCTTGGCTTCTTGGGACTCAGGACTGCTGGTTGCCATAGGCATGGTAGGGGGCGGGCCTGTAAACGTTCTGTGCCGCCTCATATGACCTCCCAAGGCTTGACCGGATGAGAATTCAGCACCGCAAATGGAGCACTCGTGAACCTTGGATTTGTTATTACTGTATAAACCCCTATTTGGTATTTGCAGAGAAAGGGCAGTGCTGTTGTGGTTGAATTGATCATATTCATCCTCCATTAAAGCCCAAGTCCGCTTCTCTTCTGTGACCGCCTTAGGTCTCTTATGACTGGCTCTGTGCCCTCCCAGAGCTTGGAATGAAGGGAAGCATCTGTAACACGTCTTGCACTGATAAACGTAGAAGCCTGTGGCCTTGCTACTAGTTGCAGCGGCAGCTGGCACGGCCACTTTCCGGCTTTGGCCTTGAGCCAACAGAATCAAACAATTGGCCATGTCTTCCTCCTCTTCCGTGCTTTCGGCGAATTCATGATCAGTGGAGGTGGTAGGTGAGGTAGTCGCTCGATCAACCCCACCAGAATTATCACTGACTCTTCCACCACCATCACCTTCTTCTCCGCTAGATGAACTGGATGCCATAGTTAAGGCAAGTGGGGACGACAGCCTTTGACGCTTGGTGCGCTTGCCCTTGATGACATGCGTCTGATCATTAGACCCCATCACTTCCTCTTGAACTTCCATCCTCTACCACCACTACCGCCAGGGAAAAAAAAACAACTTGAGAAAGAGAGAAAGGGAGAGGGAGAGATACAGAGAGAGAGAGAGAGAAAGGGAGAGAAGAAATGGTGATGGAGAAAGCAAGGTAAGAGAGTGGGCGTTATTATATAGGGAGAGGCAGTGAAGGGTAAGAGGGTTGGAGTAGAACCAAGGAGCCGCCCCAGTGAACAGTAACCGTGAATTTTCCTTGCATTTCCCACCTCGGAAGTTATATATAGCCAAAAAGTACAGATGGGTATTTAGAGAGAGAGAGATGCATTGTAAGTATGAGGAGGTCAGGGAACGAGTGAGATTCGGTTGGCTTTCAAGCAAACCCATTACTTTTTTCCAACGATTCCTTATGAAGGATTGGAATGCAAGCCTGGAACCACAGAATTTGCGCTTCACCCCCCTTTTTTTCCCCTTTATTTTCTTCCCTTTCGTCATTATTTTTTCCTCTCCCCTTTATTTTCTTTCTTACACTGTCACACTTTTAATTCAATGTTCAATTAAATACGCCTTTAAAATCAAAGGTTTAGTTACAATAGCATCCAGCTTTTCGCTAATAGGTATTGTATTAGACGCTTACTCAACCTGTTCATGTGCAGTTGACCCACTCAACCCCTTGGTCACTTGTGGGATGTGCCATAACCCAGAAATCACGCCGCTTCCATACATGATCCAATTATTTGATTACTATCTTATTGCCTACCCAATCATTGGGTTCGGTAAAGCCACAAAATAATCCCACCATCCCCATCACACCTGAAATTGGATTTTTCCATTAAGCTTGTCGACAGTCGACAGTCGACTAGAGTGAATTCCTTATGTAAAAAGAATCAAATTCTCGTTAAGGGGTGCAGTGCAATTAAGTGTATTATTTATACCCTTTGCCTTGTGACATATACTTGGAATTACTTGTAGCAGTGCCACATTCCTAGCCCTAGTGTCTGCATTATTAACAACACTATTCCAATTTGTTTTCTACTTTTCTTATGTATTAAATTAATAAATTCCCACATGGGGAAGTACAACAACTTCATTAGTCATTTACCTTTGCCTCACATGTTCACACTACCTCGTTCTTTCATCCATTGGAATCAACGGCATGACGTCGGCTACGATCACTCCATCAAATATGTACCAATCCAAGTCAACTTTTTAATATTTAACCTAATTACTTGGTAGCATTATATCTCCTTAATTACGTAAATATGAGTCCCTTAAATTTAATATACCTTTTTAACTCGTTATTTGATTATAACTTTCTGTAACGTTGTTTTTGAGAATCCAATTTAGAGAATTTATTCAAAGAGAGAAGCTTTAATTTCTCTCTTCGAGACAATGTGATTAGATACCATAAACCATATGTTGTCCAGTTATATATACACAAGTTGACTAATACAAACCAGGCAGCGACATGCCTCTTTGAACATGTTATTATGATAAACTCAAGAGCAGCCGAACATGTTGCTACATGGAGGTCAACTGCCTCCTTTCATAAACACAACATCCCCTTTAGCACTGAAACAGCCAATTCTTCTCGTAACTGACTGATTAGTCATGTTGGCTTGAATTAAACTAGAGTTTTATAGAGTTTACTCATTCAAAAATTTAAGTTGACTGTTTCCATTCTCTATTTATGTCAAGGCTAATGGCGAATTTATTAAGTGTCACTAATTAAAGTAGCCTAATTCTCAAGCAAAGGGTGCATTAATTTGGAAACCTTTTGTGCCAGTTGAGCTGCAAGCTAATGAATGATTGAGTAAACCATATAAACTGTATATGTGTCTAGGTGAGGTGTAATGCAGTGGAGATTCTTAGCGTAAGGAAATATGTAGGAGAGGAGGTTGTGAGAGGCACGCAATGGGCAAGCTAGCTAGGCAAGGCAATGTCTGTAGATAGATTGCATAAGCAAAGCATCCTTTCAATTGCCTTTTCTCAAAATTCGTTCTCTCATTTTTGTTCTGGGGTTTGGTTGGTGGGCTTGGATTAGGAGCTTCCATGTTTTCTCATTTCTTTCTAATTAATTTTCTAATATCTTCCTCTACAACTTCACTACTTCTCCACCATCCGGGCGACCCCATCTTAAAATTTATTATATGATTAGTAATGCTTTGAAAATATAGTTTGTTAGGTGAGCTTGAAAGATCATGGAGATCAAGCATGCCAGCAGTGAGATACTAGGGCAAACAAAAAGAAATTACCAACTTATATTTATATTCTAACCAGTTCCAAACCTTCCAATAACAAGATATGAATGGGAAAAGGGAGAAGTTTTTGAGGAGACGAACCTAAGAAGGATATGAGCTAGCCTCATGATCAAAGAAATTTTGGAAATTTCAATAAATAAATAATAAATAAAACTTTATTTTTGGTTGTCATGTGGATTAAGAGGAAGGTGCGCTGGCTTGGAGTAAAATAAAAGGTGTCCTTGGAAGAGAGTATAAGTGATGCCAAGAATATGAGCAAAATGTATATACAAGCATGCGTGAAGTGTCACAGTAAACAAAAATATGACACAATAAAAAGGGAAATGGTACAAGAAGTCATCTTTCAGTTGAAAAAACTAGTGGTAATGGTGGTATGGGTAGCAGTGGCAGTAGTGATGTTTTTGAGTAACCACTTTGGAAGTTACAACTAATACACACACATGGGGCACATAACAAAGACAAATTGCCATCAGCTTGAACCTACAAAGGATAACGACCTTGAGCCTACTCCACCAAATATTTTGGTTGAGTCCATTCACCTTTACATCTCATCTTATACTCTTCATTCACTCTAGTACTCCACTTGGGTCAACAGTCTGGGGCTTTGTTTATGTTAATTCCAGAGAAAAAAAAAGAGAGGAAGAAACAAAAGGGTCAATAGAGGGCACTGCATATGTGGAGAAGTGGGGCTTCCTTCATATCAGATGAGGAAGGCCACAGAGGAGTCCAAAAGTTGTGCTGAGGGAGCTACTGCTTGAATATGTGGCCGAATTATGGTCTTGAAATGAATTGATTTTAGTTTTTAATAAATATATCCATGAACTTGCATTTTTCTATAAAACAAAATTAATATGTTGAAAAATGCAGGTTTCATTAATTCAAAAATTAAAACCCTAAAAAATTGTTTACATTAGTTATGGTAAGAAATTGTAAGATGATATTTGGGAGATGGGATGCAAATGATCTATGTAAAAAAGGAAGCATGGGGAGCATGAGTTGAAGCATGACCAATAAATTGTCCATGCAGCTACACATTGGCATCCTCCCCCACAGAAAAAGTAAAATGTACAGTTAGAAATCGGTGCAAACTTCATAAATAATGATTTGGATGGAGCTATGGCCATTCCCTGGACACCACATTTGCATACCCAATAAAGTCAGGCTTCAAATTAATGAGATCATACTACAAGCGTGGAGGTTCTTGATGGCATCCTCTGTACAACCCATTTTCGTGCTAATCACGATTATCGGGAAAAAAAAATGGTGGGTTCGCTAAGAAGACCGATATGTGCCAAAAAAAAAGAAGGGGTGTTTCCAGCTGAGTCCAGTGATGCATTCCATATTTGAAAGTGTCGTGTCCGGACGGTTACGTGGTATATATCTATCCTTGGAGAATGAATGAGCCCAGTGTGTTACATCTCATTCACAGCCAAGTTGCCTGTCAAAGGTCAAGGCCTAATCATGATTATCAAATTATAATTCGGAATCTAATGAACACAAATAGAAACTAAATGGATTTGATATATTAAGCTAAAACTGAAGCGAACAAAAATACAAAAGGTAGCTACATGTCACAAGTTGATCCAAATGAGCCTCCCCATGGCCTTATATAGGGCCAGGAAGCTTCTGGAGACTCCTAGAATGGGAAGAGTGTGGAAGGTTCTAGAGAAGTCTGGAGGAGTCCACACAATTCTACACTATGGTGGAAGGCACAAGAGGAGTCCGGGGCTTTCTAGAGAAGTCTAGAAGACTCTTGTATATACTTGTATATAGGCTTGTAACTAGAAAGATGTAGGACATTCTAGAATAGTCTTGAGATGTAAGGAACCCTCCAAGGTTCCAGAGAGTTCCATTGGTGCCTATAAATAGGTGAGGGCCTCATTTGGCCAAGGCACCAAGCAAGTGAGCATCCAAACACTTGTAAAGGTTTCCTTGAGTTAGTGAAAGCTTCCATTCTTTCAAGAGTTGCCTACCAAGCTTCTTAAGTTTTTGAGTTGCAAGTGTCTTAGCCTAGCAAGCTAAGCATTGGGGAGCAAGACTGACTTAGCAAGATCAAGCGTCTTGGCTTGTCTAAGTGCCGCACGAGCTTAGTGAACGACTAAGTCCGTGACATACAGCAGAAATAAAGCTTTTAAGAAGAAAAAAGGTGAGTGAAAATTTGAGCCAGGCATGTACCTCGAGGACTAATAATTAATGCTCAACGCTAACACTACGATCATATGTCAAATCCCAAACTATAACTACTTGAAGATCTTTAACTTAAGTCGTCATATCCGTCTGACCAAATGGATGGGTCCCCACCAGGCCGTGGATATACAATGCTTGTGGCAGCAACACCAACTAAACCCATAATAAAAACTAAAAAATCCAGCCCGTTCACAGCATTTCAGGTGGTGGGACCGTGGGAGGGTTCGGCCAATCCGCACAGCCAGCAGCAGATAGCTACTATGCAAGGGAGATATTTTATATATCTTGAATCTTACAGATAAGATTTTGTAAATAGGTCTGGAAATATTCGAATTTCTTAGTTTCTCCGCCATTTTTGGCAAGCAAACAAAGGCTTTAGTAGGGATTTTTATTTGGGTAGAATTCCAACTTCCATTTACAAAACCATTGTTTGGTTGATTTCCTTCCCCATGAGTTTGGAAAATTGGAATGGTACCTTAGTTCAATAATTATGTCCAACCAAATTTTATTTTTTCTTTCTCTTTCATATTTTTTTTATGCCAGGGGCAATGCAAGGTGGAAAGTTGAAGATGAAGGTTGTTAGGATGTCATTTTAGATGTTTGATATGTGGGAATGGATTTATTAATCATTTTTTCATCTATTCTCGTACTTGGATAATTCCCCTTCAAGTGATCATAAGAAATAAAATAGAAATTTAGTCCACATAAAATAAAAATTTTCAATTGATTTTTGATTTTATAAAAAAAAAAGTTACAAATTTAATTTGTACAATATAAACTAAATTAATTACAATAGTATTAAAATCAATTTTGTAATTATAAATAAATTTAAAAATAAATTATGCATTTTTAATAAAATATTAATAGCAATATTATAATAAACTCATAAATTATATTTTTTTATAAATATATTACAAAAATATGTATATTAACACTCTCATAAAAACATAATTGATTTATTTTGATAAAAACAAGAATAATACTATTTTAATTGAAATGAATATAAAAACAAATGAAATTTAGGTATAAATGAGTCAATATGTACATTTAGCAATCATTTCCAGATAATGTATTATAAAATTTTTTATTTAGTCTATAGATAATTAATTACTTTTTTAATTCTAAATTATTCAAAGTATTAATCATATTCCACTTAATTTAAAATTTATTTATTATTTGATAAAATTCAAAAAATATAATTATATGTATAAAAGAACAATAAATTTATGAGTCATATGTATTAGCTTTTGTCCATTATTTTTTGTAAATATATATTAATTTATTTATTTTTATCATAGAAAACAAAATATTTATTCCCATTTTCCTTTCCATATGACAAAATATGCTTTTATTATGTTTGATTTAGTTTATAGACAAAGTGTAAGGCAAGGCACCAACCTTTAGTGTTGCTTTCTAAACATCTTTGCTAGCTTTTTTTAGTGGGTACTGGGTATTGGGATAATGAGGCGAAAGCTCCAGGTTACCAGTCTTTTATGGGACATGAAAGTTGCACCTCCCAAAGAGTCTGCTGGGGTACCAATCCAGCTTCAATTTATACAAATTTAGATAATTTTATCTGGAATTTGGATAAGAATTTTTTTTTTCCGTGTCTTTGAGATTAATAACCAAAGAATTTGATTTTGTTAAAGGGTTTAACTACATTATAGAAATATATCTTTTTTTTTTTGTTTTAGTATTTATGAAAAATGCATCATCAAAGAAGTGGTATCATGTATATGTTTTTAGACTCAATTATTTGTTTCATAATCCCATTTATTTATACTTTTATATCATAATTTTATTTTTTTGTATCCTCATTCGATGATTTAGATCTTACCATACATATTTAACCGTCTAAATATTTTATTTCATAGATACTACTAGTTTAAGCATTTTTCTCGTTAAAATGCAATAAGATCTTGAAAAAAAAAACGTTCTATTCATTGCCAATTGCCTTGTAATTTGTAGGTTTTGTTTGTAGTCATAGAATGAGTTATGGGTGGAATGTCATGTATCCTCAAAGTTACTTGTGTGGACTTGTAAGAAATGTTTTTTTATGGTTTCAAACATTGTTCTGGAATGATTAGACGATTTTTATTTTTTTTTTAGATTTTTTTAAAATACTTTTAATATTGATTTTAGAAAGTGTTCTTAGTTTTTTAATACTTATAATTTTTTAATATTTAAATATTAAATATTTCTTAAAATCACTGTCAAATCAAATGTACTTTTAATCTTATTTATAATATGAACCAAAATAAAAAAACTTTCACCGAGCTAGGATTGCGAGAAAGACACGGAGAGGATGAAAAAGGTGGGCTCACAATTGGGAACGACCCATTGAACCAGAATAATTGAATAAAGAGTTTTCACAATTCTACCTTTTGATTATGAATTTTGTTTGTTTAGAGGGAATAATTGAAGTGGGTTTTGGACACAGAGGCCCAAACTGTTAAGGCTGGATTTGAATTGTTTGGAGAGAAGCCCAAGCAGTGGAGGTGGGCCTGTACTAGTAAATCCTGATTCCTCCAGAAGGTTCATAACATTAATGAATGGTATAATCCTTTAAGAGTTATATTCATAGGTATAATGAATGGTTGATCCTGTCAAGTGTTTTTAAGAGTGAGAATACCAAATAAAATGGAAAGCAAGCCTTTGTTTCCTTCCTCCATATAACATTGGTCTGAGAGTTTCTATTGTTAAATTGCTAACCATAATCAAATACAGGTTTGTTACAGATAAGAGCGAAGTTGGGAGTGTCTTGAGATGGACAAGTGCCATAATGTTGTGCGCCACAAAGTAGTGCACATGGATGGGTTCCAAGTTCACAACTGGAGGTTGACACAGTTATAGCCAATGGGTATAATTCATTTGGTTTAGAAAAATTTTCAAATCTGTTCCTAAAAATGTGGTCTCTCTAGAGGCCTTTTCCAACGTGTTGACTAGTCCCAAACGCATCACATGTCACCTAGATGGGCTCCATGCTGCCAACTTAGCCATGAATTTAGATTATATTTGTAGAGGACCCGTGGGTCAATTCACAAAAGCAGTTTGGACAATCTTGTGTAATAAGATATGAAATGGATCTGGTCATCCTAATTTTTAGATTGAAGCCTTGTGTTCTGGTTTTTAACTGTCATTATGCACAACATCAAACCATATACGTAATGTACTCACTGTCGTTTCTGCTCTTTTAAGCAACATAGTAATTAGTTCATGCCAGACTGACCGTATACATGACTGGAAGCTTAACTAATTGAACTCTTCCAGCTCATAAGATTAATCATTCCCGAGAGACTGTAAGTGCCAAATTCAAACTTCATACAGTGAAATTCATATTTACCTAGAGTGAAAACTTCCCCCCCTGCACTAAAATTTGGAAACAAAACAGTTCAAAAATTCAATTATTGAAGTTAGAAAAGACCTCCTTCATACTTTGTAAAGCTTAAAAATTTAAAATCAAACCTTATCAGAATGCAATCATTTTTGTATGGATATCTTGTGCGATTCCTCCTTGTTAACTGGTGAACATCGCTCGCATACTTGGTTGAAAGCTTAAAATATCCCCAGCCAAGATCATATTTAAGGCTCCTGTTGTGGTATATAGGTTTTTTATTTTTTTTTTGCTTACCAAATTGTAGATGCCACGCTTTAATTAAGCTGTGTTTACTTATGAACATAGGAAGGATATCGTGGTGCTGTCCCACATTTCTGTCTCATGTGGAAAACTCAGCTTTGAAAAAGATTGGGTTGCATCTCTTGATGTATTGATGGAACTAGGCGTTGGTACAAACTAGCTTTGGTTCTATTGCCTCTGATGATTTGAAATTTTTTTACCTTCTTTCGTACTGATGCACATGAAGAAACCTTGGCTTTTCTCCATACAATGCTAGATATTATATGGGAGATACCCAAGATTGATAGACTGAGATTCAGTCATGTGAGCGGTGTAAGCCGATCCCTCTTGTTTTTCCAAAACACTCTAGAAATACGACAATATCATCATGATCAAATTGAATCCTTCTTCCAATAAATTCAGTCACATTTCTCTAAGGTTCTATAAAATTCAAAACGTTTCTACCTTATACTTCGAATTATCATCACCAAATAAATCATAATTAATGGTAATCTCTATCCATATTGTAACATCAGTTCTTTTTTAAGGCATGTGTCCAAGTGGTGCTCATCCAAAAAGAGACTTGAGTAACTCATACACTTAGAGAGTTGAAAGGATCCTAATCCGTAGATCGAGTAGAGAATTGGGTTGATACTTGATATAAATGAAAATGAGAATGATGGGTCAAAAAGTGAAGGTGGTGAGCTTGTGACGGGGATGGTCCCTCACCACTACTCAAAGTGGATTGGTTCCAGCTGTGAATTACTGATTGTGTCTGACCAATCAGAGAGCCAGCCTGGTCTTTGCTTTCCTATTGCCCCCACCTTCTCCATGCACGAGATTCTTGCCACTCTGCAAGCCCCATCTCTCCATCCTACAATTACGCTATTTTCCTCACACACCCATCATCAATGCTTCCCTCTTTTTCTAAATCAATTGCCTCACATGTCTCTATTCTTTTTTGTTGGTTTTCTTGTTAATTAGGCCATATATATATCTCCATCAATCTCTCCTTTCAAGCTTCAGGTTTACTCTGAATTGAAAAACTTGTCAAACACTTCTTCTGTTTATGGCTTCGCTATAGAATCACTAGTACGCCCAAAAACAATCGACTAATTGGAGTTGCTATTACTCAAAAGGTTGAATTTTCTTTCTTTCTTTATTTTTTTCCCTTTTTGAAAAAGGCACCACATCATGATAATGATTCAAAACTGCGTCTTAGCTTTTGCCTAACATATAGGGACAAAATGGGAGTGATTGAATGGCAAGAATTTGTGGTAGGGGCATGATGAACCTTAGTGAATGTCAGACAAAACTCTTACTATTTTACTATTATTTTGGACAACGTCTTCCCCTTGGGGACTCTTTACAATGTTTACATCAGCATCTTAACCAAAAACAACCGTACAAATAGTAATATAATTTGAATATTACGAGTGATTACTGCAGAGGATATGACTGGGAACACAATCCTTGGACGCCACACATTATTTTAGTATAAGAAGCTACAGCAGCACGATGGCCCCCCGGGTTGTTCTCTAAAACCCACAAACAATTGTACATCCCTAATAATATTCTAATCCGATGCTTGCTAGGATACATTATTTTATGAAAATGGGCCCTCTTCGCAGCTCTTTCTCATGATGCTCATCCTTCAACTACTTATCAACTCCAAATATTAGGATTTTCAGTGTTACATAGGAATTTTGAAACTAGAAAGACATATGTGGGGCAGTGGGTGCATATCCCTTCAGTAATGAACACAAAACAAAATCGGTCACTTTCAGTAAAATGGAGAAGAAGTGGTAGAAAAGTACAAAGGCTATGTTCACACTCATTGCACTACAACCACTATTGTTTCCAAATTAATTAGTGTGACATATATTCTGATAGTGTTTGCCTTAATGTCAAATGACCCAATCAATAATTACATTCAATTGATAACATGAGCTGTTTATGTGTTCTAATCCAAGATTCCCCTTTATCGCATAAAACGTGGATAGGGAAAAAAAAAATTCTTTTCATTTCAGGTTCGTGCGTATTGGCGATGTAGAGAGTGCTGGCCGCGGCCAACACATCATTGCCATCGATTGTATACTGTAACCCACGTGTCAACAGTAACCACATGATCATCATTTTAATAGATGGATCTTTCCAGAGACTGACCCAAGATGACGAAGCCCACTCCTCAATCACGTTACGTGTCTCTTCTATATCCGGCACACGTGTAAATCACATGGCCGTTTAGTGGTGAACTTGCTTTGTTGTGTGAACAGTGATGGCCTATTCGTGGGCTAATTATGAAAACTTTTAATTGAAATAAAATTCAATATTAAATATTTTGCAAACCGTCCACCAATCATTGTTCAAATAAATATTTATTTTATTGTTTTTGTTTACAGGGAAACCGGCTATAACCAGTTGTTAGGCTCATGAGACTTCCGATATAAGTGAGAGCCGGAGTGAGGAGTGGAGACCAGTTGTGGATACACGGTAGTAGCCCTTAGCAGCAGGGATTCTAGTTCTCCGCCGTTGATTTGATCTTTGATCAAACGACCATGCCGATCCGCAACATCGCCTTTGGAAGGCCCGAGGAGGCGACTCGACCCGACGCTCTTAAAGCGGCGTTTGCTGAGTTTATATGTACCTTGATTTTCGTGTTCGCCGGCGAAGGTTCCGGCATGGCCTTTAACAAACTCACTGACAACGGTTCCACCACTCCCGCTGGCCTCGTTGCCGCCTCTCTGGCTCACGCATTCGCTCTCTTTGTTGCCGTCTCTGTAGGAGCCAACATCTCCGGTGGGCACGTCAACCCCGCAGTCACCTTCGGTGCCTTCGTCGGCGGTAACATCACCCTCCTCCGGGGCATCCTATACTGGATTGCTCAGCTTCTTGGGTCCACCGTAGCTTGCTTGCTACTTAAGTTTTCCACCAACGGCATGGTAAGCTTAGCATTCCTCTAAGAGGTTCGTTATTTCCGTTACTTTGACAGTTGAGAGTTGTTAACAAAGATTTATTGGGTTGGGTTCCACTGTTTCGCAGACCACCAGCGCCTTCTCTCTGTCTTCAGGAGTGACAGTGTGGAACGCGTTTGTTTTCGAGATCGTGATGACCTTCGGGCTGGTGTACACAGTCTACGCCACAGCCATTGATCCAAAGAAGGGCAATTTGGGAATTATTGCACCGATTGCCATCGGTTTTATCGTGGGTGCTAACATTCTGGCAGGTGGGGCCTTCGACGGTGCCTCAATGAACCCAGCAGTATCATTTGGGCCTGCCTTGGTGAGCTGGACCTGGACCAACCACTGGGTCTACTGGGCCGGGCCTCTGATCGGAGGAGGGCTTGCTGGACTTGTGTACGAGGTCTTCTTCATCAGCCACACTCACGAGCAGCTCCCCTCCACAGACTACTGAGCTCATCAATCCATGAACAGTTCCGAGGCTTTTGTTTGATGTATTTATTTCTTTACAGGCTTGTTCATGTGTTTATTTCGTGATCGCTGATCTTTCCATCATCATCATCGTTGTTGCCCAGCAACGCTAGGTGTGGTTGTCTTATTCGATCGGCTCCTATTTAGTTTTTCCATGTTTCAGTTCCTTGCATTTTCAATTTTCGATCTTCTTTCTTAAAACCTTCTAATCTGGTAACCAGTAATTGGTCTTTAGAGTTGACCCACTCATAGTTCATTGGACGCGGTGACCCGGACGTGGGGTTGCTGTTATGAGGTTGGGTGTGCAAAATAATGGAGTAAATTTATGGCGTCAGTCACTATGAACCCCGTGATGAGCATGCCTATTATCACTCAGAAGGCCAAAAGAAAGAAAAAAAAAAAACCAGCTGGGTGCTTGATTTCTTGCCATACAGCTGTGATCATGGAGCAATGAGTGACATTATTACTGATTTAACACTAAACCAACTTTCGTTAATCTCCAAAAAGAATCTAAGCATTGTGTACCATTTACTTGTTTTCTTTCTCCTTTTTTGGTAAATTGGCTTTTTGGTCGTCTTTTCTTGGTTTATATATATTACAAACTACAAAGGCACATGAGGGAACTAACCCTGTGCATGGGTAATATATAACATGTAGAGATTCCTATCAATCATGAATATGGAGAAGCAGGCCAGACATGTGAAGCTTTATCAGTGTTAGGTTCAGAACCCATGGCACCATACTTTCCAGGACCGGGCTCTTTCCTTTGTCCTTTCTTTTCCCTTTTTTTTATTTTTCAAAAAAATGAACTTGTTTTTGCGTCCATCAGTTGTCAGGGAAAGCTGAAGCGTTTCACTCCTTGTCCCTCCTTTTCATTAATCCTCTCCACTTTGGATAGGTTGATGACTGGTCCAGACACTACGCTCCATGCTACTATTATCACTACTTTATATATATGCATCATTTCTGTTTATATTGGGGCATATGTTATGTCCTAGCCGTTTGGAAAGCAAGGAAAAAAGAAAAAAGCAACAACTTTTTTTGAAATTTTGAGGAATGCATAATTATGCCCTCCAACAAGTGCTTGTCTTTACCATGGATCCAAATATTTCTGTTAACTACTTGGAAGATGAATCAACGCTGTTTTGGAGCCTTAGCAATCAGAGTTTTACCTCAACAGGCTCTTTTGGAATGAGGGAGAAAGAGGGATGATTCCTTGATGCATTGATGCAAACAGGGAAATAAAAGCAGTAGAAAGGAGAGAGCGTCCCCATCTGCGCATCTAATGAGGATCACCAAAAGTGGAGGTTGGGTCCGACCACTTCCAATGTGTAGACGGTTTCAATGAATGTCATTAATTACGGGGGCTTCGGATAGGATTGCTTCGTTTGGAAAGTGACTTTTTATCCCTGCCACGTGGGGCTGACCATATTGTTATAGCCTATTGACCATTGACCTGCATCAACTGTATATATATATATATTTTTTAGGTCTTTCTTTTCTTTGATAAGTTGTACGCAAATTATATTATTATCATCGTAGGCTCGATACATCATCAAGATATATTTTTTATGATTTTTGTTAGAGTTTGGTAACTGAATTCTATTTGATATGACCTGAAAATTTGATGTATGACATATATGTTAAAGAAAAATTATTAGATTTTTTGGGGGTTTATAGCGGGTATGGACTCATATATATAGTAGTCACTTAATTCTCTCTTATTTTATATCAATTTTTGACCTAATGGATTTTTTCTTCTCTTCTATCTATAGTTTTTTGCATCTAGATTTTTCCACGAAAATCTTTGTTCTTAATTTTTTTGTTGCTTATTCTCGTAGCAATTTTTTTTTTTTTAAAAAAAAATTATTTAAGTTGGATCAATTAGACAACTAGTAAATACTGTAGTCACAAAATATTTTGCAGAATCCAAGCTACTAAACTGGAGATCCAGACTTTTGGGTAAAAGAGTGTGAAAAATGGTGAGTTGAATGGATGAAGTTTAAAAGGGGTTTTGGTGGATTGGTGTCCAATAGGAAAAGACATCATGGGCCTAGGTCTGTGGGCACAACCACAAGCCTGCTCCTTGAAGTTCAGGTTTAATGAATTTAAATGGGCCACGAGTCCAAGGACCATCCAATTTGGGCCCCAAGCTTTCAATTCTAGTAACAGAGCTGGCTTTTGTCAGCCATAGTTAGATTATGCTGGCTAATAATATATAAAGCACTTTGTTAAGAGTATAGTATGTCATGCATATCAATTCATTCGACCATTTTCTCAGGAGACCCAAAGATCAAAAAGGCCAAAAAAAAAAAAAAAAAGCCTGAGGGGAAGAATATGTTAAGTGTGTGCAGTCGGCAGTCGGTGGAAACTAGAGACCGAAAGTCCAGAATTTGACGGCAACAATATGATTAACACGTAAAATTGGAATCCCGCCCACCGTTCCCTGGCACATGGGTTTGATAGGTCAAAAGTAGCTAACCTTCAAAACGTAACACGCCACATCATTCACGTGATAACTCCAGTCACTGTCTGTAGGAGTCCTAACCAATTCAAAACTTGGCGTGATCTTAGCTAGCAGCCTGGCTCAGAGTGGACAAGGTGGAACCCTATCCATTAGTCCAACTTGGTGCTCTGTTCCCAACTCACACAAAACAAATTTTCACCACAAATTACCCCCAGAAAATGTCGTAAAAGTACAAAACGTCCCAAACAAACCTTTGAATACAAAGTGCCAAACCGTAATTTGACAATGTTTTGAAAGCAATACTCCAGCCGCCCAACACGGACGCGGAATCGTATATGATTTTATAAAGGCCGGCAACAGGCAGAGGCAGGACCTTCACTGTTCAAACTCAGGAACACACATTCCAAAACCAGAAATCAAAAGGCTGAAACACCCTGTTCACAGTTCCTCAATTCTTCTAGGTAAATTACCTCCCACGTTTCTATATGCTTCTTTTATTTTTCTCTTCACATCACAAAATTAATTTATTTACTTCTACTCCTGTTTTATTTTATTTTATTTATCAATTTTTACGCCAAGTCATTTGGCTGTGTCGACGCCATGTCTGAAAAGGGCGAAAGTAATGATAAAGTATAATAAAAGCTATAAGCTGACGGGTGAAGGAAATGAATGAAGTGGCGGTGTGGTAAACATCAATATTGCCAAGCCTAAAATTAGAGACGGTGGCTGATTGCACGGTGAGGTGTTGAATGAAAAAAGAGCAAACGGTGAGGGTTAATGTGGGTAATTCAATAAAATTATGAATCTAGTTTCCTCCCCGCAATGGGTGACTTGACATTTGGGATTGTCCTTCAATTCCCCATATGGCCATATGTATATATATATAAAGCGAATTGCTGCATTTCGACCTCCCCACCTCTCTTTGAATATCCCATTTTACCCTCTTCCCGGGGTGTGATTTCTTTCTTTTCTCTTTCCTTTTTTTTTTTTTTTTTCTTTTTTCTTTTTCCTTATCATATTACCTTTAGCTTAATTGAATTTGGTTTTGCAGCGTATGTTACATCAATTTTGATTGTGAGTTTCAGGTAAATTTTGAAGATACAGAGGAAGATTAAGTATGGAGAGCGGTTTGGAGGGCCAGATGTCGACTCATAGGCATGAGGAAGATGAGTCTTTAATGGAGATGGGATCTGGGCGTTTTGGGTATTTTTCAATCTCGTTTATTTTTTTTGTCTTGCAAAATCATTTCTAATTTTGCTTTCTCAAAATTGTTTTGTTATTATTATTATTATTATTATTTTCAGGTGTTCGCATTACAGAAGGAGATGCAAGATCAGAGCTCCTTGTTGCGATGAGATATTCGATTGCAGGCATTGCCATAACGAAGCAAAGGTCTTGCCTTTGTTTGATTGGATCATAAATTTAATTTCTGCTTATTTAAATTGAAAATAAAAGGTTCTGAATCTTCTGATTCTTGAATGATTTTTTTTTTTCTTTTAAATAACAGAATGCATTAGAAGTTGATCCTCTCACTCGGCACGACGTTCCTCGCCATGAAATAAAAAGGGTCGGTATTTTTCAATCTCTTTTTTTTTTCTTCATTCTGTGTTGTTTGGGTTTTGATATCGAAAGGAGAATAGAAATGAGAGATGAAATTGGAAAATAGGAATCTTATTTTGGGGCTGATTTGGGGTCACATGGATTCCCTTAGATTACCTTTTGCTTTTTGTCTGGAAATGTTGTTTGAATGTTTGGTGTCTGGGAAAAGTTATGGGTTTTATCAAGGGATAAAAGATGCAGACTCTGCGGATAAGGTTTGGCATCTACGTTTTGTTTCTGTGTGCGCTAGCAATTTGGACATATTCTGCAATCTTGAGTTATCTTTTTCTTTCCTTTCCTTTTATACTTTTCTTTTTCCTGTCTTTTTCATTTTGAATACTTTTTAATTATTATAAAATCATATTAAACACTACATAATATTATTGCTATTTCGGTATTTGTCTTTCAGGTTATCTGCTCTTTGTGTGGCACAGAACAAGATGTAAGTTTGATTCTCAGAAGCCTAATAAGAACAATTATAATCTGTGAACATGTTTTGATCTTTCTTTAATCCTTTCAGGTTCAGCAGAATTGCATCCACTGTGGGGTATGCATGGGACAGTACTTCTGTTCAAAATGCAAGTTCTTCGACGATGATGTAAGCCTTCGTCTTTCTAAATTTCTTGAAAATCTGAGCTTTGGTTGTTATGATTTTATTTACATGATCAATTCCTGTTTTTCCCTTTTAGGTTTCAAAGCAAATATACCATTGCAACAAGTGTGGAATCTGCAGGTTAAAATCTTTTCCGTGGTTTTTTCATTTCTTCATCTCCTTACTTTTTTTTTTTGTATAGCTTATATGATTTTCTTAGTGCACTTTGTTGTATTAAGTTTGCGTTTATTGTTGCAGAACTGGAGGAGAGGAGAACTTTTTCCACTGTGATAAGTGTGGTGAGATTCTAATTTCTAAGCTTTCTTGATTCAATACTTGAGAAGTCCTTTTATTGTTTTCATGGTCAGTAATTTAATTTTCAGGTGTTTCATTATCTTTTTTGTAGGATGTTGCTATTCAACAGCTTTGAAGGATTCACACAATTGTGTGGAAAGAGCAATGCACCACAATTGCCCTGTTTGCTTCGAGGTAAACTAATTGGTGTTTGTTTTTTTGGCTTTTTGTTGAAAACAATTTGTTTTCAGAATTTAGGTTGTTTGTTTTTTTACTTTTTCATAACTTATTATAAATTTTTTACTAAATATAAAAGACCAAAATATGTAACTTTTTCTAAATAGAAAAAATAACATATTGGTTTTTCTTTACTTTTTAATACTTAATAAAAATAAAATACTACAAAAACAAACAATCTAATATTTAACACTATTAAGTATTAAAGTTCTATTTAGAATTAAGTAAAAAAACAAACACCACCTAAGAAGAATGAGAGTCTTTGGAGAAGTATGGGAAAAGGAGTGTTTGGGTTTCATAATAACTGAATGGTACCATTTCTTTTTGCAGTATCTTTTTGATACTACCACAGACATTACTGTCTTGCATTGCGGACATACCATACATTTGGAATGTTTGAAAGAGATGGAACGTCATTTCCAGTAAGTTTTTACAGAGAACTAAGGACAGTCCTGTTTTGTTAGTCTATCATTTGTAAATAAATGTTTGTTTCTTTTGATACTACTCCAAGCTGTAGGTTCACATAATAACCCCATGATCTTTCAGGTACTCATGCCCTGTCTGCTCAAAGTCATATTGTGATATGTCCCATGTTTGGGAAAAGCTCGATCAAGAGGTATACCAATATAATAGCCTGATTTTATTGCTTTAGGACATAACATATTCTCATACCCTTATGTCTAGCTATCCAATGTTTTTCTTACCAATTTGTTTCCAAACCCAAATTCAGGTTGCTTTGACTCCCATGCCATCTATGTTCGAAAATAAGATGGTAAGCAAAGGAATGATAAAAATGTGTACTTGTATTGCCTCTCATAACTAAGGTAAATATGCCATTTGAATTGACCACAGTTTGGTGTTGGAAATTATTAGGTTTGGATACTCTGCAATGACTGTGGGGAAACATCAGAGGTAAATTTCCATATTGTGGCTCATAAGTGCCTAAAATGCAACTCCTACAATACAAGGCAGACACGAGGAGGCCCTGCTTCATGCTCATCGAGGATTGAGGAGATGATGAGATAATCATTGATTCAGAACTTTTGTGTCACTAGTCCTTCAGGGGTCAATCCAACTAGTTCTGCAGAACAGCCTAGTTACTTGAAACATGGAAGGCAACAACTGTTGTTAATTCCTTTATTCTTTGCCAATTGTTTCCCTAGAAGTTCTCTTGTTGTGGAAAATGTGGCCATTTCAAGCTGATGTGTATCACCAGATGCGCCAAGCCCTCATTTTCTTTTCTTTTTTTTGGGAAGATGTGATATTGTGTACTGGGGAAATATTGAATGTATTGAAATCTATTTTTCACTACAAAATTGAAGCTTCATGTTTGTCCAAAATATAGATTTAGGTTTCCTCTGGAAATAACTGCTCTTTTTGAAGTGTCGATATTGAATGTTTTGTTGAGTTGTGTACATCCATTACATAAGCTGATAATTATTTTGGCTCATATTACCTTGTAGGTCCAGAAAAGAAAATTAAGTGATGCTCTAAGGCAGATCCTCACAACCAAACTTGTCTGCATTTACACAAATTTTAAGTTGGCAACACAATTTCTAGCGAGTTTGAATTACATACAAAAGCCTGTGAACTCATCAAATGCCAATCCCTGGAAACCTTTTTCCCAACATGGGCTGCAGTCCCAGCTCAAGTGTGCCCTTTTATTTAAACTTTAAATTAAATGTCAATTTTTATTTTTCTTTTGTAGTTATTCCCAAAACTCTTGTCACTCTTTCCTCTTTTAGAATGTAAAACTCATTAACATTGGCCTGCATCATTCTAAGGTTTTTGGTGGATCGACAAGGGGAAATTCAAAATGTAAATTAAGGCCAATTGAGGGATTTGAGTCCATATTAATTTTTGAACGATGAGCCTAAAATTGGCATTCCTCTCTATATACATGAGCAATCAATACCACATTATTGAGTTTACAAAGAGAAAAAACAACTTTCCAGCCCTGCTCTCAGTATATTTCGCTGTCCTCTTTGTCAATCACGCTTACTTTGGCCCATAAAGTTGCACCTCTCTCAGGTTAAGCGGTTGTACTGGTCTTGCATTCATCTCTGCATACTGCAACAAAATCAATTACCAAAATATTAGATATATTGTGGTTGAGACACAGTATTACAAAGCGAAATCAGTTAGCAATAGAGTTGCTCACGAAAGTTTGACACTCACGTCATGAACAGCCAATCTCAGCTGCTTCACCTGTTCTCTTGAAACAGTCCTTATCTGTGAGCATTTAAAGTTTATCAGCCAAAATTACTAATTTTTTTAGGGTGGAGAATGAGGAACAGGGGAGGATATAGAAGTAACGGGAAAAGAGTGGATACCTTTTTATTGATGATCCAAGTAACACCTTCGGTACAAGGCGGAACAGTGAGTGAGCCCATGTATTTGTAATATTTCCTGCCACCCATCTTGATATCTCCGGGATGAATCACTCCCATCTTTCTCTGTTCCATTTTGTCAGCCATAGACGTTATGTTGCTCATCATCTGAAAATTGAAAAGGTAATTTTAATTTTGTAAAGAACCCGGTGCTTCTTGGCAATTGTTCTTCCATTTTCATTAGAATTTTGTAATATGAAAAAAACTGTCAATTAAATTAACGAGTAGTCAATTAGAACGCTTTGACAATAGTGCTTTTCCGCCGCGGTTGAGGGCAACTTTACCTTTGAAAGAAACTTATCAGGTTGACCAGTCTTGTAGATGAGTCCAACAACGGCTATATTGTTGTCTGGGCTTACGTGGACCATGTGCAGCTCTAAGTCATACCTAACATTAAAAAAACACAGTAGATGAGGTCGTTGGACCAGTTGTGTACGTGAAACAGAGGAATGGAAGTAGAGGAAAGAGGGAGAAGCAGACCTCCTGCCATTAATAGAATGCTCAGAAGGTGCGTGCCAGTGGCCTTGTTGGAGCTTATACTCGGTGCCATTTATCCGAATAGATCCAGCATCACCCACCCATTGAAGCTGCACCCATCACACACACCATCAATTAAACATCGGTATTTTTTGTTCGCCAACCCTTGTACAATATCAATACAGAAGTGCTCGTCTTTCTAACAAAATAAGATACAACTTTTCTCGTTAAAGAGCGTGTCCTTCCTTCCCTTAAATTTTTATGATCAGCATCTTTCTTCTACCTTATTGGTGTAATATATATTAAACTATGTACCTTAAAACCCAACTTTGGTAGGACAGATTCGTGATTTGGCTCATGTTCAACGTAATAATGTTGATGCCAAACTAAAGAAAAGTGACTGGACCCACAACAAAATAATTTCGAGCATATCAATTATTTCAATGTTGAATGATAAGAAGTCTTACCTAATGATATTTTCCTGACCTATACTTTCTTAAGGGTACTGCCATGCCAGCTGTTGGAGAAGAGATCCGTACGAGAAGATGCGACGCATGACTCATATACAAAAAATCACACCATTTCTGGAATCCCGGGATTAGGTTTACCCAGACCTACTCATGTGTATTTGTCAATATATTCACGTACCCACATATAATATGTATTTCTATTTGGGTGATAGAGATATAGGTAACCCTATCCATAAATTACGGCTCATAAATGAGACAGTGAGGGAGGATATCTGAGGAGGGTCAAATGGTATAAAATATGTCACTACTTTAACTTTATTTTAATTCATATCGTTGTCTGAATTAAAACATCGTGTAAAGTTATTTTATACTGATTCACCATATGTCATATCTGGTGGTACGTGTATACTATATTACTATATACACTACTCTTAAGTGAAGGGCATACTTGTCACTCTAGACTTGACCATCATGGTTCATTTTCACGAGACAAACGTGCCCTTCCATGCTCTGCTGGAATGGCCCACGTCTGTACCCAACATTAATAAAAGCTATGGCTTTAATGAGAACAATTAAAGGGGGTCAAAATTGAAATCAGTCGTTTCATGACTTTCTTTGGCATCTTTTTCCCGAAAGGAAGGCATTTTTAGGTGGGTACGTCATCTCTAAGATAGAGGATATATTGAAAAAATTAATTACAAAAAAATTCTTCAAAAAGGGTACTTATCAAATTATTAAGAAATTTATGATAATGTTTGTCCTTTTCGAAGGTGTCACACTTTTCATAATTTTTATATTAATTACATATTAAACAAAAAATTCAATTTATATTAAAAAATATAAATATATATATATATATATATATATATATATATATCATCCCAATTTTGATGTGTCAAATAAAAAAAAATCGAATTTAGATTAACATATTTATTCAAGAGGTATCTTTTATAATTCTATAAAATAAAATTATAGACACTTTTCGTAATTTTAAGATTTCTCCGGAATCCAACATCATACAAAGTTAAAGTGCAATTATTTTCCAATAGTATTTTAAAAATTATTTTCCACTCCCCAACAATATTATGACGTGTGCTGAAAGGTAGAACAAAATTGATAGGGAGTGAATTTCCTTACCGAGATATCGTGGCCTCTATTCTTAACAGTTGCATTGCAGAGCTTGTAATTCCTCTTCAGATCGCCTAACTTTGGGATTACTTTTACTCTCTGATTAGACAAATCTATGGGAGACTGCAGATCGCCGTTGTTACATGCTGCCCATTCTTCCTTCAGCTCCCCCCAATGTTTAGGCCCTTTCTCGCTTCCTTCAATATATTCGAACTCTCTCTCGTCCTCTGCATGTAATTCACTCATGAAATCGAGCGCCCAAAAAGACAGAAAGGCATGCATCTAATTAAACTCCTATAATCCATCTCCCCAGAAACACACGTCTTAAAAGGCAGAAAAGAAAAGAAGGGAAATTGCATATGTATATGTATAGGGAAGCATTGCGTACCAACTTCTTGAGCTATGATCCGTGTTGAATGCACGAAAAGAAGCAGGAAGAGAAGAAGCCCAAAGCTGAAGGTTGGGTTGCTTTGTTTCTTCATGGTTTATAGCCAAACAGTGGTTGGAAGATGAAGCAAATGGTAGGATATCAGATACTCAAATTCAGTTCTCAGAGGTTGGTGATATATCAGAGGGGGCGGTGGGGGCTTTTTATAAACAGAATGGGGCAGCGTTGGGAGGGTGTGGGAATATGACGACCGAGAGGTGAATTTCCTTCGAGGAGGTTCTTGGATTAATTCAAGTGTGAATATAAGAATAAAAGGAAGCAAAATCCCAACTCCCAACAACAAACACTTACGCGTTCCGAGGAAAATTATGTTTTAGACCTATTTAGATATAAAAATTAAGCTTTTTATCCGTATAAATTTATTATTTAAGTCTATCACCTTAAAAAAATATGAAAATTAAGAAAAAATATGTGAATTTTTTATCTTTTTAAAAATGACCTTTATGAAAACAAAAAAAAAGTAAAAAAACATTAATTTAAATTTTATTTCTTTTGTAAATCTTAATAAAATTTAATTTAATTTAGTGATTTAAAAAAAAAAACATCATTTTTCAAAAAAAATAAAAATAAATTATTATTATTATTATTATTTAAAAATCAAACATCTTAAAATATATATATATTTAAAATTATTTATATAAAAAATAACTAAAAATATGTAAAAAATAAATTTTTTTAAATGACATATTTTTAGAATTTTTTTAAATTAGTTTTCTAAAAATAATAAAATTTTAAAATAATTATTAAAAAAATTAAGATAAAAAAATTTATTAAATATTATGGTAGATAATACTCAAAATAGTTGGTATTTCAATGTTGGTACACAGAAACAAGTAAATGAGTCACGGTGTCCATATGGGTCGTACCAAGTACCAACGGCATTCCCAGCTGTGTTACAGCGGACGAGTGCGCGTTCATGTGCTATTGGCTCTTTTGTGCCAACTCCATTATTTTGGCAAAAACCAAATCTCATCACGCGGTGATTCCTACCGATTTGAAAAACCATCTATCTCAATTTAGTAAGTTTTGAACCTTCATTAATTCCTTTTTCAAACATTCAAACCCTTCATACCTACATGCTTTGATTTATCAATCGCGCAAGTTTTTGCAAAACCTCCTCTGAGAAATGTCAGATGCTTTATCTCTCATTCCAATTGCGGTAATGCTGATTTCTCTGGAGCCGCTCTGCTCAATTAAACGATGGGATTACAATTGAAGTCCAGCTGGTTTAGAGTTGTGGCCTTTGATTTGCCAAATTCACTGCACCAATTTTGATTGACGTCAGAGCTGAGCTTCATATCATCAGATGGCTCTCTTCATCTAATCATGCCACATTTTTCACACGTATTTTAAGTGTTTTTGTAACGCGTCAAATCCTCTGCATTACAACCACTCCCTTCAACTGCCAAGCTTTGGTTAATAATCAAAGAAAGGAGAATGACAACGACCATATAGAGAGGGTTCTATTCACCTAATCATATAAAATTTTGCTCGACTATTACGCGATGCTTGATGACCAAGCTGCTTTGTTAGCTATTGGAGATTGCACAAATAATAATTGTATGAAGGCTATCATTTGATTGAAAAATCAAACCACCTCCTAAAGTTTGTGACGCATAGCTCCATCTACAAGACTCCAAATGCTTTAGAACACGAAAGAAAACGAGGGAGTAGGTAGTTTAATGGGATGGCGGCTCTGAAAGTGGTGAGGAAACTATGATATTTTTTTACTTGGAAAATCAGATCTGACTTTGATATTGAGGAAGGGTTCTCCAAATGGCGAACTTTGTAAGTACGGACGAATCAATTCGTAAATGGTAACGGCAATTGGATTGACTTCTTGGAGTGGAACGTGCAGTTCAACTTCTACATCTACATCTCGGCTTTGTTTGGTTGACAAGAAACCTTCAAATTTTCACATTTAATGGCTGCTTGAATCATGCTTTTAGTTTTAAATTAAAGTCAACTTCATAAGCTTTATTTCGTACTCTTCTATCATTAATACCCGGAGTACTAGTGAGAATTTTTGAGACGTGAGCTTCCAGGCCAGAGGCATTCAGATCTATATCCTATGATCCTTATAGATGAAAATATTTATGAGCCATATATAAGTTCGAATTCGAAACAATGCGAAAGATAAAAATGACCAACAATCTGAAGATTTGACCTCGTAAAAAAAAGGGAATTTTATTTTGCTGTCGTATGCATCATTCATGCCCTTCAACTAAGCAATGTTGAGTTAATAATTCATTTTGAAGTTGAATTACTGTGAATAGAATATTTTATGGAGACCCGCCGAGGCCAAGAAAAGGCTTTTATAGGGGTTGGGGGAATCAGCCACCAGGGATGAGAAGGAAATAGCTGGGCGCCAAATGTGAGCCTCCAGGAAAGATCTATGCCTACGCTTTATAATAATTAGAACCTTCTGGACACCCCACACAGGAGGAATGTGTCGTGCCCATCTTTAACTACTGGTGTCGTGTCGGAAGTTGGTGGCGGTACCTTGGTACAAAAATGAAATGGGCATGCAGCTCTGAATTAGGCATTCCGAACTTCTCTTCACTAATTAAGCATGAAACCAAGTAACTGGTCTGGGGTTTTTCAATGGCCCAGCTAAAAGACTTGCCCCAATTCCATATCAAAAACGCTGGGTGTCAATCCTACTGGTTTTTAGGAATAAGATCAAAACGCTGGGTGTCAATCCTGCTGGTTTTTAGAGATAATTGTGTTTTGGACTCGGGAGAATTATGTTTTGGGGGTAGATGGGCCCCAAATTAACAAAAGGTTCATGTAACTATTCAAATTGAGCCCAAAACCCAATGAAAGTATGAAAATTGAGTTGAAGGATATCATCCTTCAGTATTTTCAAAAATGTCTTTTGTTGATTTTGAGAAAAAAAAATTAATATTTTTGAAAAATATTTTTATTTAATTTAATATTTTTTATTTAATTTAATATTTTTAAAAAATATTTTTATGTAATTTAATATTTTTTAAAATAATTTTATTTAATTTAATATTTTTTTAAAATAAATTTATTTAATTTAATATTTTTTTAAAATAAATTTATTTAATTTAATATTTAAAAAAATATTTAATTTAATATTTTTTTTAAATACTTTAATTTAATTTAATATTTTTGAAAAAAAAAATTTAATTTAATATTTTTGAAAAAAAATTCATTTAATTTAATATTTTTGAAAACTATTTTTATTTAATTTAGTATTTTTTTTAAAAAAATTATTGAAAAAAATTTATTTAACTTAATTTTATAAAATATTTTATATATGTTCTTAAAGGGTATATTTGTTTGTTACTATTTCATGTCATTCAACTCAATTTGAAGAGTTATATGGACCTTTTGTTAATTTGGGGGCCCATCTACCCTCAAAAGGTAATTCTCCCTTTGGACTTAATTAAACCTAAAAATTAAGCTTTGATCCATATAATTTTATTATTTAAGCTCAAGACTTAGAGAAAGTGTGAATATTAAGAAGAATGATATAAATTTTTTATCTTTCCAAAAATGATCATTATTGATTATGAAAAAAAAAAAGTAGAAAAATATTTATTTAAAATTTATTCTTTTTGTAAACCTCAATAAAATTTAATTTAATTTAGTGGTTTGGAAAAAAATACATCATTTTTCAAAAAAATAAAAATAAATTATTATTATTATTATTTAAAAATCAAACATCTTAGAAAATATATATTTTTAAAATTATGTATATAAAAAATATATCAAAATTATTATTTTTAAATGATATATTTTTTTTAAAAAATTAGTTTTCTAAAAATATTAAAATTTTAAAATAATTATTAAAAAGAATTAAGATAAAAAAGTTTATCAAATATTGTGATAGAAAATACATAAAACAGTGATGAAATGTATATTCGTTTTTTCATATTTTATATTATTTTCATTAATTATGTAATTTTTATGAATCAAATCTTAATTTTTGAACCTAATTAGATGCAAAACACAATTATCCCAAAAAGGAAGTGCTTGTCCAATTTACTTCTTCAATGTATATATAAGCCAAAATGTTTAAGATAAAGTCGAGACTTTTTTTTGGTGTTAGAAACTTGTCCTAAATTCCTAATTAACCGAACAGTAATGTCAGCCGTGTTCACTATCTCGAAGCTTCTGCCTTATCGACAAAATTTTCGATTTTATCCACTGCCCTTTCTTGTACATTTAATCAGAACTGCACATTGATGATGAATGATAGTGGCCCCCTTTGTCATGCCGAGGTGGCTCTTTCCTATTTGGGGATAAAAGCCCATCATCGTGACTAGCTCATACAAAATTATCTATAGGGGAAGGCAGAAAATGGAGCATTACTGATAGCACTCACTTAACCAACTACTGATCTGACCTTGGTGGATATCCCACAATCAGATTTTTCTAAGCTTTTCACCCACTTCTGTAATCAATGTCTGCTTCTCTCTCTCTTGTTCTTCCATTATAAGTAGCTGTTTTACCTTCAAAAAAAATATCCACGAAATAATCTTTTTCCAAAAGCGCTTGTAGTACTCCCTCCCAACTCCATGGCCATGAAGAAGAAGAGATTAGTAATCTCATTGCTTTTGCTACTCGTGATGGCAAACTTCGCCTGTGCCATGAATAGGAGGATGCTGATGATTGAAGGCAACATCAACACCGAGACCGCCACTGAGCAGCCGAGAAACGAAACGGAGAATTCAGAGACAGGTGACCAGCCTGATGTAAATAACCACCATAGCATTCCCAGGCAGAAGTTTAGCGGTTGGGAAAATAATCCTGGACCATCCAACAACGCTCAAACTAAGGATGGTAACGCGGTTGATAACCATACTTAAAATCTTCTCATATTCTTTCTTTCCAAGGACAACGTGAATGTCTGATCTTGCTACAAGTTTGTATAATAAAAGTAGCCCTAAGCTTAGCTATAGACTTATGTTACGTTACAAGTGTATAGCTAAGATTAGAGCCATGGCCCGTGTGTGGATGATGTGGTGCAATTAGTATATATGTAACCTTTTCATGTTATTCCCAAGTTTGAATGTAATATATAAGAATTAACCGGCTAGCGCTAAGATGAGTATGATTTGAGATAAATAATCTCACTAACGCCTGCAAAATTAAATTTTGGCAGACTGCTTATAATTGCATTCAAATATAAGTCATTATAGAATGGTACAAACTAAAAGTTTTAATACCAATATGGATATAATCAAAAGGAGGAGCAGCAGCTCGATTGGAACGCTTGACAATAGCCGAACTTTGAATCCTGCTAATAGAAGGACACAGGTCGAAGTATCTTCTTTATCAGGCGTTTACTTAAAAGCAATTGAAATATCAAGCTGGGCAGACCTGGTTGACCCAATTCAACATTTGGTCTTTTTTGGGCTTCGGATTTGACTAGCTAGGTTGAACAAGTTCATACCAGTCGGAACCTAATCTGGGCCTGGCCGAGGTTGGAGACGATGAGATTTGAGTATTAATTTGGACCCGGGATCACAATACTCGCTAGAGAGAGAGAGAGGTAGATATAGGCTTCTGAATTGAGTGAGTTAGAAGCCCACATGAACCTGAGACAGGTTGAGTTACGTCTGGGTCATGGACATTAAGCCCAGTTGAACCATTCATCGGCATCATCCACTCTACCCAATTCATGCACGAGTCATAATTAAGACAAGGATGTGATTGATTAGGTGGAATCATAGAAAGTGGAAACCTGGATCATCCAACTTTCTCTCATTATTAGATTATACGTACCTGTCATATCTAGCAAAAATGATTTGATTTTTGCTGACGATTTTCACTTAGTCCACATATGTCACGGCCTCATGCCACTATTGTTGGATTACTATTTTTACTTCAATTTTCTTCCCCTGTTTCTGGTTTTTATTAAATCTCGGAAATCTGTACCATTCCCAACGAATTTGAGAATTAGTTGGTACGGTTCAAAATCATACCATATTTCCTGTAAGGTTAAAAATTTGATTTACCTCAAATAAAAGTAATTACCTTAGAACCACAATATCCACATAGTTCAACAAAAACCTATCACTTGAAAAGTATTTATACATTCCTATCCGATCAAAAGAAAAAAATTAGAATTTTCGTGTTGCTCTAAATCAAAAGTTACAAAAAGAATACTAACCAAAGCACATATACTTCGATCGATGAAATAACGTAGGAAGATATTGATTAATCAAGCATAAAAAATATTTACTAAATAAATAAACGAGATATTAAATAAAAGAAGGAAACCATATTTGTGAACAGATGGACTTTTGCGTTCATATATAAGAGTGAATATTAAAATAGACAATTTCAAATACCATCAAATAAATGTCGTTAAACAAGTAAAGAACAACGGATAATATTTATGGATAGGAGAGAACAACTCTCATTTAAGGAAGTCGATTGTTGATTATAATAAGATAGGAATGATAGATGCTAATAAGTAATATTTTAAAGACTCAATAATCAATAAGCTTATAAATATCTTCTTCTAATTAATTTTTATGTCAAAAAATTAACTAATGGATGATGTTCAATCCATTAAAAGACAACTAAACTGTCCTACAATAATAAAATGAGGTTTCTTTTGTAGGCTTGAATGGTGGATATCCCACTTTGGCACCTAACAATATTCAACAGGATACATAGATTGGATGTTTAACTTTCATAGGATTATATTAAACAAAATCTGACCTTCAGATGGAAAATATATTCTCTTTTGTTTGAGATAGAGGAAATTATATGTCCAACCATTTAGCTTTGGCGAGGTTTGAGACTTGCTTCCTAGAAGTTATCTATAATCAATTAAACATGACACGTGAAAATTTTCAGATAGAGGGAAAATAATTGAGTTAGAGGGCGTGGTGCTCAGGCTTTGGAAAAGGCTCCGCAGTTTGGGCAAACCGCTAATGGCGGACAAATGTCACCAAACTTTGAAAAAGGAGCTCCTTTACCAAGTTTGGTCGCATCTTTGATAAAAAAAGATCCCGGAATTTATGTTACAAATAATTACTGATTTTCACTGCTTTTACTTTTGGTTTTACAATTTTCAAATTTAATACCTAAAAAGTATACAAAAATTCTTTGTGGACCCTTACCAAGAAAATTACGCCGGCTCACTTCATCATTGGATTCCCCTTCTCCCCCCTCAAAAATGATGCTCCTCTATCCTCACGGCCGGTCACCCTCACCCCGCCGCATCTCTATTGTTGAAGTGTTATTCACTTGCCTTCTTCTTCTTCACCCTCTCTCTTCTTCTTCTTCTTCTTTTTTTTTTTTTTCAATTTAAAGACTTTTATTGAAGGAAATTTTATTTTTGTGTCGATTGAAAATAATAAGTGGGATATGGGATCTTGATATCCTATTTGAAAGAACTTTCAAAAAGTATTAGAAGATTTGGAGTGATTGCAGAGTAGAGAGGATTCCAGCCCATACGCAAATATAGAAGGGGTCCACAACCAGTTGTGTAAGGCCAATAATTACAGATGCCCAAGAGTCAAAAATCTGCTAGGGACAAAGGAGGGCGCATGTGACCACTTAATTGTCTGAAAATACATCATCCCTGTACTCTGCTCACACTTAAATACTTACTAACTACTCTCTATGCTAAAAGAACAAGCCTCGTCCCTGTCTGTCATTTATCGTTTTTTGTCACTACAAAATTTTAAATTTATTTTTCTTAAAAATTATGATCTTTGAATGAATTATTAAGCTCATATGAAACTTGCCACATATTCTCAATCACCTCAGTTTTGACTTTTGAAATCATAATTTGGAGAATATCACTTTTACTGTTAGCTTTATTATGCTGTTACTTTCATGACTCACGTTATTTTCCCTTTGTTATCAAAATCAACTCTTCTTTGAATCCACAAATTTTTTCCCCATTTTTAATGCTTGAAATATTTGTTATTCAAAAGATTATTAATAAGCCCTGTTATGATCATATAAAACAACATCTAGAAGTCATTTGAGGACACGAATCAAGTTATGTTCATAAGAATATGAACTAAACATTGTTCTTAAGAAAAACGAAATAATAGTTGTGTTCGTAAGAATATGAACTAAATGTCATGTTTTTAAGAATACAATCACATGTAATTGAAAGAGAATTATTTTTGTTATAACTTATAATATAAATAAATTCATTTTTATTATAAGAGGTTATTGCTAGTTCTAATTAGAGAATGACACATGAACTTTTAATAATTATAAATATTAAAGAGCATATAAGGAAAAGGCAATTGGAAGTTAATTTACTTACAATCATTACATGGATTACTCGCCTAAGTTAGAATTTTCAAATCTTTATTATAATTTAAAATTTTAGGTGGAATGAGTTTTGCCAAAATTGATTAATGGGCTGGGGTCAATTTCAGTTAGAAAGGGAGATAGAGGCCCACTTCCTTTATCAGCTGGAGAAGAAAGGAATGAGAAGGCACTTAATTTGGAGACCCCGATGCACCTCTCTTTCGCCTGATGCAGATTCTGAGCATCTGACTATCCTAAGACCTTAGGTTACATATGGAATCAACTTTGAGAAAGAAATCCTATTTATTGATAGTGGTAACTGGATGATCTTTAGAACTACAAATATTCACACTTTTCTTTTCTTTGCCCTTTTCTAATTTGACTGGGCAATAAATATTCCCCTTTAAAGTATCTCAATCCTCTTAAATCAAGTACAACAGATATTCTTCATGATTGATTGATTTCTCATTGGAATCCATATTTTTTGGCATCTGCTTTAAAATTAATGTCTTTTAATATTCCAATAATTTTAAGGGTCTTCATTAAAATTTTTATGCGTGGTATGCTTTTCATACATTCTTTTGAAAGAAGTTAAGAATCTAGAATTTTAATATTCTTACTAGTGAAATTCTTCAAGTAGGATGAGTGGGAAGACCAAGTGAAAAAAACATCAAGTAAACAAGTATTTGAAAGAATGCCGCTTTCAAACTTGAGCTAAACCAAGAATTTGAGGAATTTTGGGGGACTGGAATTGCCTAGAATTTCACGTGAAGCAAAGAAAAAAATAGAGGAATTTGAAAAACGAATGCAGGCAGAGAGGTAGGGCTAGAGCCCATTGAATTTGGAGACCCATTGATTCAGGGTCTTGACTCAATGCAGAAAAAAAGGGGTAAAACAAAAATGAAAGAGACCCAGTTCTTTTGACTTTAGTGGCCCACATGTCCACAAAGGAGAAGATGAAAGAGTGGCTTACTGGGATCCCTAGGACCAATCTCCCACTCCTCTCAATTGCTTTTTTGATTTTATGGACACTGCTCCCCCACTTCCCGGCGTTGCACTTCAATTCTAGCTCTTCACCATTGTATTTTCAACAAACGAGGTCCATGATTGGTGAGAGAAGGGTGTATGAAAAGGGCTTCTGTTTAGGCTGAAATATAGTTAAATTTAACTTTAGCGTCTATTCCAAACGTTATCGGTTTCTAAATATTTTATTTAGACATTCTCTTTTTATACCAGGTAACTAGGGAACTACTTACTACTTGAGCCATGAAGTAAACTCTCAGCACTCTTCTCCTCCTCCTACTAAGAAAGTGAGAGCAGAGGCACTGAGTCTCTGGTTTTTCTCACTTTCTCCTGTTGTTTTCCCTTTCCCCTCTCTTACAATGAATCCCAAAAGTCTCTTAAAATGATTATAGACGAAGACCCCACTAGAGAAACAGAGCTAATGGTCTAGCCTACTCAATTCAACACCCTCATTACCATGTGTTATTCTAATAACTATACTTGCTTTTCTCAGTAATACATATTACTATTCGCTAGCAGCGTTCAGCGATGTTAGATGTAGATCATTCTCGGAGAAAACCAACCCAGACTCATCCTTCTGCATCAGCCATGCTTCGCAGGACCTGCATTGTCCTAATCTCTCTTCTAAGCTCACTTTCTGCACTTGCTACGCCAATGCAGAACCTCACCCTCCTCGGTCAACATCCAGACCCCGAAGCTGTTGTCCAAGAAGTTCAAAGGTATTGAACAAACCATCTTCATCTCTCTGCGCTAAGGCTTTTGCTCCTTTTCTCCTCTTCCACTGTGTTGGTCAGGGTTTTTCATCTCGACGACCCTGCATTTTGGGTTTCATTTTGCATCATTTTTTCAAAGGTTTTTTCCTTTTTTTTTTTTTTTTTTTTTTTATTCCTTAGTTTCCAATGTGAAATGCTACATTTTTTTCCCAAAAAAATAATTTGAAAGTTAAAGGGTAGCCGGTCGCTTCGACATTGCCCCTGTCCGCATTTCCTACATTTTTCACATATTTTTTTCAATCATTTGTTCTTCATTCCGTTTGATCTTTTACAATTATTGGTAGATAATTTGAACTTTGTCAATTCTATCTACATTTGCATTCGTTTCCGAGAGCAGAAGAGTAAATGTGTCGGTGTCAAGAAGACAAACACTAGAAGTGTCCCAAAGCGACCAGTCCTCCTCATGCGTCACGGGAAACCCCATAGACGACTGCTGGAGGTGCGACCCCAACTGGGAAGCCGACCGCCAACGCCTCGCCGACTGCGCCATTGGATTCGGCCAGTACGCCCTCGGCGGCAAAGGCGGTCAGATCTACGTCGTCACCGACTCCTCCGACCACGACGCCGTCACCCCTCGCCCCGGCACACTCCGCTACGCCGTCATCCAGTCCGACCCTCTCTGGATCGTCTTTGCCACCAACATGCTCATCAAACTCTCCCAGGAGCTCATCTTCAACAGCTACAAAACCCTAGACGGCCGTGGCGCCAACGTCCACATCGTCGGAGGCGGTTGCATCACTCTCCAGTACATCAGTAACGTCATCATCCACAACATCCACATCCACCATTGCGTGCAGTCGGGCGAGGCTAACGTGCGGTCGAGCCCCACACACTACGGGTGGCGCACACTGTCGGACGGTGATGGAATATCGATATTCGGATCACGAGACATATGGATCGACCACTGTTCGTTGTCCCATTGTAAAGACGGTTTGATCGATGCAGTGATGGGTTCCACAGGCATAACAATATCCAACAACTTTTTCTCGCATCACGATGAGGTGATGCTGTTAGGTCACAGCGATTCGTATGTGCCCGATTCAGGGATGCAGGTCACTATAGCATTTAATCACTTTGGTGAGCAGCTGGTGCAGCGGATGCCTAGGTGCAGACGCGGCTATATACACGTGGTCAACAATGATTTTACTCGTTGGGAGATGTATGCTATTGGGGGTAGCGGTAGCCCCACCATCAACAGCCAGGGGAATCGCTATACCGCGCCTTCCAATCGCAACGCCAAGGAGGTACATTCTTCAATTCAATGTTTGGAAATTCAAAAAAGTTTGAGATTAGGGAAAGAGTTTTCAATCTTTTATATTTAAATTATTTTTTTCTCAAGTGAGCACTAAAGCCATTTGTTTAGAAAAATATGATTTCTTGAAGATGCATATGTGTTTATTGGGGAAGAAATGGGAGTGGGGTGAATGGTGAGTGGAGATGGGGTAGTAATGATGGGGGGTTTGAATGAACGTGGCATAGGTGACGAAGCGCGTGGATACGGATGAGAAGAAGTGGAGGGACTGGAATTGGAGGAGCGAGGGGGACATATTGGTGAACGGAGCCTTCTTCATTGCATCAGGTGAAACCGTTGAGGTTCTCTACGAAAAAGCCTACAGCGTGGAGCCCAAATCTGCTGCCCTCATTGATCAACTTACCACTAACGCCGGTGTCCTCGGTGGCAGGTCTCTTTTCCTCTTTCTTTTACTTTCCAGTTTCCACTAAATATCACTCAAATGAGTCAAATCCCCTTAACCTTTTCACATCTCATTAACTCTCTCCCCTTTAACTTTCGTACCCAACCCGAAAAGTCTGTGGGCTGGGCCTAACCCAAACCTTCCCATTGGACCGAATTTTGGAAAGTTGGGTTGGTTTAAGCCTAGCCTAGTTGGCATGTTTTAACTTTTTAACGATAATAATTTTATGTGATTGACTTGATTGCTGAATAAACAAACGACAAAGAAGTTGAAATGGTATGTTCATGGATGTGCAGCGGCAACAACCTTGGAACGTGGAGGACAGAACGAAGTGGTGGGGGATATGGTTTTGGTGATGACTACTCCGAGAATATGTTGAGCGGCTCACCATCCTCCTTTGCCCTTTCTTCCACTCTCCTTCCTCCTTTATTTCTCTTATCTTCCTTTCTACTCTTGTACCTCTAACCCCATCTTCTTGTGATAATGAATCATTTTTCTGTACTGTTATTTGCATTGACTCTTTTAAGTCTTAACTATGCATGTCATACCAATCCATCCGACTCCTCTCTCTTTACTCATTCTTCTTAAACTAAAACAAAAAGAAAGAAAGAGGACAATTGAGATGTTGTTTTCTCTTTTCTGCTGGGATATAACCAGATATGTCGCACTCTCTTAACTTTAACTGAAAACCAGATACTTGTACACGTAATCGGATCAAGTTCTTAACATTTGCCGCAAAGCAATCTGTTTTCTATTGCCCAATACCCTAATATGATGTAGAACCTACCCGTATCCGATAATGGTTTACTCAGAGAACAGAGGTTGAAAAGCAGGGCAACAGGGTGAACAGTGACCACAACTGATACATAGCATGTATTTTAATTGAGAAAGATATTGTATTATATTCACATTATTTTGTTACATGGGCTGAGATAACCTTGTCTCCACCCACAAAGGAAACTTTCCTTTCAAATATTGAACAACTTGTTTGCGACTGTGGGAATACCTATGCTTTCTTTTATCTCTCTTTTCAAATCTAAAGCATAGAGAACAGGGAGAAGTGTGTTTCTAGTCATACATTTGAGAGGAAAACAAAAAAATAAAATATAAAATCTCTATAAATAATTTGAATTTCATAGACTCTAGAGTAAAGATAGTACCGAAATGATAAAAAATAGTTCCTATATACTATTAAAAGATAATATTTTTAATAATAAAAAAATGCATTATTTTTATATAAGTGTATTAAATTTGGATTTTACAAAATTTGGTTCAATTTTATTTACCTTTTTTCTTTAATACTGAACAACATGTTTGTGAGTGACCACCAGGCTTGAAAACTAGTGCATGCATGGAAGATAGAAGCTAGCTATATGGTTCCGGAAGACCTAGGTTTTGTTATGGAATGTATGGGTCCTTTTTTTGGATAGATTTGTCTCTTTTTTTTGAACCAGCCAATGACATCTACCAAGGCTTGTTCAATTCACGTCGGATCCATCTTGTCTTTTTAGAAAAGGGAAATGGTTTTGGGGAGAAATTTTCTTTGCTAGTGCAGAAGGCATATGACATGTAGTAAGAACTACTGATCAGTTCATATGGGTGACCCTTTTGTCTTATTTAAAAAAGGGTAAGGGTGATGGACTCATGGGTTGATCTTATATTACTAGTATATGTCATCTACAATGACCTGTTCAGATCTTGTTGGGGCTTCTTCAGTTATAGGCCAAGTAGTCAGCCATGGTTGCCAATTGGAAAACATTATCTTCTATCTTGTGATTACGCTGACCAACTTTGTGGCCCATAGAGACTGTAAGGAACATATTTATTACAGGATTTCTTAGTCAGAAACTCTCTCTGACTCGACAAAAGCAATGACACTTGGGGGTCTCATACTTTGAATGTTAAGTTGTTGATTTGGACAATAATTTAAAAAATCTTCCACTAGGTATCCAACTTGTTTGCAACTGGACGCTACTAAACCAGTTTGGTCCATTGTAGAGGACATTGAGGGAACTTCATTTGTATAATCTGTCTGGATTTATTCTTTGGCTTCTAAAGTTACGATGGTAGTAGTATTAGAATCACTTACACCTTCAATTTTACATTCACCCTAAACTACGTCTTGTTCTAAGTCTATTATCACGAAGGTTGAAAAAAAAATCATATACCACATTTAATAGTGTTTTTATTTGTAGTACTTTTAATAAAAGTATTTTTAGAAAAATTATCTATCAAATGTTTTTTCAATAAACTTTACAATTAATTTTTTGATTTTTTAAAAGTTTTTTTTAAGTTTTTTCTGACATCTGATTTTTTTCAAAAACATATTTTATGTTTAAAATATTTTATTATGTTAAAAGTACTTTATAAAAATATTGTCAAATTGACTCTTACTTTCTTGATTTATGTGAATGGGCCTTCAAGAATATTTGCTCCACACTTGATGAAGAGTAAATCATTTTAAAAGAAGCTTTTGTCACCATTCCCATGTCCTCAAGGGACTAGGCACATTGCTTTGCGTCATGCATTTTGTTTGGTTATGGCTTACGTGGTTAGTGGCACTTGATCCTGTGGCATTTAAAGTTGAAATTTTTTTAAACTTATCCAACTGATCAAGCCCATTACTAAAGAACATGGCTAGGAAGCTTAGTCCTCACCTCTCCTCTTCTGTCCTGTTGTGGTATTTTAACCCTTAAATTCCATCCAAGAGAAAAAGGCAAAGGAAAGGGCTCAATAGAGAGTCATCACTTGAGCATAAGCAGATATTTTTACAGGATATTATACAATTTAAGATGATGTTTATTTTTTTTACTTTTTGTTGAAAGGAATTTGTTTTCACAATTTAGGTAGTTTATTTTTTTTACTTTTTCGTATCTTGTTATAAACTTTTTTACTAAATAAAAAAAAACTCAAATATATAATTTTTTCTATAAAAAAAATAATATATTGATTTTTGTTTTTACTTTTTTAATACTTAAGAGAAATAAAATACTACAAAACAAACAACTTAATATTTAACACTACTAATCATTAAGGTTCTATTTAGAATTAAGTAAAAAAACAAACACCACCTAAGACTTATTTAGATTCACTACATGAAGCTCATAAGCTGTGTGAGTTAGTCCATGACCCAAAGAGAGCCTGAACCATCCCAAACACTAGTATCACGATCCTCAAAGATCCCTGCCGGATAACCGAAGGAAGAGTCTAAACTATTCCATTCCCCATGATATTTCATTTCATTCAAATCACTGGACAGCCCTGACATCCAATCTGAAAATCTGTTTTCATAGGGAGAACTTGTGAAAGCAAAGTTTGACAATGCAAGAGCATCAAAGGAATCATCTGTGGCTCCCAAAACATCCTCAACAGATCCACAGTCTTCATAGTTACTTTTCTGTGTGCTTGCATTGCTTTGAATCAAGAAATCTTGTTTGGCATTGTCTATTTCACTTTGAAAGCTATCTGTAGGGGGACTTGATGTTATGGAAAGTGGATATAACTAATAGAAGAGGAATCAAGAAGCAGAAAATTGCAGTATACCTTGTTCTTCAATTTCTGTCCTCTTCCTCAAATGAGTTCTCCAGTAATTCTTTATCTCATTATCGGTTCTTCCTGGCAAGCTTCTTGCAATCCACGACCACCTACAAGAGATTAGAATTAGAAAAATCCTTCCCAAAGTTTTGGTCAGTAAGATTTAAGTATGAGGCATCCAGGCAGACCACAAGAGGAAAGAACATTACTTGTTACCCCATCGTTTGTGAAGTTGAAGGATGATTTGCTCTTCTTCAGCGCTTATCTGACAACGTTTAAGGTCAGGGCGAAGATAGTTCAACCACCGCAACCTGCAACTCTTACCGCTCCTTTTTAGACCTGCAAGCAAAACTTCTTCAGCTGGGGAAAAGCTTACTACTTGAAACTCAGATTGCAGAGCACAACAGTGAGCATCTTTTCTATTCATTCTTGTGAATCATACCTGATGCTCTTGCAATAGAGTCCCAGCGCCGTTCCCCCAACAGTCCAACAAAGGCAGTCAGTCGCTCATCTTCCTCTTCAAGCCAAGACCCTTTACGCAAATTTTCCCCTTGCATGGCTGCTTTTCCCACTGAGCTCAAGAGGGGTTTACCCTTCTTATATAAGAAATGAGGTGGCAAAGGGCAGGGGAAAAGCGGAAAAGGGAGTGACCAGAAAATCTTACATAGGATGATAGGTGGATAACACTAGTTTTGTGGGAACTCCACCATTGGCTTACATGACTTGATGTTCAGAAGGTTAAATTAGGCCATCCATGGATTATTCTATTGTTATTTCTTGAGATTGCATTGAGTTCTTCCGCCCTTTTTGCATCACCAGTTCTGGTTTTATTTGCTAAGGGCTGTTCGTTACTTGTACAACAACTACTACCAGTATTGCAGTTTGCAGATAGGTTTTGCATCTGCCAATTATAGAAGGTGGCAAGTGTAGTATTAATTAAGTAGATGATTAGATAAAAAGGCGAAAGGATAGGGATGGAGTTTTGGAAGGTAGCACAGACCAATATGCGAATCTCAATAATCTCAACCTAAATCCTCTCCAGTATTTATTTAGACATACACAGAGCAAACACGAATATGGATTTGTGCCAGACACCTTACAAAGTGCTGTCAATTGGAGGTGAGCGCATGCACTACCATCCCACTCATTCGTTTTATAGGACCTGCATTTAATCATGTTCTCAATTGAATTGTGCCTGTCATTGTCCTCACCTTCATCTTTGGGATTTTTCAGGACTCCAAGTAGTACATGTGCATTTTTTTCTTTTTTCTATAACGGTTTTGCCCTGCTCAACAATGGAACTGGACAGAATGAATCAATAGTGTTCTTTTGCGATGGCTGCCAAAGTCACAGGAAACAAGTTCAATCCATTGGTTCACCAGTAGGTAGTGTAACATGGAAAATTATAAAACATCCAAGTAGTATTTCATGGAGGAAAATCCATGCTAGAATTCTATTATAGCCGAAATAGCATTTTGGGATAAGGAACCTCATTTTCTCTTAACTATCAACATAAAAAATTCTAGCTTATGATCTAGAAATTAGTTTTAAACATGGGCATAAAATGCTGATGATGACCAGCTCTACAGCAACTCAGCTTGGCTAGGCTTCTGCAAGTTCCAAAAAACGTAGGATCATACATATGGCTGGCAAGCTGCCTGCTTCTGGCCACCCTCTTTGATAAACCAAAAACCCAAAATTGCTAACGGTCTATAAAGGATTTGTTCATGAGATCGACAGCTGAATCCATGAACTGCATACAGCCAAAAAAGAATTAGAAACATCTATTAGACAGGAAACTCAAACAAAAAGCAGACTTTCAGGTTTTGCATGTGAAAGTGCAATGTGCTTTAGGACCACATACCAAACAAGAAAACTTTAAATTTAATTAAATTAAAGAATTGACAATGGACATAAAATTAATAGTGAGCATTAGAGAGACGATCATGGATGTTATTTATAGGGTATTTTCTTAACCTTATTTTCCTAGCTGCCATCAATACAACAACAAATAGGAATTTCAGTCAACATTTTACAGAAAAGATCTGAGAAGACAAGTCAAACCAAGCAAAACCATGTGGAAGAAAAATTGTTTCCAAAATGAGGCAACAATAATAAAGAAAAAGAAACAATCTGATAAAAATAAATAAATAAATAAAAGAAGAAAGGAATCCATCATCACAAGGGATGATAAACCAAGCACATCCCTCTTTTTAAGAGTGTACCCCTTTATTCCCCACATACTAGATTCACAAAATCAAACACAAAAGTTGTATTTTTTCCTTTGAAAACTTTCCTCCAGCAAAAAGAATTATAAAATAAAATTTTGAAACTAGGACAAAAGAATCATCATAAAATTTTGAAACTAGAACAAAAGAATCTATCATGATAATTCCATATCCACTTTAAGTGTATATTCTATTCCCCATAAACAATGGCGGAGCTAGAAAATAAGTTTAGTGGGGGCCAAGAATAATAATTTATTTTAAGGGGTGTAAGAAAAAGAAAAAGAATCTATCATCATAAACCAGGTATATTTACTTCAAGGGTGTATATTTATCCTCCATAAACTGGATAGGAATTTTGACTTCTATGTATACATCACAAAATCAAGCAGATAGACTATAGAAGAGATACTTTTTCCCTTGAGAGCATTCCTCTTACAAAAGGATTTTATAAAATATTTCTAAGACTTGGAAACTAGAATTTTACCTTCCCAAGCAGCTTAAGCTCCCGTCCAACTGGTTCCATAAATTTCATGTCAATATGGATAGGCCATACCTGTGCATATGCAGAAATAGAAATTTGATGCCAAGATCATACAAAGGCAAGAGTGATGCCACGAAAGCAGTCCCATAAATCTCTAGGACAAATATAATGTGCCAAAAATAAATAAATAAAAGTTGATAAAGTATAATGTTTGCCAAGTCCTAGAGCCAACAAAAAATTTATGAAACAAACCCTGCTAGATGATTAGTTAGTGTCTCCCAATTCGTACTACCGTATATATCAGAAATCACAACATACTAGTCCAAAATTGCATCACCTAGAATATGAGAACAGAGGCAACCATGTAGTTTTCCAAAGAAACACATATAGGATAGTTAGCTGTATATTCCCCCCTTGGAAGTTTTCAATGGATTATTATCTAGATCAAGAAAGCAACAAGAAAATTGATTGTGAGGCTTTTTTTTAATAGAGAAAATCTGATAGTAGTGAATCTCAATAAAAAATAATGCAAAGTTAAATATCATAAAATTAAAATGAGGCAGTATACAACTCTGAGAAAACACAAAAAACTTGACATGTTTAGCTTTACTCTATGATTCCAGAACAGAGAACAAGGCTCACCATGTCATGTTTATGTACCAAAAAAGGTCAGATTATGTATATCGAGTATACTGACACCAGAAAAAGGCTTTTTACTTGAGCAGATAACTTAGGAACTCACTCTTAAAAATATTAACTAGTAAAGAAAAAGAGACTCCATGAAAATAAAACAAGAGCAAAGAAGCTGTAAGAAAATTCAAATACAGAAGATGCTATACTTGAATGAATTTAATCATTTATGAGCAATGCTTTAAGAAACTTATTTTCTATCAGGTACGAATTAAAACTATTTCAACTAAAAGAATCAAATCTCCAGCTTTCATTTTTGTAATCTTAGAAGTTGATAACTTTTTTTTTTAAAAAAAAAAAGCTTCTAGTCAATTACAGCATGGGTCATTAAATGCCAAATATTTGGCTGAACATGCTACTTTGTACTACAGAATCTCATTCTTGGCAAATTTGCCTAATTTCATGTTCCCCTTTCCATATGCATTTGACATATTATGAATTAGAGCCTCTTTTCTCTGAGTCTGGAACTTCACCACCATCTTTTGGCATTTAAAGTTTGACTTTCAATTCTCCAAACATTTTTTTTTTCCCTCTTAATTCACACAAGTCCTTCTTTGCCTGCTTTCTGCATCAGAATTCTGAATGATGCTCTGCCAATATAGCTCTGACAAAAGAAGATCCACATAAAGGCTCAAGAATCTTTCTTGAGGTTATTCTGCTCCTATACTTTTACTCTACCATGTGAAAATAATAACCCAATCACCTGTGTTTCTGGGGCCATTCACAATAGTAACTCCTTTATCTTAGTTTGATAGAGGTTATATATACATATAGGTTTCTTTCCAAGGAAAATTGAAGATTTTATTACTAAGAAAGAGTAAAAAAACAATGATGAAAGATCCTCACAGAGAAGGAATTATAGAGGTCTATCTAGTTTCCCTGATACTAGATTAGACTCGCATCTTGAACTTGGGTGATCATAAGTAAGTTTAAATTCCTTTCATTTTCTATTACATAAAATATAGCAGGTTGTTCACTTATCACAAGTCTCCCCCACAGAATCTCCTGGAGTTGAAGATCATAGCTTATATGGTAAATTGTGTTCTGCTATAAAAGATTTTCCCTCAAATGTATTTCTCTCTCTTTCTAGAATCTTTGCATTATATTTAAGGCTATGTTTAGTTCTAGGAAAGTACCAAAGAAAGAAAAAAATATCAAGGAAAATGATTTTCTTATGTTTGGTTTCATCATGAAAAATACAAAAGAAAAGAAAAAATAATTAAAATTAGTGGGAAACTTATGAAATTTTAAATTATTTAATTTTTACATAGAAGAGTTAAAAATAAGTTAAATGAGTTTGAAGTAATATATAAAAATAATTTATTGACTTTAAATCTATTTTTTTATTTTTCATCACTTTTTCTTTCCTTTTAATTTTCCTCTCTATTTTCTTTCCCTAACATTCTCCCTCAAATTTTCCAAGAACCAAATATAGTGTAAGCAATTTAAAAGAACCATTTGTAGATCCAAAGAGGCATTCATGTGAAGTAGGTACACTCTATTCATCTCTTTTTATCCTTTTAGAATAATTGCTTTCTGTGAAATCAACAACTAGAAATCATTTAACTCTCAGAATAACCATCCCCAGTTATTGCCTGTTGTAGATTAAATCACATCACATCCCCTTTAGCAGCACCGGTCCTTTTTTCAGAAAATAAAGTAGGAGATATTTATTCACACAATTGGATATAATCTTGTGAAATGCATTAAAGTAGGATGCTACAAATCTTTATTTAATTGACATAAATATTAAATTGGTATACCCTCCGTTCTTATATTTTCTCTGTTCTAGCAGGGATTCCAGATAAGACCACCAACAAATTTCAATGACATGAAACCTAAGAGTCATGAGGATTGCGTAGATAAGAATAATACAAAAAGAAAAAAGAATTTTGATAGTTTAAATTTTTGTGTTTGTCCTTCTATAAATTCTACATGCCCACCAATAAGCAAGGCCCTGAAAATCTGTAGGGCTGCACAATCAGGACATCAAACTAGACTACACCTGACAGACAAGAGAGTTAAATTCAGAAAATTATTGGCATCATATGCAACCCTGGAATTCTTCAAACCTCTAGCATAAATCTACCAAGTTAACACAAGTGATAATAAAATTATCATAACAGAAAGAAACACACAATTTGTTGTTGTTGGTCTTTTTTGGGAAACATAATAAAACTTCCAATTTATTACAACAAATTCAACCAAGATAGGTTTCAAGACTCATCATGTGATATTTGCACCAAATAACTGATCAATATGACTCCTAATAAGAGTGTTACAATGGTTAAGGGGCAGTACTAATTGCTAACCAAAGAAGCATCAAAATGTGGAATGGTGAAATAAACCACGAAATTCAAAATAACCCATTTAGATGATTGTGACATGTGCAAAATTCAAGGCGGAGACCGGAAAAAAGTCGGAACCGTCGGTTACCTCCGGCCCTCCATTAACATAGAGAAGAAAGGCGACGGCTCTCGGTCGAATGCGTGCAAAAGAGAGAAAGAAGAAGGAAGTACCTTGAGACCAAGCAATCTAACGGGAGTAACCTGTCCAGGAACAATGCAATCAGGGCCTGCTGCTTCCACGATGGCTTCCGTTGCTAGCCCATCCCCTATTGGATTTGGGTGCTGCAAATTTCAAATTTTGCCCAGCACGAAGGATAAAACATTAAAACCAGTGATGAATGAATAAAACAAATAAACGAGAATAAAGAGAGGTAGAAACCTTCATGATGGAGAGAGCATAATGGGAAGAAGGGGTTTGGGAGACGCGAAGAATAGGGGAATGGTGGATTTTGGGGATGGGTTTTCCGGAAGGGGATGCCCGCCATGGGACATCCTTCTGGAGTGCTGCACCACCGCCTCTTTTCGACATGGGTGACTGGTATTGATATCTGTATATATGTATTGACACACAGTAAGAGGAAGGAGTGAAGGGATTAGAATTGAGAGAGAGTGGGAGGGAGAGGAGGATGCCAACTGTACCGGATATTTCAATGATGAATATTTGGGGAGAATGATTATATGTTTGTTAGAGGGTTGAGGTCTTCTTACCAAAAGATAGGCCTGCCACGTCATGCATTACCATTCGACCCACACCCGTGCCGCTCCATGGCCCATTGGATATGGGTGCATTTTTCCTACCACATCATGAAAATAATTATTATTAGAGGAAAAAAACAAAGGCTAGAAAAGATTTATGCAATTCGTTTAATTCATTTAATAAATGAGTTAAATTGAACATAAATAACTTTTCAATACCACCCACGTCATTGTAACGGTGTAACCCTTTATCCTAACTTAAATTTTAATTTCACTTTAAATTTTTAATCTTGATTAATTTAGTTATTTAATTTTAATTATAATATAAGAAAATAAATTAATATTTTAATTTTATATGTATTTATTGTTTTATTTAGCATTTTAATTATAAAATATTTTTATTTTTATAATGAAATATATAAAATTTTATTTAATTATATAATTTTTTACAATGTGACATTTATAATTAACAAAACATTTTAAATTTATATATATTTTTAAATATATATATATAAATTAATAAACTTATACAAATTAAATTAAATTAAAGAGTCTGAACAATCAAATCCAGCGCGATCCATTCATTAAAGAAGTCACATGTGCTGATACGATTGTGATACAAAATTAACCACCCCCAATTCTCACAATTTCCCTAGTCCATTTTGAGCAAGTATAAACTATATTGAAGAGAAGATATCTACGCTTCTCTTCATAGAAGAGAAGAGGGAAAGAAAATACAGAATCATTCTTCCTCGGCAGCAGCGCATTACTCACAATTTTTCATACATTCTAAATTACAAAGCTCGCTGCTCTCCTGATATTTTCATTGGTAGGATCGGAATGATATTTAATAAACAATAAAAAATAAGAGAAGGTTAAAAAAAAATTATATAATATATATTGAGGAAAAAAAAAATTAACACAATAGCACCAAAATGGACAAAGGACTGAAAGGAGCATTCTCCGTCCCATCTACCATCATCAATTCTTTTTTTTTTAGTGGTGCCTTCCACCACAAAAAATCTGTTAGACTGTAATCCCATCCTCTCCTTTTCTTTGTTCTGCTGCTTCTGCCAGTCTCTTCCATGTCAATTCCCGTTGCTCTTCCAACTCTCTCGCCCTGGCCTCCATCTCTTCATGCTGCTTCTGGCATTCTTCAAACAAATCAAAATCCATTTCCAAGAACATTTTCCGAATATTAATGGTGAGACCATGGACTGCCTGGTTCCAATGAGACCGAACGTTCTTTTCCAATGGCTCAAAAATGATTGGGAGAATGACATTGCGATTCTGGGCAATTAAGCTCACAATGTGGTCATTTTTCCACAAAAAGAAGGCTCTTTCGGCAACCTGCAATGCAGATTGGCTAAGCAAAAACTGTTGAAAGGGATACAATCACATGGGAATCCAATCCCAAAACAACTACAAAATCTTAACATCAAAAGATTTCAACAAAATTCACAATGTGTTTATTCTATCTCAAAGAAACAGTTCCTAAAAGGTGAAAGCTCAAGCTTTTCTCCCTTGCTTAACTTCCTTAATTAGATCTAACAAGTTGTTTAATAAACAAGAAACTATTGAAAAGAATAAGACCAAAATACATCATAATTATACAAATAGGATGTGTCATAACCCTTGGTTAATTTACAAATATCCATAAAGACAAGAACTAATGCTTATTAGCACATACCTATGCATGTTATGCAAGATAGCACGTACATGAAAAGTTAATCTTACATCTGTACTCGTGAAATATGTCTCCTCCATGCCCTTTCTGGCCAAATCCCAACTCTCCCAACTTGCTAACAGACTGGTAATCACCATCTTATTTGTGATGCAACTTCATCAAATAGATACCATTTTCTTTCATGACAAATGTTTCCAAGAAATTCTCTATAGAAAAAGAAGGTAAATCATAGACATACTTAGATATTTGTTCTACATCTAACTGAATAGATTATCTAAAAAAAAAAAAAAAAATCTTCTGAATAGACACAATAAGATCCATTGGTATTTTAACTACCATTACCCTAAGGCTATGTTTGGTTGATTGGATATAGCATGTGATAGAATAAGAGAAATGATAACATATTTTATCCCATGTTTGGTTGGAGGTAAGATATGATAAGTTATCTCATCACTTATTATATCCTATATTCAATCATATTAGACTAAGTAATGGGTATATCATCCACCTTCTTTTTTATATTCCTTCGATATGAGATATGTTAACCCTAAGCTAAGAGATAGAATATACATATCTCATGAATCATAAATTTATTTGTTTTTTTATCTTTTTTTATATTATTTATTTTGTAAAATAATTTTTTTTTATTATAAAATTAAATTTATTGTTAAAAAACAAGAACTAAAAAGATATCTATAAAATATATAGTATACTAATATTAATATATGTATTATTATTATTATTATTATTATTATTATTATTATTATTATTATTATGTATGTATATATGTGTGTGTGTGTCATTTTTATATATTGAATAACATAAAACAAAAAATTTTATTTATAAAGTTCAAATATTTATTCATTTTACAAACTAAATATAACCATAATATAGCATATCTCATTGAATATGTTACCTTAAGATATCATATCCATTGAATATAATATTCAAGGATGTCATATCCCATTAGAAATCATATCATAGGATATGTATTTCACATCCAATAGGAAATAATATCCTAAATATACATATCCTACTCTATTTTATCTTGCCAACCAAACGTAGCCTAAGAACATGTTTGGTTGGTCAGATATAATAGAAAAAGAGATGGGATTATATACATATATAGATTTCATGTTCGATTGATGATAAGATAAGATAAGTTATCTCAACACTTATTATAATCCATGTTCAACCAAATATGGGATTAAAATAAATGGTGAGATATATTATTTAATCTCTTATTTAATATCCCTTATATATAGAATATGATAATTTTAAGTTGAGATATGATATATACATATCCCATGAGTTATAAACTTATTCTTCTCATTCATTTTCTTCGAAATTTTTAATTCTTTATATTAATCATTTTACAAAATAAAAATAAAATAAAAAATCATTAAGAAATTAACATTATAGTTTGAAAAAGAAAAAAAATGAAAAATATGTATAAAATACAACATAAAATAATATTTTTGTATGTATTAAATATTAAAATTATTTTATGTCGTATTTTATACATTTAACAACATAATATAACATTTTTATATATAAATTATAAATCTTTTTAATTATGAATATTATTAATAAAATATAAAAAAATTACTTACTAAATGAAAGATTATAGAACAAACAATTTTCAAATAATATTAAATATGAAAGATATTTTATATATTTTTAATAGGAAATATTGGGATACAATATATTTTTTGTTTTAAATAAATATTAAATATTGAAGTACGATATGTTTTCCATTTTGTCTTGATATTTTTTTATTCGTTATACAAACCACATACAAGAATGCATAATATATTCATGGGATTTAATATCTAAGAATATCATATTTCATTGGAAATGAAATATTAAGATATCCAAATTTCTTAGAATATGGACATCTCATTGAAAATGATATCTTAGCTCTTGGGGCAATCTTCAAAATTATTTGTCCATAGTTATTTGCCAATACAAGCATTGTTACTTAGACCCATGCTGATATTAACCTCCCTTTCTCCTTCCCAAATCCACCCCTAAACTTCGGCTTGCATGTAGCCTTTCTTTTATGAGGCAACTGCTTTTATAGTCCTCATATCTTGAACACAGGAAATCCCTCCAAGAGGCAACTCTACTAGAAATTCTAAAAATGGATCAAAGATAGCTAGTGATAGGACAGCAAAGACTAAATACAATACACCCTATATATATAAATATATTTTGATAGGTAAAACAGGGAGTATATATTAAAAGGAAATGCCCAAACAGCATCCCAAAGTATGCAGGAAGTATACACTGGCTGCCAAAAGGCTAAGCCAAGTGGGGGAGGGAGATACATATACATACACAGGGAGTTATAATATTCCCTCAGCCCATCAGGTTGCATCCCAAAATATACAGGAAGTATACACTGACCACCAAAAGGCTTAGCCAAGTGGGGGAGGGAGATACATATATATACACAGGGAGTATATGTATTCCCCCTCAGCCCATCAGGTTGCTTGGACACTTTAGTGACTGTAAGATACCAACATGTTTGTGATTTATAGTCTCCACACAAGCAGGATAAGGTCTTTCAATGGTTGCCTGCAAGCCTCATAACCAATATTTATTGAATTTTAAGGCTCATTCTGAATCCCTCTAGATTAAACTAGAATATGGGATGAAATAATGACCAAAAAAGCCTGCATACACATTTAAGTCAAAGAAGAAACCACAGCTACAAGCAGACACGATTAAATAATACAAGGTTTCCACTCTGCGAGAACAGATAAAATATGAAAGTTTGATGTTTTATAATCAAAGTTTTTTCTCTTGATAGGCATATGATTCATAATTGAAGTTAACATCATTGACACAAACATTGAAATGACAATATCATAAATAAAAGATTAGAACAAGGATTATGCATCTAAAATGAACCTTAACCAATCAATGCACCCTTTTGTTGATGGAGAAGGGGGACCAAAATGGACTGGTATTTATCACTCTTTTCTTCTTTCTACCACACACGGCAAAGGGCATTATTCTCCTAAAAACCATTTGCTTTTCATAGGCAGTTATTCTCCTGAAATCGCGGAAGTAAACTTGGGTAGGGGGTTTTGCTCCTAACGAATTACAAAGCATGTACTAGAAACAGAGAAATATAACATATATAGGACATTCTGGCACATTTGTCACACAAGACACCTTTGGATTCTTATGTAAGGAGACAAGGAGGACGGTATGATAGGAGATAAAAGATGCCTCAGGCTACTAGTAGTTATTGCTGTGATGCTCTTCAGAGAATTCCAGTATAATATTCATTTGGAAACATGGAAGACTCCAAAGAAAATAATTAAATATACAACAAATGTGAAGGAAAGCAAGATAGGCAATGTAAAGAAGTAAACCTTGTAACTAATCAAATCTAAATTAGTCAACAAGTACAAAACTCTAAAGGTATAAATACACTCACAAAGAAAACAACTAAAGAAAATCATTGTCAACATTCACTTTACATAAACAGAAAAGTAGAAAAATGTCAAGAAAATTTGTAATATTCCTACCAACAAAAAAAAAAATTGCAAGAAATGTCAGCACAATAATCTATGTCAAACAATTTTATATCCAGAAAGTTTAAACCTTGAAAAATATGTAAGGCATAAACCTCTTTTCCTGCCAATACAATCCAAAATTTCAAGATTACTCACATAATAATCCACCACTAATCATGTAATTATACTTATAAAAGATGGTTAAAAGCTACATCAAAAAGACTTTAAAATTTTAAGACATTTCCCAAACCTGAGATTGAGAGCTATTCAGGCAGCGGCCTATCTGTCTGAAAAGAGGAACCATGCAGCGTTGAAATTCAGCAGACTGTGTTGCCTCCAACACTTCTTCTAATTCCCCAAGGAAAAGAAGTTCCTTCGTACAATTAGTGATAGGCCAATATTTTAGCAAACCCCTAATAACCGTATCTGCTAACTTGTAATCTTTCTCAACAAATTGAGTGATGCAGTAAGACAGCTGCTGATGATACAGTGCAAGTGCCTTAGGCTTATGCAATGGTATAAGAGCCCGAACAAGGAACAACTTATGCTCCTCTTTCATGGGCAACGCAAACCCATTTATTATACTCCCAAGAATCTCCAGAAGCTCACCAATACCACTGTGCCGTTCTGTCTCATATATAAACCGATAAAATATATTATTAATGGCCTTTCTAATAAAGGGCCGGTGCACCATGAACTTCCCATATATGCGATGTAATATGGTTTTCAAATACTCCCGCTCTCGTGGGTCATCAGCATCAAACAAATCAAGCAGTTTTAGAACAAACGAATGATCAATATACCGCTTGGCAATCTTCGTGTCGGTGTCCGATGAAACAACATACCTTAAAAGTAGCTCATACACAAGATGAAGATGAGGCCACGCTGGTTCCGCATAGGGCTCCTCTTCTATCTCCAGCATTTCTGAGCCGGAATTTTCATGGGGAGCTGGAGGAAAACATCGGAAAATATTTACAGAAATCATCTTAATCATCTCTTCTTGATTGTTCTCTGTAATTTTCCCAGAACCGGATTGTATAAAGTCAATAAGCTCCAATAGGGTCTGCCTCTTAATTTCCTTTTCCCGTACTGATTTCAAAGTGTCCGTGAAATCAAACTGGAAACAGCAAATTTGTAGTTTCCTAAGAAACAAAAGTTGTCGATCCGACACAGCAACATCCCGAAACGGAGGAAGGGGATCAATATTGCCGGAAGGCAGAGCCGTTGGATCAATCACAGCCCCACCGGGCTGTGGCGCCGAATTGACCACTGATAGAGCTGGGGCAGTCCGAGACGCATGGTTTACAACCACATTCGACGTCGATACCATCCCAGAATTGCGATTCCCAGCCGGTCCAAATCCATACAATCCCGAATCTATCGCATCGGCCTTGGACGGCTTCCGATGGCCGCGCTTTATAATTTTGTTGAACATCTCAATTAGTAACCCCTAACCCCAAAACTGTGAACTACGGAGATATATGGATCAAATCATGAATGAGCAACAAAACGAACGATGGTTACAAGTGAAAGCCGATCATGAAAGCAACAGCAATCCTATATTTTCATCGGTTACAATCACTTCACATGGTTTTTCATAAATCAAAAGAAAACGGATCTGGGATGCGAATCAGGGCAGAAAGGTACCGTAATCGCAATCTGAATTCAAGATATGTTGAGCCGTTCATATACTGCAAAGGCGAAGGTGAGCGTTGTAGCATGTCGCCGGAAACCGGCGAAGTGATCGAGAGTGATTTCTGCAATTGGAGGAGGAGTTGGAGAAAAGCTAGTGAAGAAAGTGGAGATAATTAAATGGAGGAGAAAATGAGAATATATGATTGCAGAAAACGCTTTTTATGACAACTTAAGGATCATAAACATGTATCCAGATAAATTGGCCATGTTTGTTGTACACGTGGCTTATCAACAAAATCTGGTCCCCTCTGCCCCACCTTAAGGTTTCGTCCAAGTGGCTTGATTCTCTAGAATTTAGAATTTCTTTGCAGCTGGCAAAGGTTAAAAGGCAACAGTTTATTTTGTGTCCTAATAACATCTCCACATCACCCTAAATAAACATATGTCCAAATTATTTGGTCATATTTGTATTGTTAGCAATTTATCAATAAAATATGGGCCATTGTCTAACATGAGTTGTAGCCTTGTAAATGCGAGAGGTTTCTCTATGTAAATATAAAATTTAGAATTTTCTTGTAGAGGGTATGTACTTGCTTTTATATTACCTTATTCTAATATTATGTTCAAATTGTCTGCTTCTAGAGGATGTGTACTTATTTTCATTAGCTTAATGTTATAATATATGTTTAAATTTTTTCATGAGTTTATATATATGCAAACAATTTCCAGGTACTATCCCATTCGGGAAAGGTTTTGGGATGAACATAAATAGGTTTGAGATGGATTATAAAAGTTTTTAAAACTTCAAAATAGGTTCTAGACAAGTTCAAATGTGATTTTGTCTCACCTCATCTTGATTATATATGATTTTAAATAAAAGATCATTTCAGTTGATTTTATTTTCAGTTTTTATCATTTTAAACTTTTTTAACATAAATAAAATTAAAATAAATTATAAAAAATTAAAACATTAAATGAAACAAGGTATGGCAAATTCCTATGTTCATTCCACCCGTCCCATTTAATTTTTTTTGGATGGAGATAAGAATAGATATAAATAAATGAGATGAGATTGAGATAAGGGGATGTGTCTCAAACCCATCCTCATTGAGTCATGAAATCGTTTTTCTATTTTTATAACTTTATTCCTTTTGTAGTTAGTTTCATCCTTTATCAATTGGTACTCTTAACTAAAAGCGGAGTCTTGATCATTTTGCCTTTGTTTTATTTTTATCTAATGTCAATATCATGTCATGTAATACATTTATCATTGTAGTTTCTTCTAAAAATTTCTCAATTAAGTAACATATATATATATACATATTTACAATTTTTCCATTCATAGCTACTAAAGCATCTTTTGTTAATATTTATAATATAGTTTTGTGAAAAAAAAAATCGTAGCCCAAAGTATCCAGAGTCTCAAAAGAGATTAAATTCCCCCCAACTTATAAATGCATTTATCATTAGTCAATGTCTTTACAACATTATCAAACATATTTACCTTCATAGTATTAGCATTGTTCATTTAAATAATACTAACATCACATTCCTTATAAGTTTCAAACCATTTTTTATAAGAGCACATATGAAATGAACGTTTAAAATCCAAAATTTAAGAGTCAACAAAATTTTCATTAACTATAATAGAAAACATTATGCTCCTCATCAAACTTTTCATCAATAATACCCCATAGATATTGAAACTCTTAGGATTCAAGTTTTCTTCTTTTTTTTTTTTTTTTTTTTTTTTCACTTTTAGGTGCTTTGTCAATTCTTCATTGCGCTTCATGATATGTTATTTTTTATTTTTTTGTGACAATAGTAATGTTTCACATCTCTCTAATAATATGACTGAAATGATCATCTATCCTATAATAATGTATTTCTTATAATAATTTAGTTATATCATAATGTGATTCAAACTTCACCACAAGAGCCTGTTTAGTATAAAACAAGTTATTTAGTTGTTTAATATTTTTTATCTTTAGAAAAAGTAGTTGACATCTCATCCATAATCAATGCATCAAACATTTAAGAATTTTTAAACTTGTATATAAAAACTTCAATTTTTTTTTCAATTGTTATTTTCTTTTTCTAATTTTCTTGTCACAATGCTAAAAGTTATGTTTTGGTTTCAGAAAATTTGGGGGAAAATATCAGGAAAAGAAAATATAAAATAAAAGTAGAATAAAATAAAAAGTAATGAAAAATAAAAAATAGGTTAAAACTCGATAAATTATTTTTATTTTTTATTTCAAACTCATTTTACTTATTTTAATTTATCGATATAAAAATGAAATAATTTTAAAAATATATAAGTTTTTAATTAGTTTTAATTTATATTTGATTTTTTTAAATATTTTTTATAAGATAATCAAACACGAGAAAATCATTTTTCTTCATAATTTTTTTCTTTTCATAATATTTTATAGGAACCAAACACAACCTAATATAGAAAACTAAGTTTAAAAAAAAAACTAGATTAATAACTTTAAGTATATTAAGTTTATATATATATATACATATACCAAGGAGTTTCAGACACTCAATAAGACGATAAATTACATCTCATGCATGTTTTCCACCAATTTGCTTATTTTTTTTCGTATACTCTACGTTTCTCAAATGCCTTTTCATGTTTGTGAGAGGTCATCATGCATAAGTATATTTATAATCTTACTCCTAGTAATTTGGGATTGTAACTCCGCGTATATATAATAATTTATACTTTGAGACGGAAGGATGATTCAGTCGTAACAACCCTGTTTAGAATGCAACATGGTTGGTCACGCTTTGTATACATTCCTACGTAACATAGACATGTGCATATATAAAATTTACTCCACAACAAAATATAGCATAATAAACCACTAAAATGTTGTCCATTTGTCTGTGTCCTCTCATGGAGCGAATACGCAAGAGTGCAGATTTTAGATATCATTTTTTCGAGTAACGAGACGCGGTCAAGCTGACAAAGCCGAATTTGAAAGAGGCCACAACACGGCATGATGGAATCAAGAATCATTGACTGCCCTCTATGTTCGCATCGACTTGACTTGGACTGTTTCCCACTACTAAAATCTTAATCATGATATGATCTCCTTATTATCTACCATAAATTGGCGGGACCCAAGTGGTACAATCCTATTGGATGGGGCTTTGAAATATCTGGTGTTAAGAGATAAGGCCAACTCATTGATTTAATGTACTTCCCAAAAGGATTGGTCCAATCTATTGATCTAGTAATACAAAAATGCTAAACACCCTAAACCTCACCGAAAGCTTGCTACACGTCATCACAGTCCTTCTGGGTGCACACGGTATAGACACCAAGATCGGGTCCAGTCCCTTGAACTTTTCTTTTCTCCTTCCAGGAGGTCTCCATCTTGTGAGTCGATGTTGCCCGGATCACGGGGTTGAAAGTGATTGCCTTACTTTTATATTTATTGCCTGCACTTATCCTTGTTAGCCGACTTCGTCCCCTCCGTCATTCAGTAACTGAGTCATTGTTATTATTTTCAAAGGTTTAAATAGCAGAGGCTGCATCCATTTTGCTAATTTGAATGTGGGAAATAGAGTTTGACTGTTAAGCATATAGACCCTGTAAGAATCCAAGATGGGATGATTTTGCGTGTCCCACAAGCCTCCTTTGTAATGGGATTGGGATGATTTGAAAGGGGTTGTCTTACACACTATAAGTCAAACATCATTTACACGGACGGACATGAGAGATCAAACCCCTACCGACTACTCCCATCATCCAATCATCTTCTACTCAGATTGAAGAAGAATGATGGCATGTTTGTCTAAAATCGAAACCAGCTACTAGTAATTCATACTCTCCTAGTAATTAGCCACTCGTGAATTTAATGTCTCAGCTAGATTGCTCAATTGTTGACATTAGTGGGTCCAACTTTTAAAGTTCCACCAAAAGTAATAATTTCAGCCTAATAAAGTTAAAAGACCCCTCAAAAAATTTCTCAAGGACAATCAATTTTTTCCTTTTTTTCCAAATGTATTACACAAATTTGTCCCTGGGGATGAAGTCGTCTAAAAATGGCAGGAGTTCTGGAAAGTAGAAGCCTCTTTCTACGGTTCTACCAAATGATTTGGTACTTGACTCATTTTCCCACCAAGCAAAAAAAGAAATAAAGGATGACTGAAAAAAGAGAGAGACCAGAAATACAGGTTCAGCAGTTTATAGAATGGGCCAGTAGGCCCATCAGGCTCTGCCGTCAAGTATCTGCTTGTTTGCTGGGCTCTTTAAAGTGGTACCCTCAATCAAAGCGACTCTAGTAGGATAATTCATATTTGTGCAGGTCTAGGTCCAAGTCAAAAAAATTGAATTAGTTTCGGAGAAAAAAAGGTATGGTTTTAAAAAATCAATAGACTGCAGAGATAAAGAATAATACACGAAAATAAAATACTTTATACAAATCTAAAGTGCCCTCATCTGCAACCCCAAGTTTGGGCCGAGGCCCAGGCCCAGGCCTAGGCCTAAGTGTATATAAAATTGGACCAAACCCACCTTAGCATGATCGTTTTGGTGCCCATGTGAATCCGGCGAGAATGACACAGCATTTTCCCTTTAAGAATGAACTATTGTCAGATGCTGATCACAACATTGAAAATTAGGACCAAAGTCGTGGGAATTGAGAAATCAGGTCTGAAAAGGCGGTTTAAGAGATCTGTTAAACTAGATTAAGCCCAGTTTAAACTAATCAGGGTCAGCGCACTTGTCTTGCCAATGACCAATTATACAATCTACTAAAAATTTGGCATTGTTCAATTTGAAAAGAATGTGAAAAGGATTAGTGTGACTCATTAATTAGCAAGCCAACCATTTCTGGGTCTGTTTGGGCCGCAACAATGACGAGAGGATTGGTATATCCTATAAACAATGGGGGGGTTTTTAGCTTTATTAATTCGTGTTGGTTGGTTCCATATCTTTTCCTAACCCAACAACAAGCTTGTTTATTTACACACAATTCAAGGCTGCATTATGTCTGTTTGATAATTTTTGTGGGAGATTTACAGGATTTCACTTGGAGAAGAAGCAAGTTAAGATTATTAAAAGAGTTATAAAACTGTTCGTTCATCATCTTTCAATTAAGTTTTTAGGACAATCGATTGTTGAACATGATATTAGAGCTTGCTTTGACGGGAAATTATGGATTCGAATCATCTCTCTCCAATTTGCATGTTTGTTTTCTCCCCTTCACGATTCTTTGCTATCTCTTTACCCCAATTTGTGCAGGAAGGGTGTACAAAATTGATTGTTAAACGTATTAAATACCATGCTCCTTAAAAACGGGAAAGACTGTCTTAATATGGGAAAAAGACAGTTAGTTATTAGGTTGAAGAAAGAGAAAGGCCATATCCTCGCAATTAATCGAGTGACAGAGGAAATTGCGTGAACCGAAAAGATAAGAGGTGTGGAAGGAGTGGCTACACTTACGCCGACACTTGAAACTTAAAGTCCACCAACAAAAAGAGGTGTGTAGGAAAGAAGATGAGGTCAGCCACTGGATCAACTTCTTAACAATTGGCTCTTTGGCCTTGTGGGGATCACCTATCATGAACCATGTGACTGATTCTCTTTTTATTGTCCTGTAATTTCATTACAGGTGAAAGATGTTAGGACGGAGATGATCATCTTTTGCGGTTTTTGTCAAGACCATCTAGAAACAAGTGAAAGTGGGAGGTTCAATGTTTGTGTGTACAGTGTGTTGGCATATAATTTGGGCCCATGTTTCGAATAAATAAAGCACTTCCACGCCGATGTCTTCAAAATCAGTGCGAAAGCATCAGTCTCTTTTTGTTGAAGGCGGGTCCATTGTCGTCAACATCCATAAAGACCTTTTAAATTTTACGATTTGTTGTTTCTGAATTCTAAGCGTGGACAGCACCAATTTCTGCGGCCCTAACGCGGCCTATCCCCTTGCAGACTTGCGGTAATGTTTTGTTGTCAGAGATGATTCCAGATTTCGGTGTCACTTACTGCCAACGGGTTGGAGGTGAAGCAAGAGCTGTAAACAGATTGGATGTCACCATAGGAAGCCTCTCCAATTGGCTTTGCTGCATAGGGCATAAGAGAAACATACTAATAGTCAGAGAATCTTTGTTCCACTGTTCAATAAATATGGGAAGTATTTTTGTTACTTACTTTGGGGTACTACAATATTGACAGCAAAATAGAAAAGCAGAAAGTTCACGATTACATTATTACAATACAGACAATAGCAAGAAGCACTGTAAATCTAGTTTACATTAATGTGCTTGCTGTTGCTTCTCTCTAAACCATCTCTACAAATTTGTGTTGGCTGGTCCATGGTAGTGGTGGTGTCTTCTGTGGCTGTGGCGGTGGCAGTGACAGTAGCCTTGGATTCTGTTTCTCCCAATTGTAGAATGCCGTTTCCGGAGGAAGCCATGTTAATCTCAGCTTTATTGGCTTCTTGTCTGAACTTCTTGTAGATATCGCCTTGGTAAAACTTTTTGGTCCGGATCACTAAAATGAAGGAAATAATGCACCCAAATAGTGTGGCTGCTGTGATTATGATAAAAGACAGTTTGTAACACGCAGCGCCTGTGCAAGTCAAGTCCTGCCCAGCAACCCTAGTAACACCTGAAGCTTCCAGTTGCTTCAAAGCTTCCTTGTCGTAGAGATGCCCGGCTACTTTGACGTTGAGGATATACGACCCGACCGGACTTGCCACGGCTCCGAAATTGTACAAAGTGGAGTAGTATTTAAGGCCAAATAATTCTGATATGATGGCGAACACTAGTGGCCACTGGGCTCCAAAGCAGAAGCCGATGATCACTGAGGCGAAGTAAAGAGAGTTGGGGACGGCGAAGGCGATGAGAAGATGGCCAACACAAGAGAAAAGAAGAACAAAAGTTAGCATCAGCGGACGGGGGAATTTGTATCTTGTCAAGAATATTTCGGAAGCGAAGCCAGACACGACTCGACCCAGATAATTCCATATGCTGACGAGGGATACGAAGGTGGTGGTGCTGTGGGCCGTGTAGCCCTGTGAACTGCCAATCTGCCCCAAATTGTCGATAGCAGTTAGTGTTCCTCCGACTCCACATGTGGTGACAATGAACAGAATCAACATATCAATGCTGAACAGCGCTTGTAGAATGGTGTAGTCCTCGCCTCTGTCTGGTGGCTTGAACATGGTTTTGAAACAAGAAACTGATTTCTCTGCATTTTCTGGAGCTGCAGTGGGTGGTGGAAGCTGATCCAGTGACACCACAGGGGATGATGCTAGCTCAACCGCAGGTGGATTTTCAGTAATTACTTTCACCTGGGCGGCGTCCAAGGCTTGTTTCTTACCCTTCCAGATGTTGATTTCCTCTTTGATGACTACAGCAAGCGGAAGAAAGAGTAGGATAAGAACGACAGCAGCACTTCCACTATACTCGATTCTGGAGAAGGTAAACTTGTTTTGTATTATGATTATAACCATGAGAAACCCGGCGAGGCCGAGAGACATATAGAGAAGATCATAGAAAACCTTGAGCTCGTTTGCTTGCCGACCTACTTTCATGATCCTGATTGTCCGAAGAAACACGAAGGAGACTGCAGCCGGAAGCCAAGCAATGAATAGAATAAGAGATTTGGAATCATCTCCGTAGAAAGCACGGTAGAGTTGTGTGATGATAGCACCACTCAGACCAACAAATCCCTTCAGAAGGCCCAAAACAATACCTCTGCTTTCAGGGAAGTTCCTAACACAAGTAACCAACGCTCCGGTATTGGCGAATGATTGGGAATTGGCGCCGATGCATATGTAAAGACACATCTGCCATATCTGGGGTTTGGCAATGCGGTCGGTGACGGCGAGCCAGATCATGAAATACCCAAAAAAGTTCATAACAGCGCCAATACAGAGAACCACCCAAGGTGGCGTGACCTCGTTGATGAGGCCCGAGAGAACCCCAACATTGCCACCCAGGTCCTTGAAGAAGCTCAGCAAATTAAGGGTGGTCTGATCATAACCCAGTGACGTTTTTATTTCACCCGAGTACAGACTGAACATGTAAGTTGCACCTGCAACAGACATGATCAGGAGTGAAGCAAAGACCATGAACCATCGCCCCACAAGCACTTGCAAACCGAATCTCCTCATCCCTCTCCCCCCACCACCACCACTGAACTCAGCCATCCCCATGTTTTTCCCACCTCGGGTGTCGATAAATATGCTGGAGCTGATCAGTGATGATGATTATTGAGGTTCACAGTGGCCTCATATTTATAGTAAACAGATGTTAAATATGACCTTACACGCGTGTGAATTAACCACGAGTTTCATCTTGACTTGATAGTTGACTGGTAAACGGGATGGTTCCAGGATTGGGCGGAGAGATTCCAAGTAAGAACAATGATTCAAAGCTTCCAACCACGTGCTGTGCTCTATGGAATTGACACTGACACTCACAAAGCACTCCCAGAAACTGGGTTTTTTACACTCCAAAAAGGCAATTTATAGAACTCATTTCCCAGACAATGGCTCAATTTTTTGAATCACCAAAATTGACAAAATTATTAAAAGTGAAAAATAGAAATTCCACCATTATCAAACTCTTGTATCATGCTCCGTGGACTGTACTTTTTTGGTTTTGATACCCGTGACCACATTATTCTTAATTTGAATCACTTTTTTGGTTTGGATACCCTCGTACAATTTTTCCAATAATTGTTTCTAAGCATACAAGCAATCAACTTCATGGATCGATCTGAGACTTAGAGATTAATGAGCAAGAAAACCGATACCATGGTTTTAAGTGTGAAAAGTATCAGAGCATACCATACATGATGGTCTTCAACTAGTACATGAACAAATAAAATTCAAATCATTTGCGTCATACTGTTTTAAATTTCTGGTTCCATAATCACTCCCATTTCCTCTATATATTGTTTCCGTTCACGCATCATACTCTTCTAATAAGCAGAGCCCCTTTCGTCTTGTTAGCCCAAGGCCACAAGTTTAATCAAAATACACGCACCAATTGACTAAGTATTTATGATTCCTCTTCTTCTAAATCATCTTCTTTTTGATCATTTATGCTATTTCTCTGCTAAACCACATGTTGAAATAGAGATGTATTTTAGACGTGGTCAACATGATTCCCCACCAATAATTTATTCGCGAGGAAATTGCATGCATGATAATCTCCGGCTAAAGTGTGCCCAAGAGAGTTGAATAGGAAGCCAGCTTTATTGGACCCTTCGTTTTAGCTTTATGCTCCTCTGTTTAGGCCGTCTTTGTTGCCAAATTCTAAAGAACTATCATTTATTTTGGTACAGGCTCCTAGAGAACAAAGTGTCCATTTTGATAATGAGATACTTGAATTGCTAAGTTATTGACTAATTTTAATGTCTATTTAAGATACTAATATGCATATAGTACCATCTTATGTTAATTGATTAGCTAATATTATAAGGAAAAGTAAGTTTGACTCATTAATATAAAAATATATAATAAAAAAATCTAAATTTTTTAAAATCAATATTATTTTTATTTATTTAAAAATAATTTGAAATATATGTACTTTTTAATGAATCGTCTCATTATTCCTTAAAATACAATTTTACTTGTCATGTCATTAATATCATTTGATAACTAAACTTCTCTACGTAAATTTTCATTTCTTTTAAGATACATATACATATTTTTTATTATTATTATTTAAGAATTTTTTTTTCTCAAAAGCGCCTGACTTTTTTATTCCTTCTCTCTATCAACAAACATTTCATAAGAAAAGTGGGTTACTTTATTGGAGAAAAATCCTAAAGAAACAGTGAAAAAAAACCATAAACTTTATTCCCAGTAAAACTCAAATTCATGTACAATTCACCAAGTTTCATTGCTTTTAATATTCACACTCTTCAAACTACCTCACTTTTGTTACATAATGTTTATATATAGAGAAAAAATAAAGTCTCAACTTTTCTTATAGGACACTTATTTTGGAGGAAAAAAAATCACAAATGAAATATATATATATATATATATATGTAAATCTAAATAAATAAATAAATAATTTATTTAGATGAGTTTAATTATCAATTGATGTTAATGACATAACAAGTAAAAAAAACATTTTAAGGAATAATTAAATCATTCATTAAAAAAAAAATATTTTAAATTATTTATAAATAAATAAAGATAATATTGATTTAAAAAAATTGAAATATTTTTTCATATATTTTTAAATTAGTAAGTAAAAATCCACTTTTTCTGAATAAGATTAATTATCGGGTAAAGTGCTTTTTTTGGGATTTCATTTTGTTGGGAACCACCTACCGAAACTGATATGCCCTTATATCCAATATGAATGTACTGTTGCGTATCTCATCCAAAGACATGCTGATAAAAGTATGTCGGCCATTTCCTCATACAAGTAAGCAGATCTTGTGGTCGGCAAGCTGGCATCACCTAGTCAAGTTGATTTGGAGGGAGGGAAAGTCTTGGCATCAATCTCTTTGAATATTAGGCTGGCATATGCTATGTGTGCAACCCAAATCTTTGGACAAGTTTGAATACAATGGTTTGGGCAGACTCGGACTTCCGATTTGGAGAACTTCCACCTTGTTATGGAAGTTTTTTTTTTTTTTTATAAGTAGAAATGGACAGCATTCTAATGAATTGAAACACTGCCCAACTTTGAATGATATATTTATTGCATAGGAATAAAGAAAGCTGGCGTCGTATTTGATGGTGTCTATTGTGCGTCACCCAAAATTTCGATTGATTGTTTCAAGTCATGCACCACCACATGTTTAGAGAGGGAATCTTCTCCCCCATAAAATAAAAAAATAAAAACATATTTATTTTAATAGTGATAATTTCTTAGCAGTTTTAAAATTCCGGAAAACTATTTCTGTAGTTTTTATTTATTAAATCAAGTCGAATTGACTTATTTGGACACCTAAACCCCACTCCAATAAAAAATAAAAGAAAGGAATATGACATAATAATAATCTATCTACACATGATTTTTAAGAAGAAATTTATAAAAAGGGTTGACAAAAATATTTGAAAATAGGAAAGAAACAAAAAAAGATCAAGGTTGTTTTGAGAAATGGAAACTACAATGTCTAATTTCAAGAGAATGTGAAACGCTAACCGTGGAGTTTGGGCATCAACACCCATCTTTTTGCATAAGCAAGTTAAATGAGCCAAAAAGAAAGAGCTTCCCATGAGGCCTACATTTTTTTTAACCCAAGGGTATTTATTTTTTTAACTTTTTATTGAAAGCAATTTATTTTCAAATTTTAAGTTATTTGTTTCTCTATCTTTTTATACTTATTATAAACTTTTTATTGAATAGAAAAAACCAAAATATTTGAATTTTTTTAAATGAAAAAAAATAACATGTCAGTTTTTTTCAATGTTTTCATAACCAAACCAGTAATTGAACCAGAAAAGTTACGACTGTAGAATTGGTGACTTCATAAATAATAATTTATATATTATATAAAATTTTAAATAATTCAAAATTTTCATAATATTTCATTTTTATATTTGACATATCAAATTAAATGATAAAGAGAAATATAAATATATTAATATTTTAAATTTTATTAAATAAAACATTTATAATATTTAAATATAAAGATATATTTAAAATGAAAAAATATATAATATTTAATTTTATTTGCATGTATTTTGTATATTTTGAAATTATTATATTAATTAATTTATATTATTTTTTAATTACATTATATAATTATTATAAAAATAAATGTGAAAGTGTTTTATACTTTTATACAATAAAAAATTGAAAAAAAAATAATTTTGTTATATATTTTTATTTACAAATATAATACAATGAAAATGTTTCATAACTTAATGGTTAAACTTCAATTTTTACACTTGAAGGTCCCAGCAACTAACTAATCCCATATCGAAAATGAATAAAAAATATGAATGGATTCTGGGTATAAAAGGTATGCAAGAATTATTGACTTATGAGACTAAAAACTTATTGGGTTTGATGACAAATGGGTTGGATGATCTCCTCACATAGTGATCTGGTTCCCTTAGGAAATGGGGTTATTTTGGTGCAAAATTCATCAAAATGTTTTTTTGGATTAAAAAAAGAAAGAAAAAAGTTTTTTTGGCTTATTTATATATATATATATATATATATTGAATTGTCCGATTCGGTAATTCGATTCTAGTTCAACCCTTAGTCAGTTTAATTAATCGGATCGAATCAGAATCGTGACCGACCGACAGTCGACCTTCATAACTTAATGGTTAAGCTTCAATTTTTACACTTGAAGGTCCCAGCTCAAGCTCTCTAACTTTTAAAAAAAAATTTCTCGCTAACTAATCCCACATTGAAAATGGATAAAAAAAAATATATGTAGGGATTGTGGGTTATAAAAGACATACAAGAATCAATAACTTGTAAAACTAAAAACTTAGTGGGCTTGATGACAAATGGGCTATATGAGCTCCTCATAGATTGATTTGGTTCACTTAGGAAACATTGTCATTTTGGTGCAAAATGCATCAAAATATTTTTTTGGCTTAAAAAAAGAAAAAAAAAAAAAAAAAGGTTGAACTATCTCGTTCGCTGGATTGATTCCGGTTCAACCCTTGACCAACTTAATTAGTCGAATTGAACTAGAATCAATTAGTTTGGTCTGGTTTTTAAAATCATGGTTTTTCTTTACTTTTAATGTTTAATAGAAATAAAATACTATAAAAACAAACAATTTAATACTTAACACTATTAAGCATTAAAGATCTATTTAGAATTAAGTTAAAAAAAAAAAAACATCACCTAAGACTATGTTTGATTCCCAAAAAGTATTAAGGAAAGAAAAAAAATGTTAAGAAAAATAATTTTTTTCATATTTTGTTTAAATCAAATATAATTAAAATTAGTTAAAAACTTAGGCGGTGTTTGTTTTTTTTTTACTTAATTCTAAATAAAAACTTAATGTTTAATAGTGTTAAATATCAGGTTGTTTGTTTTTATAATATTTTATTTCTATTAAGTATTAAAAAAAAAAACTAATATGTTATTTTTTCTATTTAAAAAAAACTAATTTTTTTATTTATAATAAGTCATGAAAAAAATTAGAAAAACAAACAACCTAAATTCTGAAAACAAATTACTTTTAGTAAAAAGCCAAAAAAACAAACACCCTCTTGTACATTTTAAAATTATCTAATCTTTATATAAAAGTAGAAAATAAGTTAAATGAGTTTGAAATAAAATATAAAATAATTTATTGACTTAAATCTATTTTTTATTTTTCTTAACTTTTATTTCCTTTGATTTTTCCTTTCTATTTTCTTTCCCTCACATTTTCCAAGAACCAAACATAGCTTAAGACTGAAGTAGATTAGGCTGGTTTAATTCAACATGGCAACCATTGAAGCCGTTAACCAAAAGCTTAATCCAAAACTTGAATTTAACAGTTTTGTCAAATGCTTAAAAGTACATGAATAATCAATTCTATTTAAATTACACATTCATTAACATATAAATCTCATGGACAATTAATTAACCAATATTAAAAATGAGGTGGGCTTTGGGCATTTCCATCCCAACTGAATAATTTATAGTTATAAAAAAGTTCTGAGTCACCGATATTTCAGTTTTTATAATGTCCTTAAGGCCACACTTAATCAAACAAGAGCAGAAAAGAAAAAGGAAAAAAATGGATTATTTAATAAAATTTAATATTTATTACTTAATTAAATTGATTTTAAATTAAATTATTCTTAATTTATTAACTTAAAATTTATTATTTATTTTTTGCTTTAAATATTAAATTTTTTTATAAATTTAAATTTATTCTAAATTATCAAATTGACATATATATCCTCTTTAATTCTAACTAATATTTATATTTTCACTAATAATAAGCAATAAATTTATTTATCAAACATTTATATTTAAAAAATTGCAGATATAGAAGATAACTAAATATATATATATAAGAAAAAATTATAAATATAAAAAATATTTATGGTAAAAGAGAATTATGAATATAGAGTTATAGTTGTAAAAAATATTTTTATTAAAGATTAAAAATGAATTAATTATTTTAACTTAATACTTAAAGTTATTTTTTACTTTAAATTATGCTCCAAATTACTTTATCAAAAGTAATTTTTTTTTTCTTTTAAACTATAACTTAATAGTATTAAGCATTAAATTATTTATTTTTATTATTAAGTATGAAGTATTAATAAGATGAAAGTTAGGTTGAGATTGTGCCTTAATTGTTTCAAAAAATTATTTTTAACATTCTACACAAAGCTAGAGAGCTAAATATTTTAGTTTTTTCCTTTGGGATATATTTTTTTAAAAAATAAGTAATAAATAAAAAAAATTAAAAAAACAAATCATTTAAAATCTAAAAGGAAATTGCATTCAATGTTAAATTAAAAAAAAAAAAAACAAATATCACATTAATCTACTTAATGACTTAATTTAAGTTATTAAGTCAATTGAAATCATTATTTAATTTACCAAACATCCTCTAAATGTCCAATAAAAAGAATATAAGAACCAACAGTTAATGGGAACAAGCATGAAGAGGAATGAAGAAAGGCATCATACTAGCAATTAAATCTAAATCATATAAGAAATTGTGACATGATCAGCTTGAGTTAATGGGAAGAATTTTGTAATCTGTGTGTAATTTAATTTTAACACATTTTTTAAACAACAATAACGTTGTCCAAATAAAACAAAAATATAAAAATGGAAAGTGTTACATGATTTCAGGTAATTTGTTTAAATGATGTTGGAAGAACGTTCAATTATCCAAATTTGTTATTAAGACATGAATGGGCTGTTGTCTTTCTTTGGTGTGTTTTTTTTTTTTTTTAAGGATAATGTCAATGTGAAAATTGCTTTTCTTGACAAAAGCTTCCTCTGTTTTCACTTTTCCCGAACCCCAACAGTAGCTGTCAGCCATCTATCTAGTTAGTGAGCGGTGGAGTTGTCGTCTTCACTGCCAAAGCGAAATGTGGAGCCAGATATGCAATCCAAAATCAACCAAATCCTCCATATTCCCAGATGTGGAATTGTTGATAATGAGAATAGCAAAATCATTAGCAAGAAAAAAGCCCAATACAACCTTACCACACGAAAAAGGGGCACTCCCAACTATGCACTTTCCTTGAGATGATTGTCAACAGCAAAATCGAAGTCAGAAACTCCTGTTAAAGCACAAAATTCCCAACAACAATCCTCAAAGCCGGAGCAGTGGAACAAACAGGATGACAAGTTTATGAGCAACTCAATAAAACCCAAACACATTGCTTTCAGAGAAACATTATGGCTCTGAATCGTCTCCTTTTCTGTCACTTACCCAGACCACCAAGTGCTTCATTGCTGTGACTCAAGACAGAATCAAGGCTATTAAATAATAACCACGATGACTTCCAAGCATTCATTAATTCCACATCCTGAGTTAGTTTTAAAGAACAGAAGTAAGAGACCTACAAACTAGGCTGAATCCATCCATGCAGAAGCTAATAATAAGCTGTTCTCCTCATCAATCAGAACTCAACAGAGTAACTGTGTGAATCAGATATCTATCAGTCTTAACATGAAATAGACAAACCATATCTCAGCATCTCAGCATCTCAGTACCGGTCATAGGAAGATGGTCGACCTGCTTTTCTAGAGCGATCATAAGGACCGGGTCTGTCCCTGTAGCTTCCCCTGTCGAAACGGGCTGGCCCTCCTCCACTTCCATACTTGTCGCCACCACCTCTGGGTCCTCCTTCCCTATTGTAACCCTTATCCTTGCCGTTGTACCCATTTTGAGTGTCCCGGTCCATATATCTATCCCCTCCAAAGCGATCACCACCAGGCTGGTACCTGTCATTGTTGTAACGATCACGGCCATACCTGTTGTCTCTGCTATCAGTGCGCTCCCTATCTCCTCCATAGCGTCCCCCATCAAAATGATCATCATATCGGTCTCCTCCAAAGCGATCGCCACGACCACCTCCACCCCCACCTCCACCTCCACCAAACTTGGAATGTGAAGAGAATCGGCCACCACCACTGCCAACACCATCACCAGAAGGACAATCCCGCGCCCAATGTCCTGGACGGCCGCACTTAAAGCAATCATCAGATCGGCCAACTGGCTTATCAACTCCCCTGTAGCTGTCCCTACCACCCAGCATACGATCCCTGCCACCTGGAAAATGATCCCTGCCACCAGGGAAATGATCCCTGCCACCTGGCATATGGTCCCGTCCACCAGATATGCGGTCTCTGCCACTTGTCGCGTGGTCTCTGCCACCAGGAGCATGATCCCTGCCACTTGGCATATGGTCCCTACCATAGCCATATCCTGAATCTTCACTGCCCATTTTTGGCTGTGCCTTGTTTACAGATATTACCCTGCCATCCAACTCCCGGCCATGCATCTCCCGAATTGCATCTTCCATAGCTCGATGATCTGCAAAGGTTATAAATCCAAACCCGCGAGGACGACCAGTATCTCTTTCCATCATGACCTACGCAAACACCAAACATATTGTGAAGTCAAAGGGGGCATTTTCTTGCAGGAGTAGTGAACCAACAAATATCATGGACCCTGTTTATTTTGAAATGAAACTACTCCTTTCCCAAATAAAGAGGGCCTAAAACATTTCAGTGTAGCAGATATGCTTCCACAGTTTAAATCATCAACAAATAGACATTTCGAGGGACTATTGGTGACTTTGCTGCAGCTCCTCTATTGCATTTCAGATGGCAACCAGAATAATCAGCTAGGAAGACCAACAATTAAATTGTTACACCTCATGTGTGCAAAACTGATCGACAATGCAAGAACAAGCCACCTACATACCACAACTCAAAAAATGCATTTTATGGATGAATCTATATTCATATCGGTTTACAGTTTTATCAAAAAGCACCATTGCAGGTTCTCTCCATCCAAATCAATCACAGGAACAATGGGACATGACACTAGAAACTAGCAGGCTCAGATACGGTAGGCCATAAGAAAATATGCAATCAGGAACCCTTTTCACAAATTTGAAATTCAACTCTGGCCTCCAATAAGACCATCCTGTAAACTGCAGCACATCATCATACTCATTGCAGCCAAGACAGAAATATAACGCCACTTCAAATTGCAGTCCAGAAAAATCTACTTTGTTTGAACAGAATCTCGTGTAGTCTCACAAAATAGAACTTTAATAGCAAACACCGAATCCTTCATCTAGAAGGAATGGAAAGATAATTAAAGAATGATTCAGGTGCTGCACTGCCACCAGGAAGCCTGACTATGAAAAATATTCAAGATATAATACCACGAAGAGAGATTAGATGTCAATCAATGGAAAGGGGGAAAAAAGAACTAATAGCATGTACATGTGAACTGCCATTGTTACTGGTAATTATGTGGAAGGATATGCACAATAGTAGCATAATACTTTCTGCCATAATAAATCCTCTTTATCATCATATTGCTCACAATCACTCAATATTATTAACACAATAGTAACAGTTGTTCCCTAGAGAAGCACTTGAACAGACATAATATTCAAACAAAATCCAGCATGTGAACTGAGCAGGGCATTCATGATTTATCACAAACAAGCTGCATCAGAAGATGGGGTTTCTATAGGTGACTCATTCCAAGGAAGTATTTTGCTTCCTTTCTCTGGTGGATAAGTAGTTAGCATCTTGCAATCACTAGCACCCAGTTTATGACGCATCTTAAACTCCTCTTAAACATTTAAAGTTAGGTAAATCAAAGTACAGACCACACTCATGCTACTCTTCTAATGGGCACAACTAATGATAAGCAAGTTTCACATTTAAAAATAAGTGATCCCTGAGAAGGCTTATTGTGAAGTATCTGAAACCAAAAAAAAAAATCCTGAAAAGCATTAAAAATAAATCTTTTGGACTCTATGATCAGAGACAATGTAGTCAAACGTTATTTGCTTGACATCTATAGAAACCAACTTACTTTCGTGTTCAAACATGACTGTGCATCCCATTTGAAATAACAATCAGAATCTTTTTCATTAAATTGATATAAATGACAGTCCTCAAGGCAACATCTGAAGGCAGGCCAAGTACCCACTAGTGTAATACTTCACTTTTCTTTTTCAAAAAATACAAAAGCCCCAATTTTGACATATAAATAGTTGGTATTATGGAAAAGGACAGCCATCTAGCAAGCAACAGCTTAAGAATTGGTTAATCAGTTCTCAGCCACATCATTAAATAAAATCTGGAACAGTGTGAGAATTCCTAATAGACCTCAAAGCATAGTTATTATTGCGAATAAGGATCACTCCAACAATAGCAAACATAATATACAAAATGGAAAACCGAGCATCTAACCATACAACAGTCTGCAGACTCAACACATTACAGACTACATGTCATTGGTTTATTAAATTATTCCTCAGCCTGCATATATGTACACACACACTTCTTGTGCAGCCAAAATTGCAAACTAAGGTGTAATTTGCACACACTTCTTGTTTTCTGTTTTGAAAACAAAATATAGTAACAATTCCAATATCAAATTTAAGAACTCTTATAGACTTATCATAAAAAGATAATTTTCAAGAACTGTTTAAAAAAAAATCAAAGGTATCAAAAATTTTAGAGCTTTTTTGGCCATGCAATTTAAAAACAGTTTTCTGTCTTTCAAAACAATAAATTGTTTTTAAAAATTTCTAACACTATTTGCTGTTATTCTCTAGAAACAATTTTTAATAACAAAGTAAATAGAGAACAATTTTTAGAAAACAAATAGGAGTCGTTTTCTTTAGTTTTTAAAAACAAAAGGAAAACATGAACTTGTTTGGCCATGTTTTCTCAAACTTATTTTTAAAAACTCTATTTTATTTAAAACAAATTTCAGAAAACATGGCCAAACTTGCCCATACGAGCCCATACTAACTCAAATTTTAAAATTTGTAAAATCAATTTTTAAGAACATAAGGTAAGTACATATTTATGGGACAATGCAAGGAAATATTTCCTTTTTTATTGCATTAATGGGGCAATCCTCAAACCCACAAAAAGGACACATGACTGAGCTACAATCGTTAACATCACACAAAAGGAAAACATTGCCAAAAAATATATATGCCACAGGCATTGGGCTCCGTGATGATAAAATAATGCACAAAGTCATCCAAATTTTTACAAGAAACGAGCAGATTAACAAATTGACCTAATCAATTAACATGAAAAAATGCCAGAAAAACATACAAGTCTTAGTCTTTACTTTTCTAGGAAACCAAACAAGATGGGGGACTGATGAAAGAAACATCATACCAGGGACTCGAGAATTTTTCCGTATCGACTGAAGGCATCTTCAAGATGCCTCTCCGAAGTGTTCCAACCCAATCCTCCCACGAATATGCGATTCTCTTCTCTACCGCCCATCTTCACAAACCCTAGTGGAAAGAGATTTATGGTGTTTGTAATTCAAAATTTGCAAAAAGGAAAAACTAGAGAGAAAAAAGAAAAAAAGGAAGGTGGGATTTGGAGATAATACCTGAGAGTCTCTCTTTCTTATCACTGAGATGTAGCGGGAGCAGCAGTTCTTGCTCTAGGGCTTCTGAAACGACGAAAAACCCTAGACCCTTGTTTCTAATTCTGCTCTATTTTATTTATATTTGTCAGTAAAGTTCCCACCCGGTTGGCCTCTCCACCCGATTTTATCAAGCCCACTACTCAAACTCTGGCCCAGCCCAACCTCAAGCCCAATTTTTCGACAGCATAAACCATCCGGCCCTATTTTTATATATTATAACAATTAAAAAAAAAAGTTTTTTTTTTAAAGAAAATTGATTGAATCAAATTATTTTTTCTTAAAATTTATTTTTTTTAAAGTAAGTATTTTTTTTTCAAAAGATTTTTTATAGAAGTCAGGGTCTTACATGGCAATCTTACTGTGTATAGATGATTAAAATTATTATAGTTTTATAAATATTCTCTCCATTATTATATTTTACAAATCATTTTTTAAAAAATCCTACAAATTTTAAAAAGGCTTTTGAACTTAGATTTCGGGAAATAGCCCGACCCCTCTTGACCCCACATACTTGGGGCACTCAAAATTGGGATATAATAGGAAACATCTCAAAGTTTGAACTATAAAATTGTAGGGGTCATCCAATGAGGATGCACCCTCCAAAAATAGGCGTATGCCGCTGCTTGCGGCGCGCACACGGTATTCTTTAGTAAAAGGCGAAAGAATAGTTCGCTTTGTGCTCACCGCGCGGCTGCGTGATTTACTTTGGAAAATGAAATGGCTTATATAGGAAGCTTTCATGTTTGGTTTTCTCACTTGGAAGCGATGTGGGACTCATTTATATCTTCTAGACACTTACTTTCTTCTTGTGCCAGTTCGACCCCAACCCCAAACATAACTTCATTAGCTGAAGTGGCTAACAGGACAAAAGGGGTATCAATGCAGATCATCACGAGAATCCGACGGTTCAAAAACTCACTGCACGCTTTACGGAGATCCAGTGTGCACAAACCCACGCAGTGATTTTATTCGGAGGCTCTCAAGGATCAAATATTCTCTAAAAATTATAAATTTTAAATCACGAAAATGTAGGTAATGATTCAGAAAATATTTGCAGGCCCAGAAAAATAAGCTAGCCGGCAGTATTAAAGAGTCTGGATGACCTCTTTGTGATGCAATCAAGTGCATGGACGGTCGAGATCATAGTGTATTAGGACCCGTTTTAGATAAAAAAACCAGTCTGCAACGTTTATCATACTTATGGTGCAGCCGGCTACATCTATATGCTCAGCTAATGCAATTCTGTATATTTGATGAGATGGACAAATGGTATCAGATCTCCAGTTTGTACTGAAATCTAACAGTCTAACAGGCAAATATCCCCATTCAACAACTTGAAAATTAATTTTCAATCATTCAAACTAAGATAAATCTGCGCTCCTTGATTAATAGGCTCAAAGCTGAAGCCTAGAATTCATGAGCTTGTTCCTGAACAGTACTTCAAAGGTAGCATAAGTCACTTCATTTATAGTATAGAAAAATATTTCATATAAAGCAAAAGACAATCTAGGATTCAAACCTAATTTATCATAATCTATAAAGCAAAAGACTCAAAACTTGTTTCTCCATTACTTTAACATTCAAACCTTTGAATTTCTAGTGAGAGTACATTAAAAAACAATCCTGCAATTTGACCTGTCTTACATTTTTACTAATTGGACGAGTTTTAATATTAAAGTTTGTTCCTCAGCCTAACACCAGCCCATTCAAAAAATAGTTAACATACAACCTTGATTGTTCCACGCTCTGGTTTCTCATTCACAGGGAACAGTTATATGACAGTTCCACGCCACCAACTTCGAATCTGGATTTCTATTCTGTCTTACTCGATGGAGCCTTTGGTTTGTCCAACCCATGCATCTTCATCCATTTCTTTAATTGTCTTCTCAATGTGACCAACTGGGTCCTATCCATCCAAGTAATTTAGTCTCCAACTACTGCCGGCCCTTGACATCCTTGCCTTCTCTTGTTCTTATTATCTAGCTAGGCTAGCTGTTATAAGCACTTCCATCCCACTGAATTGGCTGAAAATTCACTCCGGGGGCTGAGAAAATTAAGGTTCCAATATCAGCCATGGACTACGATGCCAAGAGAGTGGAAGAAGGCTTGGGCCATGTTCACAAAGAAGATATCAGCGAGAAAGCAGATAAGATCGAGAAAGATGAGAGTAGCGCAACACCAGCCCAGTCGGTGGAACAGAAGGGGGAGGAGCAGCCTCTTATAAAGCAGAAAAGCAAGAGGGTGGCAACCTTGGATGCGTTCAGAGGCCTCACCATAGTGGTAAGCATAAGCCGTAAGTATTATACAGTAGAAAAACGAATTATCAAAGATATGGTTTAGGTTTCGTTGTTGTAATAAGAATGAGGATGTGTGCAGCTGATGATATTGGTGGACGATGCTGGGGGATCATATGCGCGTATTGATCACTCACCGTGGAATGGGTGCACACTGGCAGACTTTGTGATGCCATTTTTTCTCTTCATTGTAGGGGTCGCAGTCGCCCTTGCTCTCAAGGTTTACAATTTCTTACAACACCTGATGCCACTTCCAAACAAAACGTTATAGCCTAGGAATGCAACCCTCCAGCACACAAAAGATACTCCCGGATCACGGATCAATGCATTAAAAATACTTCTTTCTCTTTCACTCTAAATCTAAGAGTCTTTAGTAGTAATTCTATAAAATGATTCTAATATTTCTAATACTTAGAATTATAAAAATTTTCAAATGTTGAAAATACGAAAAACGTTTTTTAAAATCACTATCAAATAAGTTCTAAACAATTATTAACATGCGATTGTCACGTCTATGTATCGATTAAAATTATGTTTGGTTATCTAATAGTACTAAGAAATGAAAAAAAAATTGATATAAAAAATAGTTTTCTTATATCTAATTTTAGTATAAAAAATATTAAAGAAAATAAAATATAATTCAAATTAGTTAAAATTTTATATAATTTTAAATTATTTAAATTTTTATACTATAAAAAAAATAAAGTATATGAGTTTGAAGAAATATATAAAAATAATTTATTGACTTAAAATTTTTTTTTTCTTCCTTCTATTTTTCTTTTCTATTTATTTTTTCCTCAAATTTTTTTAAAACCAAACATAGCCATAGGGGAATTTTCATAGGAAAAAAATGCATCATTTTTTTTATGAATGATCACATTAATATGGTTTTGATTTAACAAAAAAATCCAAGATGAGCAATGAGAAATTTTAAACTATTAACTATCAAGTATAACATAGGATATGTTGGTTTCGCAAAAAGTAAATAATTTTCTTATATTTGGTTTTATTCTGGAAAATCGGAGATTAACAAATAAGCCTATCATGATGCAATTAGTCCAATAATAACCTTTGAGATTGATGTTTCAGAAAATTCCGAGGATAAGTCTAGCAGTCAAGAAGATTTCCCTAAGGACACTGAAGCTTCTTTTCTGGGGAATTCTTTTGCAAGGTATCCATAGTGTTATCATTACTATATTTATCCATTTTTAATGACTTTCCCTTTTTCTTCTTTCACTCTCTCTCTCTCTCTCTCTGGGCTAAGTTGTATGTCATTAACATAATGTAGGAGGATACTCTCATGCCCCTGATGATCTGTCTTATGGAGTTGACATGAAGCATATCCGATGGTTCGGCATCCTCCAGGTCTTCCCTTTACCTTTGTTTACTGGAAAGTCCATCCCAAGTTCAAGTTTATCTGGATTCCTTCAGGTAGTGGAATGTTCTTAAGCCATAGCATTCATACAGTACTCACCATTTTTCTTGTGTGTATATGCAGAGAATTGCAGTAGTGTACTTTGTTGTGGCTCTCATAGAGACACTAACCACCAAGCGCAGACCAACTGTCATAGACTCTGGACATTTCTCCATTTTGTCAGCATATAAATGGCAATGGTAAATAAGCACTTCTATTCCAATCAATATTAAGACTGTGACCGTCTCCGGGGGTTCGAAATTATTTAGTTTGCAATAATAATTGGTGAATTCATGGCACAGGATTGGGGGATTTGTGGCATTTCTTATTTACATGATCACAACGTATGCACTATATGTTCCAGACTGGAGTTTTGTGATAGACCAGGATCACGAAGCAAAGAGATACACAGTATGTATTAACTATTAACTGGCTTTTTGCTACCATTTCTATTATACTTGTAGCTAGTGAAACTGACTGTTTTAATTTTCAGGTAAAATGTGGGATGAGAGGACACTTGGGACCTGCATGCAATGCAGTTGGTTACGTCGATAGACAAGTATGGGGCATTAATCATCTCTACTCGCAGCCTGTTTGGACGCGCTTGAAGGTTGGATAAACTGGATAGAGTGGGGAAAAACCACTTTTTTCACATACCAATCAAGCATTAATAACTACTCATTGGGTGTTTTCTCCTTGACATATAGGCTTGCACTCTTAGTTCTCCAAACTCTGGCCCTTTTCGTGAGGACGCTCCAAGTTGGTGCTATGCTCCATTTGAGCCTGAAGGCCTGTTGAGGTGTGTTGATTTGTAGTAAACAACTTCATACTAGAAAACAGAAGAAAAAAAGGCACTATGAACTGATTTGGATTTAATTTGCTACTGGTTTTTCTTAGTACAATTTCAGCTATCCTCTCAGGCACCATCGGCATCCATTACGGACATGTTTTGATTCATTTTAAGGTTATAAACTTCAGATTACGAATAACAGTGCCTGTTGAGCATTAAACATTGAGCTCGTGAGGGATAATAGAAGTGGGTTCTTTTGCAGGGTCACGCTGAAAGGCTCAAGCAATGGGTTTCAATGGGAATTGTCTTGCTTATTGTAGCCATCATTCTTCATTTTACAGATGGTAAGCTCCCCTGCCTTTGTCCTGGCCCTGAGTAGGATGTATCTTTAACACAAAATCTCAACCATATATTAGTTGGAGAGTATTAATTAATTCAGAAAGTTCCATTTCTCCACTGGTTTGCAGCTATTCCCATCAACAAACAGCTCTATAGCTTCAGCTATGTTTGTTTCACAGCGGGTGCAGCTGGAATTGTACTCTCTGCATTCTATTTAGTGGTAAAACAGTTCAATCCAGATGAAATATTGACATTTTTTTCTGGTTTCAAAGATAATTAATTATAGAATCCCAGGAGAATAATTTGTTTTTTTTCCCATTGTGTTCTTCCTCTTCATGAGTAAACAGATTGATGTTTGGGGATTTCGGACACCATTCTTATTCCTAGAGTGGATTGGAATGAATGCAATGCTAGTGTTTGTGATGGCAGCTCAGGGTATCTTCGCCGCATTCATAAATGGATGGTATTTTGAAAGTTCGGATAACTCACTGGTAAGTAGTATTGTCTATTCATTGGGAAATCTTCTTGTATATGATCATTTTCAGAGAATCCTGATTATTTTGAATATTACTTAATGGCATAAGAAAAACTACTGTTGTGGTCAGGTTCATTGGATCCAAAGACATGTTTTTATTGACGTTTGGCACTCAGAGAGGTTGGGGACTCTCTTATATGTGATATTTGCTGAGATCACATTCTGGGCCGTGGTCTCGGGCATCTTGCATAAATTGCATATATACTGGAAGCTCTAGAAGCCAAAAATTATGAGAAGATAAAGGGAGGATTTGGAGATTTGCTTTTACTTGCAACAATCACATGTATACTTTAGACCTTCGGTGGTTCCTTTCTCATTGACTTGTCTGTTTGTATGTTGTTTCTTTTTTTGGTTAATGCAGATGTAATATATGTTTCCTTTAATTTGAAACTACATCTTTCAATCTCCTTGGCTAAGTATTCCCTAGTGATCAGTTTGGTCCAAGGAATAGTGGGTTCTCCATAAAGGTATCTTTAAAATTGAAGGAACACAGAAAACACTAAGTTAATTGGACGCTTAAATCAAATTGGTTGCGTATAGGCTGAATCATGCCCTTTGAAGAAAGGGAATGCCATAAAAACTTAGGAACTCTGTTTCGGGTATAAAGTCTCCTCAATGTCAAAAAAGGCGGTGAAAAAGAAGGATACGTTCATTCTATTATGGAAATACCATGATGCAAGGCAAGCCTTTTGTGATGCTTGACCATGACGACAACAGACCCAGGACATGGAAATTATGGAGAGCCTGGAACTATTCAGGATTGAGAAATAAAAGGAACGTGCCCCATAAAATAAACAAGGACGTCTCTGGAATTTGATAATATATGGGGACTGTCACGATGAAGCTACTGGTACAGACAAATATAGGTCTTTGGATGACAGTGGGAACACAAGAATCGTGAGTCATTTTAGTAGTCAGCTAAATGACATAAAACCATCATTTGGAGCATAATGAAATCAACGGATGAGTAGAAATAGAATCGCTATTATCAACTTTGGTTGAATGAAGGATTTGAAATTGGGGATAGGGGACCCAACCCGATGGTTAAATTTGCTCAATTATACATGCAGAAACGGATAATAAGAATGATGATGGGAACATCGATCCATATCGGGAAACACAAAACCCACGTGTAAGGACATCTCACATCTGCAAATTATTCAATGATAGAGGCTTTTGATGCGATTCAACTCATCTTTTGTTATAGACACCTGGTCTTGTTTGATATAGATAAGAACCAAGAAGCAAGAGAAAAACTGAAGAGAACAGGCTCCTCTCTATAAGGACTTGAGTTTGTGTAACTTTACTTAAGTAGAATGAGAAGGACAGCCCCCAAGGTAAATGATCTAAGGTCTACAAGGGCACAAGAGGAAAGAGATATGAACCCAGAAACATCCTGTCAAAATACAACCTCCTCAAAAAGTATGTGGAATTCTTTCTTCTTTTTTATTTTTTTTATTTTTATTTTTTTTGCCAACAAAATTTCGATATTATTGAGACTGGATTATAGCATGGGAAAAATCTGCATGTGTCTATTTTTAGAGAAACATCTTGTACACAATGATAACTCCAGCTTTAGGGGATAAAAATTATTGGGTTTGATGCATCATCTGAAAAGAAAGGCTGTATGACCCTGCCAACTAATACTTCTAATCCTGCCTTTGGAGGAAGAAGCACCCATATTACAAACATGCAGGGCAACCATTAATTTTATTTTGTAACAAGCTCTGTGTTTAGATTCATCTACAGCTCCATCTTTTCCCATTTCTCTAAAAATATTTTACCACAAAACCCAACTCTTCTGCAACATGCTCTAGATGCAGTGCTTGTGTACAAAAGAGGATAAAAATAGCCAACTAAAAATTAGAAAGGCACTGCTGGAGAGCACGGTTTATTCCCAAGTAACGAACACTAATAGACTCACACAAAGGAACATTTCTACGAGACAATTATAGCTCCTCATCTTCTTTTATTTCAGGTATACAAAGCCATCAGAGGTTTACCCTCCTCTTTATCCCCTCACTACCAACTTCTTCTCATTTTTTATACAACAAAGTTAGTCTCACAAAGCTGTAAATTAAGATGCGAAACTGCTCAGCCTTTTAATAACATATTTGCCATAATTTACATCTAGTAGACACTGAAACAGCCTTAGTACACTGTACAAAGGTTCCAGAAGACCGTAGATTTCCATGTGAAGATATTTCGATGATTATCACTCCCAACCCATCAACATTTTCCAAACTCCTTCCTCAATCTTGTTCCTGGGGACCAACAAACCATCTCCTTCATCAAGTAGGATTCGGTAAACTTCCCATTCCCGGTCGGCGATCATCTGCCTCCCAATTTCAGCCTGGAAAAGCAATCACATTAGTCAACTTGGACTTGGGACTTCATCCAATAAAACTGGATATGGTAATGTAAATTGTAAAATCAAATGGCTTCCTTAGCCCATAAACATTGTCAGACGCATAATTCCAACAAGCACTTCCAAAATGCACAACAGGCTCTTAGGGTTACTAAGGGGCAATTAATGCATTTGCAAGTTTAACCCAACGAACACGTATAATAGGAGCATAGAGAAGTACCGAAAAGATGCAAACATTAAGCATCTTCAGAGCATGAGTGATGTCAAAGAATACGAGAGGCCGGCCCTTTCCTGATAGCTCCACTGGATTTGCAACCAGCAGCTCTGTATCAGGACCACGGCTCACCACAGCCACTCTTAGAGGACGAAGTAGCTCCATCTGCAGACGAGAGCACAACGCATTCTGCTTGTAGGGATCCACTACTTTCTTCCCATCTGCTTGCATGATGAACAAGTCCACCTCACAGTTTCTCCTTGGTTTTGTGGTCAAGCGCCCATAGGAAATCTGAAACACATTATCAAGATTTATGTATTGATATCATACAATACCATCAGGTAAACAGTCAAAGAATGATTTAGCAATGCAAATTATAAAATGATCAAGAATTTTAGCATCTGGCCAGCATGCATGCCAAATGAGCATGTAAGGCAACGCATCATAGGAAGAAGCATTCAGTACTTAAACACAATCCTTCCTATCACTGATGCAGTTATCAGGCTAACGGTGGCAACTCATAAAGGATCTTAAACACTGGGGCTATACAATTGTCTGGGTGGTTGCATAAAGACTTGAGTGATATGCAATCCAAGGGTAGTCACAATGCAGTATGGAAGACATGAAACATGAGAATCCATGCTGTGCCATGCTGACACAATTGTTATGGGTTGAACATATTGAAAACTGCAATTTCCTATAGAAGAAGCATAAGGGGTAAGTGTATTCAAATATTATTATTTCATGGATGAATAACTGACACTTGCAGTATTTCATTATATCTTTTCTCAAATTGGATTATAGACGTAATGTACCTTGATATTGTAATCCTTTAGAGTTCTCATCATGTCGTAAAGGAGACCTTTGTGATCTTGGCAGACAATTTGGACAAGAGTGTGAGCGGGACTGAGGGAATTATCCATTGTGACGGATATATTGCCAGATACCTGTGGCAATCCACTTGGGGGCTCATCCTCAAATTTCGAGCCGAAAATCTCTCTGGTAATTGCAGAAGGGAGGAGCGTTGATGTCTGAGAACATGCAGTAATTTCAGAGCCAACCATACTTATGTCACAACTTATCATGGCATCTCCCAGAACAGTTTTTAAATGGTTATGTGTATCCTCCTGTCTCTTCTTTGTATGTAGAAGTTCTCTGACAAGATAAAAAAAAAAAAACATTAAATTTGGAACCAGAACAACATAATAAACATAAGCCCATTTTTCACTAACAGTACCGAAGAATTCTTGACTTTTCCAAAAACCCCACTTGGCTAGGAAGGATCTCCGGTTGGTCTTAAATTGGTATTCCCCAAGTATGGAAATTATCAATAGATTGGACTCTGAGTCAGCCACCAAATTCCCCACTTCGTATGGGTGTTGTTTTCATAGATAGAGATAACTAGGAAAAAAATTGGTCCAAAACAGATGCGTAGCAAACTTGTTTAGGTTAGGGGTTTCTGTTATAACCTTGTGTCTGTGATGAAGAAGAGGTCCATCACTCTTCCATCAGGGGTCGTGGATACCTTCACTTTCTTTATTGTAAGCTCGAGTTCACAAAGAACCTCCGTCACATCTGCCAAAAGAAATTCCACATAAAAGCAGGTCTATTACATTCATGGAATCTGAATTCTACTCAGAAATTGGGAAAACAAGATAAACTTCATACCAAAATAACAGAAAAGGGGAGACTGTTGTACAATTCCTTAAGGGGATTGCAGCAAACGCAGAGAGGAAAAAAAAAATGGGAAATAAACTATGGAAAGGAAAAGAAAGAAAAAATCAAGAAGTAGTAATGGCTATCTAAAACAAACACTCGTCAATTCAAACCCAGGAAAACAATTTCAAATTTCAAAAAACAAGCGAATTGGCAAGACCAAACATAGAAGTACCATGTAAAAGTCCTTTCCGGTCATAGCAACAGAACTTCAACAAGAATACATCAGGAGGCTTCGGTGGCTGCAATTGAAAATACGAAAACCCAGAAGCCGAAGAACAAGAAGGGCAAGCCTCAGACAGCCTATCCTGCAACAAACTCCATCTCGTTGTCGATTTTCCGATAATCCAGAACACTATGTAGCACCATTTGCCGTCTGTGGATACATCTGCATCACACAATCCAAGTAAAAGGAAAAAAGCTCAAATACGCATTACTTTGTTCCCCAAAATTTTATGCTTGCAGAAGCATGGTAGGAAAAAGAAAAGAAAATGAAATTGAAAATTTCTTAATTGGGACCCGACAAAAATAAAAATCCAATTCCCCATACAGCCTTTTGTGTAATCTGAATTTAATTCTTCGCACTCCGTAGCCAAGTAATATTTCACATTTTCGTTTTCCTTAATTTTCCTGGGTTTTCAGGAAAACCAAACAGGGGATTAGAGACAACAGACCGACCAAAAGGGAAGGGGAAGACGGCAGAACCCATAAGCCATAATACTCTCTGTTCGGTTGGTTACGATGGTAGGAAAGGAAGGAAACGGAAAAGAAAAACAAAATCTTGAATCGAGGTTTCTCCTTTTCAGAAAACCAAGAAAAGCATGAGTAAGCTTACCGACTCTGACAATGCTCAAACCAAAAAAGAGAATGATGCGACAGAGATCACATCCCAAGCCCGTCTTGTCAGGGCAGTTCACAGTAAGAACTCTGGGTTCGCCTTCCTTCTCTGATGGCCTTATGATCACTACGTCGTCGTATAGTATCCCCATCGCTTCTTTTTCCCTCTTCAATCTTTCAATACACAGATTCAAACTCAAACCCAGCTGCTGCGGATTGTCGTTCTACTGTGTGGAGCACTGGAAGCCGAAAGCTGAAAGCTTTTCTCTCCACAAAGAAGAAGGGTAGTTAACAACCCGAGAGACAAAAACAAAAATAAAAAAATACAACACCATCACAGTTTGGTCTCTCTGCCTTTCTTCCCTCCCACTTGTTCTTCTTGTTGTTGTTCTTTCTCTGTCCTCTTACTATTAATCAATTAATTAATTCACCAGATATCATTTCATTGTTATTGTTATTTTATTTAAAAATCTTATGACTGTGAGAAGGATCCTGGAATATATCGTAGACGAGACATGTGGAGGTTGAAAATTGCAGGACCCACGAGAGTTGGGTGAAGAGCTTTTGGCCTAACACATCAGAAAATTTCTCCATTAACCCCAGAAAAACCCCCCTGGTGGTAGACAAAAATGAGAAAGCCAAGCCAAAAAATCACACATTCAAAATCACATGGAGGGAGTGAGAAGCAGGGGGCCCCAAGCACTAGACCTTGAAATTCACTCACCGTCTCTTTATCTTATCATTTACGGAGAAGTTGGAAGATTGAATATGGCGCGAGTCAGTTGGTTCTCGTGCCGCCCACCTATTCCAGAAGGCACCAGCCGCCATCACGTGTCTTATTTCGTTGAACCGAGGCTTCAAAAAATGTTGGCATGTCCTTTCAAATTTTGCTGGGGTGGACCTCCCTCTCACCTAATCTTCACCCTCCCTCTGTCTAATTTAAACTTGTTTAAGCTCATTGCCCGTTTTTATAATATAATATGTTGCAAGAGGATCGAGGTCTACGTGGACTCTACGAATTGGGTCGTCCACTACAAGATCCGACGGATGGGATGGCCTGCAATCTGCATCATAAAAGAAAGCTCCCAATAATGGGGAGTACTTCAATCACCCTGTCTTAGTTTATTGCAAGGGAAATTCTACAGTACCCAAGTGGGTAATGCCCACTATTTAAACAACGGTATCTCTTTTTTAAGTTTTAAGCAAAGTACTTCTGAAAAACTACATAATTCATCACTGAATGGAAATCAACTCCATGGAATAGGTTTGTGGAATTTGGGCCTTAAAATAAAAATTAAATTTTCTTGGCACGGAGGCCCTTTTCGATGGGAGCCCAATATAAATGGAGGAATTTGGGCTTTGAAAGCCCAAGAATGGGCCTGAGACAACAGAACCAACGACCACGATTCTAGGTACTACATCAAACGATCAGAATGAAATATTATGGAGGTGAGTCGATACAAGAAATATAAAAGGAGGGGTGAAGACTGACTGAAACCACGTGCTCATCATCTGTATTATAAAATAAAAGTGGCCAGTGGTGAGCTGGATTCAAGGGACAGAGATTAGGACAAGGCCACCCGACTTTGATGACCACTACAATAATAATGCCCCTCATTATCATGTGACGCCTAGCTCTGACGACATGCTTTTAGTAAATTGGCTAAGAAAAATTGTATAATATTATAAATAGAATCTAGTTCAATGTTTATGCAAACACCATTAACTAAGTCGGGGTTAGTCATCTCACATGTCAAAGCTCAGGACCATGTCACATGACACTAATGGACTAGATGATTAAGCCATTACAAAATGTCATGACCAATTATTTATTCATTTATTTATTTTGGGTTCCTAGGTGTCGTTGATTTTCAAAATGTCCCTTTGATGTGCTGCCAGAACCCAGAATAGAAAATAGAAAATAAAAAAATACCCTAGTTCAGTTTTCTTTCCTTTCAGGACGATCAAATTGGTGTCGTATTTTAAGTCTTTTTAATTCAAGAAGGCCACCACCAAACACACCTCAAACCGGCGAAGGAATACAAGTTTATTAAGTCCTAATTGCTCACGTCTCATCACTAGCGTTGAAGATGTTTTTTAATTCATGCCCCCCACAAGCGCATGATAATCCAATTACTTAAAAGACAGAAGAAATTAATGTATATCAGCTAACCCTCATTTTCTATGTGTGAAGGCAAAGGGCATGTGAGAAAAGGGCCCCTTTGATTGGCACCCCTTCCCAGCCATTCACACGTATGATATATATGGGGAGAAAGGGGCATAATTTTGCACCAAGGATGGTCTTAACCTAGCAGCCATGTATTTATATTTTTGTGTCATATTCAAGTAGTATATGGGCGACGGGCTGTCCACGGCCGATTGCTTTGTCGGGTCGTAGTGTGTGGGTCCTGGGTCTGACAAGTGGGGCAGATGTGGACTAGTGCAGCCCCTGTGGCTTATAAAGGCTAAACTGGGGTTACGGGAAGGATTAGAATTGAGTTAATGATAAGAAAGAAGATTATAGAAATGATTGTGGTCAAGTTGGAAATGGGTGGGAGGGAGAAACTAAAGAGAGAAAGACAAAAAAGGGGGACCGAGTTGGAAAATAATTGTGAGAAAGTGATTGTGAATGGGGAAGGGTTGGGCTCTGGAGCCTCATGGGTGTGGGTGGATGAGGATCCACACACAGATTCCAATCAGAAAGTGGGATCATCCACTAGGTATCCCAAAGATTCAGTTGGATATTTGGGAGGGTATGAAGTGTTGGTGAAATATCAAAGAGAAAGGGTAAATCCTGATGTGAAAATTGTTAATGTCATTTTCGAGTACATGGTAGTGGTGAGTGGTGGAAGGTTCACTATCTGAACAGGGAACGAGGTCCCCACCGAATCGCTGCAGTAGATTTGCCAGGTAATGAAAAGGGCGACACATAGTGAGATTCCATGGAAACATCCCAAAAGAGACCAAGTGAAGGGTCCCTACATCATTAAAATTTAAGGAGGCACAGCGACATGAGATGGGCCCAACTTTCCAAGTCCAAGTCAAAAAACATTTTTTGAGGTGGTGGAAAACACACACATTTTGCGCTTTCCACGTCTTGTTTCGTCTAATGGCGTGCTACACGAATTACACTATTCTCCTATCATTCGGAACCCCAATTATAGTTTTAAATGAATATGGCACCTTACACTTGAAGAAAAGGGCTTGGGTTGGACAATCGATAGTGCTGGGCTTCGGCCCTCCACTAGATCATTGGGTTCTCTTAGGTCCACAAAGCATCGCCTCAGTGACAAATTTGACAAAACTTAGTTGAACACAGGTAGGACTTCCTGTGGAAAATCAGCCCAAATGTCAAATAAAATTTACCTTAGGTGAGATTTTTGTTCAAATGATTGGGTGAGGCCCGGGTATAAAGAGGTTTCGCACAATCCCCTTTTGGGTTGCCAAGAGAATAAAAGAAAACAATAAAAACTGGAATTATGATCTCGAGTTTTACATTGTTTTCATTCTAAAACCCAAACTCAACATAGGCTGAGGCTGAATTCCCTCTGGGTCTCCACTCACGTTCAGTGGAGGCCCATGAACCTCAGTGGGTGTGAATGAGATGCTCATGAAAAGGCATGAAACATAAGCCAATATATCAGTAACATACTAAACTAACTTCTAAGTTTCTAAAAAGTAGCCAAATCTTCCTCTTTTGAGGTCCTAGTCCGTTTCAAAGCCTGCTTGGCTGTCTCTTGCACATTGGACAACTCCATTGGATGTTCCGTACATTTGAAAGTAAAACTACATATTCATCATCGTGTCCAAATTTTAGTGAAGATAGCAGTGGCTCTAAAGCATAGTCTGCAATATGCAAACTAAGATGACATATTAATCAGATCAAGAAGCTCCAACACAAATCCTCAAGTGAAATTTTCTAGAATTATAAAATTGTCATCCCCAATGTTCTAGTTGGAATCGCCTTTGTCCAGAGTACCATTCTTCATCAACAAAAATAAGGATAGTAAACCGACTTCAAGAATTGCCAAATCAGTTTTATACAATCGAAGTTCAAAGATTCAAACTCCATTGCTCAACAACCTGTAAATAGACGAATCATCTTTATAGCAAGACTTGCTACCGATCAAGCAATTAAATAAGCTTTTTATCCTGAGGAAAAACCTTGTACTTTATAAGTGACATGTATGTTAGGAGAGGTGGTCCAACTTTAGTCGCACTTGCTATTCTCTACTCCCACTGGTTTCAGAACAGGCTCTGGTGCACCAGGTTCAGTTTCTACCCCCACCTGTTAAAACATGAGACAACTCAGTTAATTTACCATCCTAGGGTTAGAACACCAAAACAACAACCTTATCGTCTGCAGACATTACTATTGAGGGTCAGATTTGCTTTAAAGAAACAGCAGTAATTTTAAAATCAGGCATGATTCATAAATAGTTTCACTAAAACCAAACCAGATCTGCATGTTTGGATGGTAGTAGTTGCTGGTGGTGCAGCTATGGAATAGCAACCAAAAAGTCAAGATCAAGTATTAAGAAGTAATGACAGCCAAAATCATGAAAGCAACCACGAAGTGAAACAAGTGGTGGTTGATTTGACACGACTAGCAACTTTTATTCCAATTATAATAATGAAAGCAATTAATAGCGCAGGAACTACTCAGTAGATGAGATCAGACTTCACATTCGCACTCACTGCATGATGTGAACGGGACTGGCATCCTACTTTTCTTTTGGTCAAGATGAAGGTTCTATCAATTTTATAACAACTTTCTCCAACAAGCATGGACCTGGAATTGGCCAGCTTTTAGAAGAGGTGAGTGCAATGAGCAGAAATCTGACCCGCTATCAAAGTAGTCCAATTGAAACCAAAAAATATAGGCCTGTCTGTGCTCCTTAATTGTTTTGGTTTTAAGGCTGGCTTATTTATTGTCTTTTCACCTTCCCTTATTGATAAGCTCTTTTCCTAGCTCACCTGAAAAGATGAAAATGCTTTTTCATCATCTCAACTAAAGTACTGAACTTCCCCATATTCAAGGCAAATCTCCGTCAGTTTCACGCAACTAGATTTAAAATGGGAATCATTACAATCAGGGTTTCCCATGCACAAAATGATTTAGAGAAGGGTTTTTTTCCCCCAAAAAAAAAAATCAAACATTTCAGTCAACCACCTTCCTTTTTTAATATATTTTCTGAATTTGTAGACCCAACTACAGTTATTGATTAATAACCTTAAAATCATGCCTAATATGAACAACAACACGACCCAACCATGATGCTAAAAAAGTCATAAAAGGAATATCTATCTAAACATAAAGTATGCTGGAAGATTAGATAATAATATGATCATACGCTAATTATGATTGAAGGACTGTGTATAGGACATGCATAAGTGGTGTCTATACAGGCCTTGTTTGGGATAACTCTGTTTTTGGCTTTAGCCTATAAATTAACCTAAAGACCAAGTCACAAAAAAGTAATATTAGTATTATAAAAAATTTATTAAACATGAAAAAACTTCTTGCATGAGCTAAAATAGAGCTTTTACAAGAAATAGCACTTTCTTGGATTCCTTATTATGCTCCTTTTTAAGTCATAAGCTCTTTGAACAAAGTTAGCCAAACAGACATAGCTCTTATTAAGCTTAAAAAGAGCTTTTGGCTTCTTAGAAGTTGATCCAACCAAGGTCATAGTTTATTTTCCAAAAAAATGACTTTGCACCAAAAAATTAAATATATCATTTTCTATGTCTGGAAAGTAATTTCTCACCCATCATCTCAATATAATTTTCCATGATATGATTCAAAGATAATGCAAATGAAAAACATTTTGATCAAAGTACTAGCAAAAATGAGAAAATACTAAGATTGAGGACCAGAAAACATACAAATCATTTTTGTTATCATTGATTACTCACCCACATAGAGGAGCTGATGAATTAAAGTGGACATAGAAATACAAAGGGACAAAAAATTAATATGAATGGAGAACTGATTATGATTGTGTGTGACTTGACCAACACCCACCACATCTTAAGGGAACATTTTCTAAAGGCCAATTTGACATTGCTGTGAAAAAATCACTTCTAGTCGTGCTGGAAAAAAAAAATCAGTTGTAACTAAAAGTTTAGTAAGTTTCAAAAGTAATGTTTAAGAGTTTGACAAACCACATTATTAAATTGCAGTGAAAGCGTGTAATGATCAAAATGGGGTTGTAAAAAATGTAAACAAGTTCTAAAAACTAATTCTTTAGTATTTGAATTAAATAATTAAATCAGAATTAAATAAATCATTGTATTATTAACCAATTTTTAATATTTTCATTCTCATTTTCAAAAGAACAATCCAATTTTTCTATTTTAATAGAATTCAAGTAAATAGATCTATAATATATCTATATACATAGTGAGAGAGAGAAAGAGAGAGAGAGAGAGAGAGAGAGAGAGAGAGAGAGATTTTACAATGAGTAGTGCAAAATGGAAATCCCAAAAGAAAAAGGCTCTATGAGAGGGGATGATAAGAGAGGGAAAAAAATGTGTAAAGAAATTGTGGAAGTAAATTATTAGAAGATCTAATAAGCAATTTTATATAAAAGATTCAAATTCTTAATAACTCGCTTTTGAAAAGCTACCATTTACTTGCTTCTTAAAAGATTCTTTTACAAACACTTCTTATTTACTTTATCAAACAAAATAATTGCAAAAAGTTATTGCAAAAGTGATTCTGAGGGACGTAAAATCAAATCCCAAACAGAGCCTAAAATCATCCATTGATAGCTGCTAGTGCTTTATGGTATATAGTGTTGAATATGCAAGAAAAAAGAAGTTTATAACACATGACTAAAATAAGGAAGTTGAGATGGATCTGTCATTTGTCACAAGCAAGAAGGGATACAAATAGGCCTTAAGGAGCTATGAGAAGAAACAATTAAGGAAAAGATGAGAGGAAACAAATTGATTTAGCCAAAGATAGTTTGACTAAAACCTAATGATTGATTTGATTCATCTGAACATATTACAACACATGAGGAAGAAGTTGTAGGAAAAGACACTGCTTATGTTTGAAAATATATATATATATATATATATATATATATATATATATATAACCTCAATCACAGAAAAACCGGATTAAAAGAAGGGGACAAGGATGACGACCACAAAGAAGAAGATGAAGAAGAAGAAGAAGAAGAAGAGGAAGAAAAATCCGTGCAGCTATCCCCAGGTAGTTTGTAAAAAGATCGATCAATTCGACCAAGCATGCACAATGCTGTAATGACTTAGATATCATGTTAACTGCAGTAAAAACTACACTGCCGGACCTCTACCCAAGTAGATTACCAATCAGTTCCAATCACCAGCATATGGTTTTACAAATAAAGACTTCTTGAGATATTTAAATCTGAAGAAAAATGTATAACAGTCCATTCCAACCTCAAAATTAAAAGGAAAAAGGAAACAGAGGTTCAAGTTATGCTTAAGAACAAAATCAGGTTTGCTTATGGGATCTTGATAACAGGACATCAACACTATAACCCTCAAAACTCAGCTCAATTCTGTTCAGATGTCACAACTATTAAATAGATAATCATTTTTATATTATTAATAAAAGAGCACCACCATATTCAAAACAAAGAATATGCTAAAGAAGTGTGCAGGAAAAGGTAAAAACAGAAAATACAGCTGCAATAACCAACACCAAAATCATCCTAATATTTAATTGGATTTTCTTCACACATTTCAGGTCGTTCATATCAAACTTTTCCCCCCACCCTCTTAGTAAAATCATGTCTGTAGCCTTGGAAAATATCATATATTTATGATACTTATCTCATAGTGTACTGAGGATTTTGCCCATTCCAATTCCTCTCATCTCAATGTTATTAAGATAAATAAAAATTAAAATTAAATTTGAACAATAAAATAAAATATTCTAAACAACACCGGTGAACAGTGAACTAAGTTTCCGAACCCAATTTCCCAATCTACTCAACAAAGTGGCTAGCAAGTAATCATAAAGAAACACCGAATTCCCACAAATGAAAAGGCATTAGGGCATTTACTTACCTTGCTATTATTATTGGCCGCAGGCTTGTACGGACATGCAGCTGGAACCCTTTCTGGCTTCCTATACTCCCATCCGAAAAGCCCATAAACCTTTGCCTGCAAAAGGGAAAATTATTAAAAATCAAACCCACTTTCGATAATTAAAGAAAATGGCAAAACACGATAAGAACAAACCCACAAAAATAATAAATCGAGAAAATTAAATATGAAAGAAGGGAAATCTATATCGCAAAGAGGGATTATAAGGGGAGAGGATTATCTCACCATGATGAGATTGAAGAGTAAGGGCAATAAGTTGACTATTGGAACCAGAAACAGCGGTAACAAACACGCCAGACATACCTACCAAATATTATATAATTCAGATCAACCATAATCGGAAGTAGGTATAGCATCAAAACCACATTCAGAAAACAAAGAACGCCCTTCCGGGAATTACCATCTTCGATCGCCTCTTGCTCTGTGTGAAACGCAAAAGCGAAGACTCTAGCGGGTGACGATGCACTAGATGATGCCTCCCAAAGTCGCGATGCTTTCTTACCTCCGCCTAATTTTATAGTCTTCAACGCATCAGGCGGGTTGATCGGGTAAATAGCAGAATCAAAGCCCAATTTAACTTCTGAATGTCTTGCTAGCCCAGCCCAAATTCAAATGCCGAAGAGAAGCAGACTTCTTTTTGCCTACTTTTCCTCTTTTTCTTTAGGGCTTTTGTTCCTGTTTTGAATAACTGTTTTATGTTATTTAAAACAAAAAACATAAAAAATTTATTTGGAAAATGGGGTGTGTTTTTATTTTTTGTGTTCTCAAAAACTGCTTTTTTGATAACAATAAAAAAAAAATTTCATTGTTTTTTTCTTGTTTTTCTTGTTTTCTTTTCTTTTTTTTTTATGTTTTCTTAGCTGTTTTTTGTGTTTTCACAAAAAGTGAGTTTCACCCACCCACCCACCACACCCCCACCCGCAAACCCTTTCTTTTTGCTTAAATTATTAAAATTAATATACTTATACATGATGACAAAATCATCATTTGTTTAAAAAAATTATAACTAGTTTAAAATTTTCAAAATAATTTTTAAAAAAAAATTAAATGAATTGTGCATATGAGAATTATTTATATATTTATAATATCAAGTTAATGGAAGACAACACTTTATTAATTAAAAAAATAACTTTCAAACATGTTTTTTATCTTACTTATTCTAAAAAAAAATTTATTAACTCAACAAAACATTTTTCTTTTTTTTAGAGCAAAAACTGTTTTCCATAATTCAATTCCCAAACAATTTTTTTTTCTTCTGAAAACGTAAAAAACTGTTTTGCATAATAGTTTTCAAAAACAACAATCAAATAGGCCCTTACTTTTTCCGAGGCTTATATTCAACTTATTTAATTTGTATCGTTTCTATATTTATATTTATACTATGTATAAAAGTATGACCCCTTCAAGACACTTTTTATCCAAAAAATCCTACTAACAAATTTATATACCTGATAATGTCATCTCAATTTACAACAATTCATTTCCCTTATACCATGATGTCTTCTTAGTTCACACTCATTCATTCCCCTCAAGGGAAATAAATGAAATTAACCCTACTAATTTTCTAATAATGTTGATGAATTTAGTCAGCCCGCGTGTGAAATTTCCTTTTGTATATCGACCGTGGCATGGAAGGAAGAAGCAAGGGGACGAGTACTCCTTTCCTCATAGTACCTCAGCGGCTCAGCCATCTCAGCGAAATGATAAACCCGAAACACCTATTAACGCCATTTACAACCACTGAATAACAGCCTCCCATCGGCAGTCAAAGGTCAATTATCTTCTGGTCATGTACAGCAAATATACCAAAGTTCATTTAAAAATGGAACCCATACAATCAGCCAAGCAGGCTGCAAAAACCATGTTGTCTATCACGTGAGAAATAAACAATACTGTTTAAACATGATATCCATTATGAACGTTTAAATTGTTACATCGTAATAATATGCTTCCGTTTTCTGTTACAGCAGTGAGAACGTGCTTCCTTCTCATCCAGGATGTATTCTAACAATCACTGTGCATTGTCGCCCTTACAGGGGATGCCAGTGCAACGACAAACAGGTCTACCAGAAGCTTCCCAACCATTGAAGCCACGTTCCAAGACAAGAATGTTCTTTATTTCCTCATTCTCCACCCCTGTGAGATAGGTTGCAAGCCTTCGTGCACAAGTTGGACCACGAACCTACAAAAGCATCCACTGTAAGATTATTGGTTTTGCGACATTATATAAATGACTTTCATATAACTCTCTTCTGGTAGGTGACAATAATAAGTTTCTGGCATTGACAAACAAAAGCATCCACCGTAAGATTATTTGTTTTGCGACATTGTATAAAAGACTTTCATAGAACTCTTCTGGTAGGCAACAATAACAAGGCAATAACAAATAAAAGAAGGATAATCTGCACATTCAGCATAGAAATCCCATTATCTCACAATAGCAGAACTGCAGAACAGTGGGTGCTGGTCAGCGCAGAAAATGATATAAGCGTCAAGGCAGTTTCAATATGCCAGATGACAGGATCTATTATATGCAATTTCAGTTTCCTATGGACACAGGATGGGACTAGAGAGAAGAATCTTAGAGAATTTATTTTATGTAGTTGTCGAAGGAATCCTACTTTGAGATATCATTATGAATGTTTGAAATTATACTTCCCAATTCTTTTACTCACCATTTGAACAACAGGAAAGGTCAAATGGCTGCAACTTGACCACCATAAAAATATGCAAGAAAGCCCTGGTTTGACCGACATGGTGCTTTATTGTTTGAGTTTACATCAGATTAGTTGCTTACATAAACTATTCATACACACCAATGCAACCGAGCAAAACTAAAGCACCCGACAAGACTCAATTGTGGGTTAGATGACTACAGTCACGGTATCTTTGTCCCAGATCCTTAATCTATAAGCATTAGTATTTTGATAATTACTTCTGATCAAACTGAATTTTCAATTGCTAATCTTACAGTAAGAAGGAGCTAAAGGGATCCTAAGCATACCACATATCAGTCATTTGCAACGTTCATTTGCAACGTAAAAAACGAACAAAATATCAAAGGAACGAACAAAAGATCATTACTGATACACATTCATCACGACATTAAAGTGCTTCTAGTTATGTTCTAGAGCGAGCCAAATGTTAATAAAATCAGATAAGTTAAAGACTAAAACAAATGGGCAATTCACAAACTTTATGAAAGGCATGGGGGGGGAATGATGTGACACAATCCCAGAGCGATGAAAATCCCGTAAATTTCAGTAGATCAGCAATTTTGCGGAATTTTCAGATTTCCTTTTAATGGAAATAAGAAATTGCAGACTATATGTGAACCATTAATTAGTTTAACACCGCCATAAATCTGCAGTGAATCAAACAAAATTCTGCAATACTCAATGTCATGATATATCAACCCGGTAGATGTTTCCACAATTTTCCTCGAACTGGTTAAAATTAAAATGGAATGCGAAAACCTGGTCGAAATGAACACCCAAAACAAACCTAATAATGAATCCACCCACCTGACTTAAGGCGCAATGGAAGACCAGGGTGTCCTTCCCTTTGACCTCTTGAACCAGATTAGAGATCTTATCAGAAAAGGTGTCGCTCGCATAGTGCAGAGACCCGGCTATGTGTCCATCGTAACTCCTCTCATCGTCCCTGCAACCCCACCACACAAACCCTCAATTTCTCCCCAATTTATTCAGCCAAAATCACAATCAAGAAGGAAATATAAATTAATCGAAAATCGTGAAAAGCAAATACGTAAAAGGAAGAAAATAAGACTAACTACCGGACATCGACAATAGCAATATTAGGGCGACGTTTGAGGGCTAGAAGCTGCGAACCAGTTATGTAAGAAATACTCCGAGCCATCTTTCTCCTCTCGTTTCCTGTCTGGACAGTAGACCCAATAGGAAGTCGAGAGCGAGAAAGACTCCGTAGCTTAGACTGTTAGACACAGGGTTATATAGATACTGCTAGGATGTAAATTTTTCCGATTGGATCGGGTTAGTAACTAATTGAAACCCGAAAAGTAATAAACATTTAGAATTGGGTCTGGATAGCGACTAATTAAAACCCAGTAATTAATAAACTTTTAGAATCAGTCTCTTAGTAAAAATGTGTTTGTCAGTTCTTTTATTAGAGGTGTTTTTTTATAAAATTATTTTTATGCGGGTAGGATATCAAGTGTCTCTTCATAAAATGTTATAAGTGAATTTTTTAGAATTTTAAAAGTATTTTTTTAAATTTTATCAAATATTTTAAATTAAAATATTTTATAAAATATTGTCAAACAGATTCTAATACCGTATTTTATAATATTTTTACTTAAAATGTTTGGAGTGAAAGTGTTTTTTTACGACATATGAAGTGTTTTATATATATATATATAATATTTGTGATTTTTCATATTTTTTAAAAGTATTTCATAAAATTAGTATCAAATGGATTCTGATCTATGTGGCATTTCTAAATTTTTTTAACATTTTTAACTTTTCATCAAAAGGTTGTTTTCAAGTGTTATAAAGATCAAAAAATTATTATAAACGACTATCAAACGAACTATACAAATATATACAATGGTTTGAAAATCGGATTGGACCACTGACCGATCACGGTTCCGATCCGATCTGACCAATTTGATTGACTTCGAACCGGGGTTGGACTGCTTGAACTGTCTGGTTCAATTAATTTTTATTTATTTATTTATTTTTATACAACATCAAAACGACATTATTTTGGAGGGTATATAAGCTGCCTGGAAGTCTAGAAATTAGAAACCCTTGTCGCCTCGGTCCTCCCCCCGCAACAACTGTTAGCGTGTCGCTCCGCCTACCCCCGACATGCCACCGCCCGTGACACCCAGACGGTGTCCATTGACAGTTGTTACAAGGCGACAACTTGTGGTGTTGGAAGTCGGCGAAGCTCTTCTTAGTTCCACGCAGTGTTGAAAGTTGGCAAAGCTCCTTGCTGTTGTTAACCGGCAAAGCCGACATTGGAAGGCGGCTCTGGCTAGTACCCCTCCCTATCGTTGGTACATGTTGTCAAAATTTACGAATTTATTAATTTTTAAAATTTTTATAAAATAATAAAATATATATATTTATGATGTCACCGATTCGATCGCTGGTCCAACCAGTGAACCAGTAATTTTTTTAGTTAAATGATGGGTTCGGTTTTGAAAACATTGAATATATATGATATTATATTTATTTTACGGTTTTTTAATAAAAATATTTTATCTAGATGTGTTTTCTAAATAATCATATATTGGAATAATTTTTCTAAAAAACATTATAAGTTATTTTTCAAAAATTTAAAAATATTTTCTAAATATTGTTAAACTCGTGATTTTTCTTTTAAAAAATAAAAATATATTTTACACTACAACAACTATCTAAAAACATTGATAAACAACTGCGTTTAGTAATGTATTTTATAAAACGTTTTTAATATTTATAACACTTGAAATTTTTTATCTTTTTAAGTATTATTAGTAATACTAAAAATATTTTTTAAAATTATTATCAAACGTACTTTTAAAGTCCATTGAATAATACTTTTTAAAAGTGTTTATATCCTTAAAAATACTTAAAAACATTTTTAAGGTAAAAAAATAGATGTTTGATAATATTTTGAGAAACGCTTTTGAAAATTTAGAAAACACTTAAAGTGTTTTTCAGACGAGTATTTGGAAGGTGTTTTTTTATAAAATCACTTCAAAAATTTTCATATATTCATAAAATACAATTTTATTGCTATCGTCCATTTGTATTTCATTTTCTACTTCTTTATAGCTTTCTTTTTCCTTTTCATAAACATAATTTTGTGAGTTTTTTTTTTAACAATATAAACATATATATATATATATATATATATATATATATATATATATATATATTTTATAATAAAAAGTTTTTAGTTTATTATAATATATTTTTTATAATAAATTTCATTTTTAGTAAATTATTATTATTAAAAGTGTTTTTATACTATACCATATATTATAAACACCATTAGAGTTACTTTTCTAGTTTTTTATAAAATATTTTTTCATAAAAGTGACGTAGACAAAAACATTTTCAATAAAAACACTCCTATTAGAAATAGTATCGGGCTTTTAATTCAAATATGATCCAACCTTATTTTTAGAAATTGCTGGTATGAATTGAATTGATAGGTTGATATGGTTCAAAAATTAGCTTGAGTAAGAATTTTTATAAAACTTTTTTTCTTATATGTTTATATGGAATTTTTTTAGAAAAAAATGAAACCCATGTTTCGCCATGATAATAAACGTTTAAAATAAATCATATATATATATATGTATAAACGAATTTTAAATCTATATAAAAACCAAAGCTTAAAAACGGTTTTTATTGATAAAAATGGTATAAACTAAAATTGCTGAAAAAAGTAACTCAAAAGGATGCAACGAAGCGTCTCAAATTAGATTTGGCCAGGGGCAAAATCGTAAAAAAGAAAGAACTTACAACGGATACTTGCAACTTAAGGCTCCAAGAAAGCAACATCTTTTTTGCACCGCCTTTTTTTCCCCCTTTAAATACTTTCGACTCAGCTCACCTTCGTTTCCACGATCACTCCACTCCTTTCAGGGGAGAGCTTTAGCAAAGCAACGAATGGATCCATTCACCGTAGACGAAGAGACGGAAGATGACGAAGAGACAGAAGGCGAAGCCGAAGACTATATTCCCGTGGAGGGGTCGACTAGGGTTTCCCAAAACGGTGCCGTTACGTCCGACCAAGCGATAAGCGTTAATGGAGGCAGCGGTGAGGTGTTGGCACTTCGGGTTTCCGACGAGGGGTTCCAAGAAGGGGGAGGTGAGATGAGAAGAGTGGAAGGAGGAGAAATTTCGGCGATGGGGTCTTCGTCGTCATCCAATGGGGGTGAGACCCAGGAGGGGTCAGACGGGTGGGTTCAGGATCAAATCGATGGTTTGTGTTGCCCTATTTGCATGGAAGCTTGGACCAGTGGCGGCGAGCATCAAGTCTGGTTGGTTTACTTACTTCTGTTCACTTTATATTCTTCAGATATATCCCGCGTGAATGAAGCAAAATTAAGAGATTCAAATTTTTGTACCATTTTCAACCAATAGGCGCAGGCGAGACAGCTAAATAAGTGGGGAGTGCTCCATATTATAGGTTTCGTTTTTTCCCTCGTTTTGGTAGATCAATTGTGAATTTTGTTTGTTTTTGGATTTAATTTATTCTTAGAAAATCCAAGAAACGGAGTCCAGCTAGGAACTCGAAGGCTCATTCTCCGGTTCGTTTTGATTTTGTCTGGACGTTGGAAAGCGAGAGAAAAAAGGGGAGGGAAGGGAAGAAAAAGGATGGGGAAGAAAAAGAAGAAACAGACAAAAAAAGCTTGAGTTAGATGAATAGGAGTAGGCAAGGCAGCTAAGTACGTGGGGAATGTACCATATTATAGGTCTCATTTTTTTCCCTCGTTTCGGTAGATCAATTGTGAATTTTGTTTGTTTATGGATTCAATTTGTTCTTAAAAAATCCAAGAAACGGAGTTTGGCAAACTCCAGGCACTCGAAGGCGCATTCTCCAGTTCTTTTAGATTTTGTTTGGATGTTGGAAAGCGGGGAGAAAAAAGAGGAGGGAAGGGAAAAGGATGGAAAAGAAAAGAAAAAAGAAAAAGAGTTAAACAGAGCAGAGTGTGAATTACTTTTCCTTTTAAAGGGTCAAGTCTCCTCTCTCTTGGCACCGTTCTCTGTCTACTATACTTGTGTAACTTGAATTGTGTTGGTGGTTTTATTTTGCAAATGCCTTCTTGAATGCTGGTGATTTTAACAATCTCCTACTTCAACAACATCCACTAATGTAATTGCTTCTTTTAAGGATTGCAGTTGTCTTCCTTGTGGGCACATATATGGCATCTCTTGCATCAAGAAATGGTTTCAACAATGTGGAAGAAGTTCTGGGAAGGTATTTTTCTTTTGAGTTAGGGCACCTGTTTCTGTATCCTGACTTACTATTATTTCTCTGTTCCTTTTTAGTGTCCTCAATGCAAAAGGAAATGCACATTGAGAAATGTTAGAACACTTTATGCATCACGGGTTGTTGCTGTGGACGAAGATCTACGAAAGGTTGTACATTTTATGCATAATCCAATGGAGATGATAGATTAATGGAGATTATAGTTTTGACAACTCTTAATCGAATGTGGCCATTTCTTGTTTGCAGAAAATTCGATCTCTTGAAGCAAAATGTGCTAGTCTTGAGAAGAAGGTAAAAGATACTTACTAGGCAAAAGGAGAACCGCCATTAAGTGCTTGCGGTGTAATTTATGTTTGCCTGTAAAGAGAATTGTATAATGTTTGGTTGTAGGTAGCATCACAACCATCAGCCGCTGCCTTTTAGTGTTCAACATACATCACTATATACTTCTCTCTGTTCATCTTTCTGACTTTTTATGATAACATGCCCCCTAACAGCGCAGGTATCAAATAATACTTGTTTTATTCTAGATGGTCTGGTTCATGAGGCAGTGGATACATATAGAACAACTTTTATAAAACTTTCCTGATGCTCTTCTATGCTCAATTATTGTCAAGAAAAAAAAATGTTCATTTGAGTAGGAAAATAGCATAAATTAGCTGTATCATGCCATTCTAATAAATATTTTAATGCTTCAGCATTCTTCTATGCCAACATCAGTAAACTACTTCCCTCCTTTTTGGATAAATAAGATATATCTGTCTTTGTTACTGATGAGATTTTCTGGTAAATTAGATTGAGGAGGCACAATAGTTGTAATAGGTGCAGCCATCCTGGTGCAAGCGTTACCATAACCTATAAACCTAATTATCTATTTTGGGATTGGGTAAGATTGTATATTGGGGATGACTCCATGTCGATGCTTGATTTTATGGATTGGTTAGGAACTCAGTAGGGTGTGGATGCTTATTTTTGTTTTTCCGCACCTTTTTATTTTTTGGTTGCTTGTATACATTGTGTATACTCTTCTCTTTTTAATACAATAGCTTTTTTTTTTTATACCTATAAACCTAGTTATCTTTTATTTGGATTGTATGATTTGATATATTGTAGAATTTTTTATGGATGCCATGATGCCACTTGGATATGCTTCCTCCCATTTTTAAAATTTTTTTTAAAATATAAAAATTTAAAATCCTTTTGAACAACTTGTTGGTTATTGCATTTTTGCCTTTTAGTTTTAAAATCTGGTAGCTATCCTTTTAAAGTATAAGGAAACAAAAGAAAGACCCTATCCTATTTGCATATATATATATACTATTTGTGTTTGTGTTTTCTAAAGAAAGAAAAAGGGTATTCGGATGAGACATCTAAGTTTTGCAATTCGTGAAATTTCTTCCTTTTTGATGACCAGAGGACTTTATTAAAAGGATACTAGGGAATTTAAACAGAGGATGAAATGAGGAGTTTTCCTTACAGAAGAAGAAAATTAAGACGGCGCAGCAAAAGAAAAAGAGAGGCCTAAAAAGGGTAATGAAGGCAAAAGCGTCCTTCTTAGCTGTAGGTATCTACTATTGAGATGCCATTTGTCAGGATACAATGAATAGCCGCCCCTACTAGGAAAATTTAACACTTCTCTACAAAGATGACACAAACTATAGGATTTTTTCCTATCCTATTAGCTGCCTTAAGAATCACATCAATGTTGTTCTTTTTTCATGATATGTAGCCCTAGTTTACATTATTTGAAACCCATACATGGTCAGAAATTTTCTCTAGCATTTAAGTAGTCATTCTGTTGAAGTGTTCCATTTCTGTTGCACTCCTTGCATTTTGATGTTTTCTGTTTATGAAAAGGGTTTCACAAAGCAGAGTTGTATATAACATGTACAGTTGATGATGCCTTTTCCTCACTTCAGTGGTATCATACTTTCTGGGGACTATTATTAGCTAGGGGAGCAAATGTGATATCTTGATATTTGTAATTGCAGAATGCTGATTGGTGTATGAAAGAATCTGACTGGCACAAGAGAGAGGCTGATTTACATTTACAAGTACAACAACTTATAGAGGTATAACCTTGTGATGGACATATACATTTTATTTTTATTTTTATTTTTTTGTTTTTGTTCTTGAGGAGATCTTTCCTTTTTGATGTAAAAACAGGTTTATTGACTTCTTACCCTATTCATCAATGAAATTTAACAAAGACTAATACTCATTCCTATTTCTATGAGCATGTGTTATGGAAGGGAAATTCACAAGGAAGGATGAGGAATCCTTCAAATATGATTCATATCAAGAATGAACACAGCAAACACCCATACTAATCCAGATTTTCTATGGGAGGGGATTGAATCCAAATAACTCAAGGGGCCTTAAAGTCACTGAAAAAGTTTGAAGAGGATATGACACTTCTTTTAGCCATACCAAGAAGTCTTTAATTTGTCAATCCAGACTTCCAAGAAAACATCCATCTATAGACAGGTCTGCAATGCTGCACATCCAATGATCATATCTCTAGGACTGTCCTGTAACTAAAACTCCTGCCACCATAATATCTAGGCCCCCATATTCTTTCATCTTTACTATACCTTCTGTTAAGGACAACATTTTTGTCTTGATAGCCAGCCAAAATTGAACTGTTTTTGGGAAGGGCCCTCATGAATCTACCTCTTATGATTCCATAAAGACCTTCAAACCTTGTCTGACCTACGTAAAGGGAAACCATCAAAATTGAGCTTCAGTCTATCATTAGGTGAAGAACCCAATCAACATTTACAGCCACAACACTCCAACATGAATAACATATTGAACTTGAATCTAATATACTAAAGCAGACCCCATAAAACTTCTTGATCACTAGCACTGACAATCAGGCTATAGCATAATATTCTTCTACAGTTCCACATGTTAACCACAAATTGTTATGTCCTCAAATATCCTTGCATTCCTCCTCAACCAAACAACCCACATGAGAGCTAGGATGATTCAGTACCTCCTACACCTGAAAGGAGATGAATAATGAACTATGTGTCAGCAATGCTGGGAGGCCTATGGAATCCCAGCTATAGAAAATAGTTTTTGCTATGGCTTTGGAACAAAAATGGAGAAGATGGTTCAGCGATTCCGCACTTCTTTAGAACAAAACACAGTAATCAGGATCATCAAGCCTATTGAGTTGAAGAAAATTATTTGTACATTAAGCTCATAAAATGGCACATCAACCATTCAAAAGCTTTAAGGTTTTAAAGCAACTTCAATTTTCCAAATAAAATTTCTTGGAGAAAGAGACAAAAGTATTAACATTTGAAAATGCACGAAAAAGGAATTTAAAATAAAGAGACTGCTAGATCCCAATGCCCAATGCCTCTCATCCAGGAAAGAATGATATGGAGACAAATCTTTTCTTTTCTTTTTTTGATATGCAAAGATCAAATATAATAATAGTGGTTAACTAAAAGGTGCACAGAAGCATACACGATGTATACAATGGTGCCAAAAGGCTGAAACAAGGTGAGGGCATAGAAACAAATCATTAGGGAAGCCAGGCAAGGGAAAATAGATCAAGGAAATTTGGATGCTATGTATCAAAAATCCTATAAAGATTTCCTTTATCCTTATCACTGGTGGTAGCACACATTTGGTAGACATTTCTTGCGTAGCAAATGATGTATCTCCTGTTTGCTTTGAATTGATGGTAGGCATGTGTACAATATTTTTTCCACACTTTCTGGCAGCATTCATTTATGGGGATATTTGTGTGGTAGAAGTTTGTTAAACTCACTGGCTTAGGCCTTGGTATAAAAAGATCTTAACTTGGGGAAGTTTGTTTAGCTTTCTTTAGTCTTTCTCTAGTGAGAAAAAGTTCTAAGTTCTTGTTAAACTCACTAGATTAGATTATGTTGGTAGAAGAAAACATCTTTGTTTAAATTTATTTTTGATCTTCTTTTTCTTACGTTGGGTTTAAACTTTGGCTTTGTAGAGGACAACTTATTTGGAGCGCTTGTCAAGTGAAATGCATGGCAGAGGGTCAGGATTAGTTGCTGCAAGGGGTTGTCTTCATTCTTTCTTTGTGAAAGATTTCTTTTTCTTTTTCTTTTAATATTTTACACATTTTGCTCATTTTGCCCATCATTTTATGATTTCCTGAGAAAAAAAACCAAATTTACTATAGCATCAGGTGTCAAGATCATGTTATCCCTTCTATTTTGATTTAGAACAATTTATTTATTTTTAACTATTCTTGTAGGACATAACTTTGCTGAAAATTTTGGCAGACGGGGTTCCTCTTGCAACTTTGTATTACAGGTGTGGCACTTGGTTTTTCTTATGGCAGGGTTTTCCTTTCTGGGTGGAAACACCCAATTACGAGGAAAGTTATATTTTTTTTGTTTGTTTGTTTTTTGGATTTTGCTTTTTTGGCTCTTTTTGTTTGTTTGTTTTTTTTTTTCTGTTTTTAATAAATGCCTGAGAAGAAGTGTTTGGTGCCTGGAGAGTGATCATTGGATGATAGGGCTGCTCTAATGTCCTCAATTTTCCTTTTTATTCAGTCCCTTCGAGTGTTGGATAAGATTGCACCAAAATCTTCTATTCTTGACAAGCAAAAATGAAGATTGAACTGGGGCATGTGAAGAAAAAACAAATATAAATGAAAAAAATGGAACTTTAGAAAGTAGGGAATATAATCATGTTAGACATAGCTTGTCCACTATTGTTCCACACCATCCATTTCACTATGAGGAAATCAGTAAATAATGAATCCTTATTGCATGACTAATCTATACATTATTAAAGTGTACCAAACTCCTTGTTTATATAATTTGGTTTTTCTTTAGCCCATTCCAAGTTTACAAATAAGTTAGAAATGATAGGGTAGTTTTGTTAAAAAAAAAATGGAAAATATAAATTGGAATTCTTAAATTTTTTTAATTATATTTTTATAGATAAATGAGAATTATTATTAAAAGTGTTTCCTCTAGTAGACATGAAGTATATAAAAGTCTCCTTATGGAACTTATCTGAGTAAGAAGAGGTCAAACAAGAATTCTTAAAATTCGTCTCTTTTGTCTCTCAAGTTTTTTTACACACTCGTCATGCCTCCTATAACACTCAGGTGGATTAGAACTCTTTTTAAAGATTATGTGTAAAACCAGTTTAAAGTTTTTGTTGACCTTCATGTATGAATGATGGTCAGTTCTGAACATCTTTCTCACGTGTTTCATGTGCTGTGTGACCTCTAGTGGTTCATAAATATTGTACTGCAGGATTGAGAAGGAAACTGAGAGCACTAGCATATCAATTTAATAGTAGAAGGATATCCTTGAGGGAGGGATCCTTGTGATGATTATGGGGCCTGAGGTAGTCATTAAGCATTTATAATGAGTTAGGAAGCAGAATCCATATCATTGAGTTAACTCCACCATCTCCATATCACTTCCATTTTTTGGCACCAACTCATTACTGTCACTGAACCACTACTGCCACCTTGGGCTCCCACACTACCACTACACAACCCCATTACCACCTAACCAATGCTAGGAAATAATCGTTTCTGCCATCACACTATAATCATTGTCATCCTGTGTGCCACATCATGAGCACAAACCCTTGCACTGTTATTCCACTGCACAAAATCTCCATCTACAAATCTCCCTCCACTTCCACCTACACCTCTTCATTGACTTCCATGAAACCAAAGAAAAAAGTACCTATGTAATGCCAAAAATTCCAATTTCATACCCCTCATCACAATCATCACTAACTTGGTCAACTGTGTTCTTGCTATTCTAAGATAGGTTTGGCCAATGGTTAGCATACTTGCTAGTTTCGCCAGAAAATTTCAATTCAGCAATCCATTTTTTTAGATAAAAACTGAATGCATGAAACTCAATTCAATTGGACCCAGATGAAGTTATGGATTGGCTTTCATGGGTGGTTGCTTTGTGTTTACATGGTGTTTGTTTAAGGTAGATTCTTGCGAAGGATTAGGAACATAGAGTAACTGTCAATGTCGATATGGTTTTTGGTTGACTTGTAGGATGTAGCTGGGTAGGGGAAAGGTGGTTGGGTCAACTATGTCTTTGTTTATGGTGTAAGTGTTAAACTGCCAATGTCAATAAGGTTTTTGGATGTCTTTTAAGATGTTGCTGATTAGGAGAAAGGTGGGTGGGGTCAATTACATATGCGTTAATGGAATATCGAGTTGAGTGCAGGAGATTGTTTGAGCTGAATACTATGGACAAAATGGGGAGAAAAATAGCTAAGTTTATCACCATCATGGATGAAAATTTCGCTGAAATTTCATGTATCGATGATCGGCGATACGAAATAGGTAGGCGAAAAATCGGTGAGGCGATTTTTCGGAAAATTTCGGCTAATTTCACCGAAAAATTGATTTTTTACTTATTTATCGGCAATGTTGGCAATTTTTTGGTCCGGTCAATGTGCGGTAAAACCCTCAAAAATATGAAATTGTGCACGTGGGTTCCTGGACTCGAACCCCCGCCCAAACCCAAAACAATCGTGTGTCCTTACCTTGGCCCGCCACTGGGCTGCTTGCCCACTTGTTAAACAATAGGCACCAAATATATATATAGTAAAACTATCACAAAACAAAATGTTAAAAAATAATTTTAATAAACAAATTAATTCTAATTATTTTATTTTTAAATTTCATATAATTAATCACTAAAAATATGAAACCTATCATTATAATTTTCTTAACAGTTTTTTATATCATTTATATGTTAATTAAATATAAAAAAATGTAAATATTAAAAAAATTTATACATATATCATCATTTATTTTTTATCATTTAATACAATTAAAGTTAAATGAATTATAATTTTAAAATAAGATATATTGTAATCAAATATCACAATATTATTATCGAATGACATTTGATGTGATTTAATAAATTTATATCTTTTTATAGATGCATACGATATTATTATCAAATATGATTGATTATATCATATACATATATTATTTTTTTTTATAAAATAACTTTAAAATATCTATTATTGTTTATTATGTTATTTTTAGAGTTTTTCTCAATTTCATAATTTTTTATTAATTTTAGGCTACCAAATTTTTTTTTTTCCAAAATATCCGTCAATATATTAGTAAAATCAAAGTACCGATATATCCATGATTACTGATATTTTCATCAATGATCACCATTGATGGTAGTGATTTCATTATCATAGCCTTGTAATCCCTTTATGGTGCTTGTAGGCTTTGGGCCCTTTTCTAAATTCTCTGTTTGGTGAATGTTAATCATCAAATGGCATAGTGTTGGTGCTTCCTGGTCTAAAATTAGTTTTCTTCTTTTCCTTTTTTATGACAGCTTATTCTAGATTAGCTTCTCTTAGCTATTCTTATTTGATTGTAATTGCTGTTCACTCTCACCTTTATAATGTTAATTGTGCTTAACAGTCAGAATCTTTGTAGAAAGAGTTGCAGGTAGATGGTGCGCGATATTTTGATATAGATGCTTCTGGTGAAATTTTGGTGATCGCTAGAAGGCTTTCTGGGACGGGAGGAACACATGTACTTACCAAAGTATGGTTGTTTGGTCTGGAAATGAAAATTCACATTAGTAATCAACACTTTAGTTTCAGGTTTTATATTTTGTGGGAAGGACCTCTCATTCTTCTCTTGAACTTTATTATTATCAATATATGTATATGTATCGTTTCAAATCCAAAAAAAAAAATAAAAAAAAAATAAATTCAACACTTTCCTACCAACTGCATGCACACTTTAAAACTCCTCCTCAAGTTTCTTTTAAACGTGGTTTTTGCAGATGAGCTTGATATCTCCACATGAAATTGAAGATATTCTACTTCCTTCTGGTACAAAAGCTGTTAAGGACTTGCGTGTTTCCCCTGCTAAGTGTAGACTTGCACTTTTGGCTTCACTGGGGAAGAAATTATCAGTTCTTAGGTGAAGCTACTTTTTGCTATTTAATCTTTGTTTCCAATGTTGAGGCTTCTACTTTGTACACCATGATTTTCTGTGAAAGTATCTTACTTTGTTGTTCCTGTTTTTTATTTCTATTTTTTTTCCAGTATGGAAAGCAACAATGTTATTCTCACATATGATTTGCCAGTAAGTCAGTTTTTTATCCCCTCTGATTTGTTGTGATGTTGGTTATAAATCAAAGAGGTGGATGTTTGCTTGCTTTCTCCATTTTCCTGCTTCTGGAAAAATATTTTTTTTTAAAAGAAACATCTTCTTTTCAATTTCTTTAATTAGTACCAATTTTGATAAAACAGTGAAATATTTCATAGATTGTGTTGGACCTTGAGGCCCGGCTCAGGTGGCAAAGGATTTTTTTTTAGTTGTTGTGTGTGTAGGGAAGGGTTTGACGTTTTTCATTGAGATGAATATTCTCATAATTAACAATGTCTTCCAGACGGCTGCTTGGTCATGTTCATGGGATCTGAACAGTTCGCATTATATGTATGCTGGATTACAGGTACTTAACTGTGTTTTATTTAGCTTCATGAGACAATTGAATTCAGTGGTCTTTTTTTTGTTTGTTTGTTGTTTTTCCACCCCCCATTTTAAACTTGTGCAGAATGGCATGCTTATGGTGTTTGATATGCGCCAAACTGCAAGGCCAATGGCAGAAATTAGTGGGCCCACAAGCAATCCCATTCATACTATACAATCTGTTCTACACAACTCAACCCTCCCATCAGGTGTTAGCACCCTTCTATCTGCTTCTTCAGTTGGTTTGTGCCAGTGGAACTTTGGTGGAAGTGAAGAGAGGTAGGCTTTCACCAAAATTTTCTTGGGGAACCAGTAATGCGTTGCAAAGAAAAAGGAATTGATCACATGCTTTTACAGCCACTAGAAGAATGAGATTTCCTTCCAAATTCTCGTTCCTTGTTTGACTTTTTCTTGTTCTTTGAATTTTTCATCAATTTAGATAATTTGGTAACTTAATGATGCATTGAAAAATTATTCATTTGTTTGGAAGTCTCATTTTGTGTTTCTATGTCCATCTAGTAATTGTAATGTTACTGACGCAAACAAGCGCAAGTGTTTCACCTTCACTAATAATTTTTCTCTCCTTGTATTTATTTTGGCATTCTTAGGGAAATCAATGGTGATACTGGATTGGAATTCTTATAATATTTTGTTTTTCGTGAGGATAGAAATTCACCGAATTTAAATGGTCATCCTATTCCAGTGTAGCTTGTTTTAAGTGATTAGCAATTCAGAAATTAAAAAATTCTTTTGTCTGTAATTTATGGTGTTGGGCGAGATTGTATAGTGGAGAGAGTTGTCTCTTATAGGCTTCTTGGAGTGGATAGCCTCCAGATAAGGGCTGGTGGGGTTTTTTTTTGCTTTCCTTTTGGTTGTGAGGCTTAGCTAGTTTGTATACTCCCTGTATACTTTGTGGCTTTTTGGCCTCTTTTCAATATATTCAGCGCTTATCTATCAAAAAAAAATTCCTTGCGTACCTGGAAAGCAATTACTTGGAAAATTCTCATGCAATTCTATTTATTTCTTTATGAGGCCTTGCTTTGACCAATTTCTAATTAATGTGCATTGCAGGCCATTTCTGGTTCCTGAAACTAAGAATCACGGAGTTTGCATATCCCTTGCTCATTGTCCGAGCAGTGATAACATTGTTTCTACTTTTCGTCCCAAAGTTGAGATGTCTAATGAGATTGCTGTTTCTCAATATTCACTTACTCCATCTGTTATGGGGCAAGGGATGCAGGGTTCCCATGTTCTTCTCAAGAGAGTGGGTGGCAATTGCTATCAAAAGTTGGGATCTTCATGTGCAAATGTAAATGATATTCGCCTGCAGAGATCTGCAATTATAGATTTACAGAGCCACCACCCACTGTTTGTATCTGGGGATGAAATAACACATGAATTAGTATTGCAAGAATTGCCATCTTTAAGAGTTTCTCAACGCCTCAAGTCTCAGAAACATCCTCTCCGTGATGTTAAGTACTCACATGATCTAAGCCCAAGCTTGCTTTGTTGTTTAAGTGAGGACACCTTGCAGTTTTTTTCTGCCAAATTTTCATGAAAAAGGTAACTTCGTTTCGGTGGTGATATCCTTGCCTCACTTGCTTTGGTTCATTCTTTTCATCAAATGGGTCATGTTACCAATCATCTAGAATGTTCACATATTTACAAATTTTGTAGATTATGGCATATTGTAATAGTTTCAATAGGGGACCAGTTACATTTTGAAATTATTTGTAGAGGTGATGAATGTAAAGTTTACTCCTTATTTGGTAAGAAGTGCATTTTGTTTTTTCTTTTGAGAAATTACTAGGATAAAATGTTCTATGGCAATAGAACTTAATAGTGTTTCTGTGTACAAGATGCACTTAAACACAAAAAGTTACAGGTGAAGATTTCCTGGGCCTCCATAAATGCCAATGAAATAGTGTGCAACTGCAATAAAGGTGTTATGAAATTCTGGTATATTCACTGTAGCATTGAAGATCATCTAAATTGAACAACCAATTGCTGTCTGAGATGAAATCATAATTGCTGCTGAGATCTCAGGAAAACCCAAGGCCAGAGGCTTGTGTATCTCCTTGAGGAATTTCTGGGGTGATCAAAAGAGCGGTTTTATTCAGGAGATCTTTCATATCTATCAAAAACCTAACCTGATAACAAATTCTCTGGGTAATGAATCATAGAGGAAGAAGGAAACAGAAGGTGCTTCAATATCTGGTTGTTAAAGGGGAGGCATTGGTTCATCAGGTTTCCTTGGATGGTGTTGAGATTGGGGAGATGAGAGGAGCAGAGAAGATGGAGGTGAAGCGCCTTTGCTAATGGTTTGCTTGCCATCAAATGTGGGTTCAGAGTGAAATTGATGGTTTGTTTTGTCCTGTTTGTGTGAACTTGAACCAGCAGAGGTGAGCATGATTTGTGGTACAAATAGTTACTTTTTCTATCTGTGTTATTGTTGGTTTCAGTAGTTTCTTGATGTGTTTGTGTGTGAAAGCATGATCTTTGCCTTGTATTATGTTTGAAATGTTCTTTTTAGCATTACATGCATGGATTGTGTTGCTACTTGGGATGAAATGGTGCTGTGAGTTGATTCTGGCTGCTGAAATCATGTGTAACTAACCTAGCTTCTTGATTTTGGTGACATGGGAAAAAGCAAGGTACTTTGTGCCAGGTGTAAACTGAATGCAGCCTTTCTTCATAGGCACAATACAGCTACATTCACAGGTAATCAGACAAAAGTTAATTTCCATATTGGATGGAAGAGAACAAAAACATGGGCATGATGCGTACCTTCTAATTACCTGGGAAATCGATGAACCTCTCTCTAGATCAACAAATTTCAGATTTCTTGATTCAATCCAACAAGCCTATTACTGTAAGTAGCTATAGTGTCCTAATGATATCACTTACAAATCTGTGATGGCACCTTTTGACATTATCTCTTCTTTAGCATTGCAATTCATCCAAGAATTGCTAAATAAAAAGAGCAATTGTGTCAGGACCCTTTTCCATTTAACCTCTCTTCTTTCTACATACATCTTTTTCTGTCTCCTATGCTTGCGTGTTATTATGTTGTAGTTGGCAGCAAGATCAAGAGACCCATTTCTCCATTCCAGTTCACAATTATTTCCTTTTTCCTTTTTGGTGTACACTATGTAAGATGAAATTTATGTTGAGGCATGTTAGAACACTTCATGCAAGTTGCTGTCAATGAAGATCTACAAAAAGGTTGTGTATAGTCTAATTGTAGATGGTGTTTAAAAGAAATATTGAAACATAGTTGAGTGTGCCTATTTCCTTTTTTTTTTTTTTTTTTGCAGAAAATTTCCTTGAAGCTTAATGTGCTAGCCTTGGGAAGGTCGGTATATTTTTTTGGTGAAGAATTGTCATTGGATGTTTACATACGAATTTATATATGTTTACATAGTATTTAGTTGTTGGTAGCATCATGCATTACCTTTGAATATTGATTGTGTGATACACTTTTATTTATTTATTTTCATTAGAAAAAAAACATGTATTAAAAATATGGATAAAGAAATATGAAAGAAGGATGAAGAATCCTCCCATGATACAATGAACTAATAAAATAGTATGTTTAAAACCTCTAAAATGCTAAATAGACACCTATACATTAGTATAGTACCACCTGGGAATATACAAAAAATAACTCAATGAGAGGAATGCTCCTCTCTTGCTACCTCAAACCTTTCAATCCACACACCAAATAATAATAAAAAAATAATATTTGATTACACACCAATTAATAATCAATTTGGATCATATTGAGAGGAATGCCCTTAAATGTTGTGGAGTAAGAGACCTAAAAGGAGGAGTAGAAGGGAATGAGATCCTAAAGATGGGGTTGGTAGAAGAGGCTGAGACCTGCAATGCTCTCAAAGATGGGGAGTTTTTTAGAAAGTTAGGTGGAGGAGGGAAGACGTTACTTGCTGGATTTGCGTAGCAATAGAACAGGGCGGTTCTTGCTTTGTTCTGTTTAGGATGTGGAAGGAAAGTGGTTTTCATTGGTGTTTCTTGAAGGAAGGGGATTTGTAGGGGGATGGAAAATCCTGTCTAGCAAGCTAAGAAGTCTTGGTGTTTCCATGACCCAAAGGAGAGTGGAGGAGCATAAAGCTATTGTAGACCCTCCATTTTCTCCCCTAGCACATTCCCTTTTAGGTGCTCTCCAAGTTCTCCTCTATCCTGTAGTCTTCCCCTGGTGGCCCATTGCTACTGCATGCCTACCTTTTCCAAGCCACCTTGGAGACTTTTGTTGAAGGATTAATTTGATCCCTTATTGTGACCTTAGTAGCTCCTAGTTAGATTTAGGATTTTTATTTTTATTTTTATTTATTTTTATTTTTTTATTTTAAGGATAGCCCATTTAGGAAACACGCCATTGAATCACATTTTAGGACACTTCACCCAGGCACACCCTGGCTCACCTAGGCTTACCTAGACACTTTTTAGGCCACTTGGGCACATCCTAACACACCTAGACACCTTTTAGGCTACTTAGGTACATTCTAGTTCATCTAGGCACATCTTAGCTCAACCAGGCACTCCCTAGACCACCTAAGCTCACTTAAGCTCACCTAAGCTCACCTAAGCTCACTCGAGCTAACATCAAATTACTTAGTACTTGAGTTCATGTTCAGCTCACTAGGTGGCACCTTAGCTCATCTCAACTCATTGAGTTGCACATTAGCTTAACTCACTTGATTTAGTTCACATAGTTGCATTTTACGATTTTTTCTAGTTCACTTTAGTTTAGGTGCACTTTATAATAGTTAATTTAGATGCATATTTAGTTCACTCTAATTTAGATGCACTTTAGGATAGTTCATCTTAGTTGCACATTAGTTCATTCCATTTAGGGACACTCTAAGTTAGTTTAGCTCATTTCAGCTCATTGAGTTGCACATTAGCTTATCTCACTTGATTTAGTTCACTTAGTTGCATTTTAGGATTTTTTCTAGTTCACTTTAGTTTATGTGCATTTTGGGGTAGTTAATTTAGATGCATATTTAGTTCACTTTAGTTTAGATGCACTTTAGGATAGGTTCATCTTAGTTTCACATTAGTTCATTCCATTTAAGGACACTAAGTTAGTTTTTCTAGTTCTTGTTTAGGTATTTTATCTAGTCACTTTTTAGGATTCCTTTTAGGTATGTTTTAAGACAACATTGCATTTACCTTGTTTGGATTTTTCCTGGAGATTGAGTTTGTTTTTTTAAAATGAAGGGGCCACATTTGGATGTATTACATAGCTACATGGAGAGTTTTTGAATAAGGAAAGAGTGGACTTGCAGCATTGCCATATGGAAAACAGAAGATTCATGACATGCAAGGAATTTGTAGAAAAAAAAGGCTCTCATGGTGATGGACGGCAAAGAGATAAGGAAAAGGTGGACTTGAGAGTCCACGGCCACATGGTGAATTTTGTTTTGATAGGGAAATTAGAGATTTTGAAAATCAAAGGGACCCATTTATGGATATACACTGGCTGCCACATCTTTTGAGGATTCACACGCACATGAGGATCTTTTGGGAAGTCCATGGCTGCCCATAAGGTAGGAGGAGGTATCATTCACTCAATATGGGAGGTTCAGATTTAAGTGGAAATATTAGAAAGGACTCCCCATGAGTGGTGCGGCTACCATGGTAAAAAAAGAAGAATACACTGTTATATTGACTTTTGGATATGAAAAGGAATTTGAAGTTGAGTGGAGTCTTATGGAAGGTGTGGCATTGATGTTTGGATATGGGAAGGAGACCTACACGACAAGGTTTAGTTTGAAAAAAGGATTTACACACATGAGACAGACTTGGATGGAAAAAAGGGGATTTATTTTGAGAGAAAATCTTAATAAGGAAATTTGACCCAGGAAACCTAAGGGAAGGATAGAGATCATGGGAAATTTTTTTCACGCACATGGAAGAGGCATTGGGAGTCCATGGCAAGAGGAATCTTGTTTTGGGAAGAGTCCTCATTAAGGGAGGTAAGATCATGGCTTTAAGAAGGAATCCGGGCTGCATATAGGGGGTGGGCAGATCACGGCTGAAGGTAAGAGGAAAGGAGATTTTTATTTTTTTTAAAAAGGGGGCAATGCGGCTTTTTGAAAAGGAGTATGACCAGATTTTTGAGGAGAGGAAACATGGTTTTTTGAAGAGGAGCTTGGCCAGATTTTTGAGGGGAGGCTACATGACTTTTTGAAGAGAAGCATGACCAGATTTTTGTGGGGGGCAACACAGCTTTTTGAAGAGGAGCTTCACCAGATTTTTGAGAGGACTCACAGCGGATCTTCAAAGCATCATGGCTGAAGAAAAATCAGAGAATATCATGGCTGCATCTTGAAAGGGATTGAAGGTAAGTTTTGTTTTTTTGGATTTCCATTAATTCTATCTCGATCTTTCTTATCGTTTATAATCCTTGATGGTTCATTTATATATATATATATATATATATAGTCTTCTTGAAATATTTGGTTTTGAAAGTTTGTATCAGGAGAATGCAAATTTAGTTTCTGTATATTGAGAAAAAATTACATGCACAGGAGACGTTCTCTACTCTGCAATTTATAGTTTCAGCAGTAACAAACTACACTACCAGATTCTTAACTACTTGCATAGTTCTTGAGTGATCTTGGTTCTATTCAGTTCTGTTGTTGCAACAACCTTCTGTTGCTAGTGCAGGTGTGGTCTATCAAGTTTTACTTTGTTCTTTGATAATCCATGCTAGTTCATCGCTTTCTTTAAGTGTTTTTACTTTTTGAAGAGAGCTTCACCAGATTTTTGAGAAGACTTGCTGCAAATCTTCGAAGCATCTGAGAATACCATGGCTGCATCTTGAAAGGTGTTTAGTAATGTATTCTAGAGCTTAATTAATTCTATATTAGGATAAGTTAGGATTGCACTATTAGTGCCTACTTTATAGGCTGATTTATAGTAATTATCTTTGTATAGTTAACTTCCTAATATAAGACTCTATATATATATATATATATATATATATATATCAGCTAGGATGTAACCCTAAAAAAATAACCTACAGAATATATGAATGAATTTTATGTCTTGTTTCACTATTCTGAACATGGTATCAGAGCAGGTTCAACTCTAACCCTAGCCACCTTTTAGTCTTGGTGATCCTTTTTTTTCCTTTTTCAGTCCTAGTTTGTTTGTTGTGAGGGTAGATCAATCCCCTCTTGTGTGATTGATCACTTTGTGCCTTTGTGTTTGAGGATGTGTGCCTTGTGGTAATTGTATTTGTGATTCAAGATGAGGGATAACATTTTTACTTCAGATCTACGTGTTTCTGTTGGTACAACAGTGAAGTTTAATGGAAGAAATTATACTCTTTGGTCCCAAGTTTTTGTACTTTCCTGGGTTCACAAGGTTGTGACCATTATCTTAGCTGATAAAATGTTGGATCCTAAGGATTCCGAGTATGCAGCATGGTGTCAGTATGATGGTCTAGTGAAGACATGGATGTTGAATTCCTTGGAACCTGAGATTGCTGCTTCTGTTGGTCTGACATCAACTGCTAAAAAGATGTGGGATGACATCAAAGAGATGTTTTCTAATGATGGTAATAATTCTCGTATATTCTCTTTGTTTCAACAACTGGTAGATAATAAAGAAGGTGAAAGGTCCCTTCCAGAATTCTTTGCTGCCTATAGAGGGATTATCAATGAATTACGTGAGCTTCTACCCCTTTCTACAGATTTAGACTCAGAAGTGTCAAGGGGAAAACCTATTTGTATGTGGTTTTTTAATGAATCTAAATGAATAGTATAACACTCTTAGGAGTCAATTGCTTGGGGACAGTGCCATGCCTACGCTTTAGTCTGCTTTCTCTCGCCTACAATTTGCTTTTCTAACCTTGTCCTCCCTTGGTGTGGATCTTAAGTATTTTGCCATGGTTGCATGTGGCTGTGTGCGTGACACTAGAAAGAGCAAAAATCATGATGGGTTATGTGAGTTTTGTGGTAAACGAGGGCACATTGTGGATTGATGTTGGGATAAGCATGGTAAGCCCGATTGGGCTACCAAAGGTGCTAAGTTGTCCAATTTCCAACATCCCTAAAGTAGCAAATGTTACACTTGCTTTTAATGGATCTACTTCTTTTTCAACTGTTCCTAAGGATGTTATTCAGATCTCTAAGGAGGAGTATGGTAGGTTGCTTCATTCTTAACCAAGTTCTATTGCCTCCCATGCCCTCTAGTCAGGTACTGGGGCACTTGGTGCCTTATCTTGTAATTCTTGGTTAATAGATTTAGGTGCATCAAATCATATGACTGGTGACCAGCATCAATTGAACAACTTCACACCTTGTCAGTCTCTTTAACTTATTACTGTTGCTGATGGTTTTGTTTCTAATGTGTGTGGTTTTGATACTATTCATACTTCCTCTCTTGAGCTCAACCCAGTCTTACATGTCCCAAAATTGTCATTTAATCTTTTTTTCTGTTAATCAAATTACAAAATCTTTGAATTGTTCTGTGACTTTCTTTCCTACTCATTGTATTTTTCATGATTTCCAAACCAATACAGTGAGTGGATCCGACTTTGAGTTAGGAGGAGTGCAAATAGAATAGGAAATGAATATATATTTTTTATTCTATTCTATATTTAAAACTGTATACACGGCATCCTCTTTATAGAGGATTTTTCTCAACACAAAAATAGGAAACAACTTAACAACCTAACAATATACAACTGTCTAACAGATTACAAAAAAATAAATCTCCTAATATCTTGTACATTTAAATCTCCTAATATCTTGCTAATTATCTCAGCCGATCCTATCTTTTTCAACACTCTCCCTCAAGCTTACTTAAAGATATCTTTCATAGCCAACTTGCCAATTAGTCTATCAAATTGCTTTGTAGGAATTCCTTTTGTAAGCACATCAGCCACTTGCTTAGTAGTAGGAATATACAGCATACATATAAGTCCATTCTCGAGTTTTTCCTTAATAAAGTACTTGTCTACCTCCACATGCTTTATTCGATCGTGAAGTACTGGATTATGAGCTATTAAAATAGCTGCTTTGTTGTCACAGTACAGTTTCACTGGTAGGGTACTTGAGATCTTCAATTCTTCCAATAGTCGTCTAATCCACAACACCTCACAAATTCCAAGAGCAACTGATCTGAACTCAACCTCTACACTACTCCTAGCCACCACATATGGTTTTTTGCTTCACCAAGTGACAAGGTTACCTCCAACAAAGGTGCAGTAACTAGAGGTAGCTCAATCTGCATTAGTAAATGCTTCAACCTGTAGGTGCCCACAACCTTTAAATAGTAAACCTGATGAGGGAAAGCCTTTTAAAGTTTATTCAAGGAAGAAAGGGAAGACCTAAGTAAACTTTAAGTAGGATTAATATTAATTAGAATTGAATTGGGATTGATATTTGTTGGAGTCTAATTAGGATTAGCTAGTTGAGTTATAATATAATTAGAATTTGAGTCATGATAGGTTATTAGAGTCCTAGTAGATTTTGGATGTTATAATTAGAATTAGAATCATAATAGGTTATTAGAGTCCTAGTGGACTTTGGATTTCTTAGAGAAGCCTATAAATAGGCTAATCAATGTAAATCAAAGGAATGAATTGATGAATAATATTAAATTTTCTTTCATTGATGAGACTCTATTGATTTTCTTCTAGGTGAGACTCCTAGAAGGCCTTAGTGAGACTCTAAGGTTTTCCATCTTTTCTTCATTGTTTCTTCTTTCTCTCTGTTTCTTATCTTATAATTTTCTCTACTATAAAATTTATTCCTTGTTCCTCTCCTTACGCCCTAAAAATAAAACCCTATCCCACTTACTCTTGAGTGTAGGCAACCATCCTAGGGTTGTCCTACATCAATTTTGGTATCAGAGTAGTTCTTGGCTTGAAGGCATATGCAATTAAGGAGCGGAGTAACTTATGCAAGCATGAGTTCCAAAAACACTTCTAACAATCAAGATGCCATTACAATACGCTTGAAGGAAATTTCAGCCACACAACAATCCCATCAAGATGCTATAATACAACTAAATAGCAAACTTGATGAGATCATGAAGTTATTAGAAAAGAGTCAAGAAAAACGACCAATTGAAGAGGAGATTGCAAGTCATCAATTTAGACAATCGCCAAGTCAATCACGCGAAGAACAAGACAATTTTATGATGGGGACTCAAAGAAGGGCCAGACTTTTTGAGCTAGATGATGATGTGACTAAAAAGGTACATCTTGAAGTTGCTGAATTTTATGGAAAACTAAATCCAACAACTTTTCTTGATTGGATTATATCAATGGAAGATTACTTTGATTGGTATGCAATGCTCGAAAATAGAAAAGTTCGTTTTGTGAAGGCAAAGTTGAAAGGAGCAACACGTCTATGGTGTCACAATATTAAGAATCAAGTTCATAGAATTGGCCAACCACCTATTAACACATGAGACGAGATAAAGTTGAAGATGAAGGAGCACTTTCTCCCAACTGATTATGAACAACTTATGTATACAAAATTGTTTTCTCTTAAACAAGGTACCAAGTCCGTTGAAGAATATATAGAAGAATTCCATGAGTTGAGCATTCGAAATCAAGTGTGGGAAAGTGATGCTCAACTTGTAGCCTGCTACAAAGTTGGACTTCGAATGAAGATTCAACTTGAGTGATAGCTGCACACACTTATACCGTAGATGATATTTATCAACTAGCCCTCAAAATAGAAGAAGGCCTCAAATTTTGGGTTTCCAGGCGTCCAAGTTCACAATTTGGGAGCACTTTCTCCAACAGGACAACAAGCAAACCTTTAAGCACATCAAGCTTGAGAACTTCTAATCATGTGAATGGTGGGGGCAACACTCAACAGACTTCGAATGTGGCTCATAAGAATGGTAATAAGGGTAAAACTTCAATGAGTATTGGAAGTAGAAAAGTAGACGTGACTCCTTTATGCTTTAAGTGTGGTGGGCTTGGTCATTATGCTGTTGTGTGCCCAACCAAAGGTTTACACTTTTGTGTTGAAGAACCAAAATCTGAATTGGAGAGTTACCCAAAGGAAGAAAATACCTACAATGAAGATGAAGTTAGTGAAGAATGTGACTACTATGATTGTATGATGGAAGGACATAGTCTGGTAGTACGACCTTTATTAGCTGTCCCAAAGGTAAAAGAAGAAGAAGATTAATGACGTACTATCATTTTCTTGACACGTATTTCTTGCCAAGGGAGATTATACACCATGATCATTGATGGAGGTAGCAGTTTGAACATAGCTTCGCAAGAACTTATTGAGAAACTAAACCTTAAAACGGGGAAACATCTAAATCCATTTAGAGTAGCATGGGTTAATGACACCTCTATCCCGGTAAGTTTTCGCTGCTTAGTAACATTCCTTTTTGGTAAGGACTTTGAAGAGTCTGTATGGTGTGAGGTCTTACCCATAAAAGTAAGTCATATTTTACTTGGAAGACCTTGACTCTTTGATAGAAGAGTTCAACATGATGGCTATGAAAATACATATGCTCTCATACACAACGGACGTAAGAAGATCCTCCGTCCGATGAAAGAAGTCCCTCCAATTAAGAAGTCATAGGAGGAGACACAACCAAAAAGGTACTTACTATGTGTCAATTTGAAAATGAGAGCAAGGAAACTAAAGTTATTTTTGCTTTAATGGCTCGGAAAGTGGAAGAATTTAAAGAACAAGATAAGGAATATCTAGCAAATGTACGTAAAATCCTTGATGACTTTTCTGACTTGTGGCCTACTGAGTTACCTAATCAACTCCCTCCTCTGCGTGATGTACAACATGCCATTGATTTGATTCCCGGTGTATCATTACCAAATTTACCAGCCTACAGAATGAATCCAACAGAGCATATTGAATTGAAAAGGCAAGTTGATGAATTACTTACTAAATACTTTATTTATGAAAGCCTAAGTCCTTGAGGAGTTCCTGCCCTACTAACACCAAAGAAGGATGGATCATGGCGGATGTGTGTGGATAGTCGTGCAATCAACAAAATCACAATCAAGTATCGATTTCCAATTCCAAGACTTGATGACATGCTAGATATGATGGTTGGATCAGTAATCTTCTCAAAGATTGATCTAAGAAGTGGATATCATCAAATACGTATTAGACCAGGGGATGAATGGAAGACATCTTTCAAAACTAAGGATGGATTGTATGAGTGGTTAGTCATGCCGTTTGGACTAACCAATGCTCCAAGTACCTTCATGCGGGTTATGATGCAGGTATTGAAACCTTTTATTGGACGGTTTGTTGTTGTCTATTTTGATGATATTCTTATCTATAGTCGATCTTGTGAAGATCATGAGGAACACTTGAAGCAAGTAATGCGCACTGTTAAGGCTGAAAAATTTTACATTAATTTGAAAAAATGTTCTTTCATGATCCCTAGTGTTGTATTTCTTGGCTTTGTTGTGTCTTCTAAGGGTGTTGAAACAGATTTAGAGAAGATCAAAGCTATTGTTGATTGACCAGTACCAACAAATATCCATGAGGTGTGAAGCTTCCATGGAATGGCTACATTCTATCGACGATTTATTCGAAATTTCAGCTCTATTATGGCCCTAATTACTGAATGCATGAAACCTGGTTTATTTATTTGGACCAAGGTGGCCAACAAGGTATTTGAAGAAATCAAATCCAAGATGTTGAACCCTTTTATCCTACATCTACCAGACTTTGAGAAAGTATTTGAGGTGGCCTATGATGCTTCCCATGTGGGAATTGGAGCAGTTCTTAGCCAAGAGGGACATCCTGTGACTTTCTTTAGTGAGAAGCTCAATGGGGCAAAGAAAAAATACTCCACATATGATCTTGAATTCAATGCTGTGGTGCAAGCAATTAGACATTGACAACATTATCTCAGTTAGAAGGAATTTGTTTTGTATTCGGATCATGAAGCCTTGCGATATCTTAATTCTCAAAAGAAGCTTAACTCTCGACATGCAAAATGGAGTAGTTTTCTTCAGCTGTTTACCTTTAATTTAAAGCATTGTGCAGGAATTGAAAATAAAGTAGTTGATGCCCTTAGTAGGAAGACCCTTCTCTTAGTAAACATGTCAGCCACTACAATTGGATTTGAAGAATTAAAGCATTGTTATGACAATGATGTTGATTTTGGAGATGTTTATTCATCTCTTTTGAGTGGTTCAAAAGCAACACATATTGATTTTCAAATTTTAGAAGGGTACTTGTTTTATAAAAATCGTTTATGCTTACCAAGGACTTCCCTACGTGATCATGTCATATGGGAACTTCATGGAGGTGGAATGGGTGGACATTTTGGACGAGATAAGACCATTGCTTTGGTGGGAGATCACTTCTTTTGGCCTAGTTTAAAGAAGGACGTTTGGAAGGTTATCAAACAATGTCGAGCATGTCAAGTAGGAAAAGGTTCAAAGCAAAATATAGGGTTATATACGTCATTACCAATTCCATCCAAACCTTGGGAAGACTTAAGCATGGATTTTGTACTTGGATTACCAAGGACACAACAGGGCTTTCATTCTATATTTGTTGTGGTTGACAGATTTTCCAAAATGACGCATTTTATCCCATGTAAGAAGGCTTTGAATGTTTCTTATGTTTCTACCTTGTTCTTTAAAGAAGTAGTTCGATTGCATGGATTACCACAATCCATTGTTTCTGATCGCGATGTCAAGTTTATGAGCTATTTTTTGAAAACCTTGTGGGCCAAGCTAGGTCCTCAATTAAAATTTTCAAGTTCTTTTCTTTCTTAAACTGATGAACAAATAGAAGTTGTCAATCGCAACCTTGGTAATCTTTTGAGATGCATTGTGAGAGATCAGTTGAAAAATTGGGATAATGTCTTATCACAAGTCGAATTTGCTTTCAATAGCTCTACTAATCGTACTACTGGGTACTCACCTTTTGAAGTGGCATATGGGCTGAAACCTAAGCAACCTATTGATCTTATACCATTACCTACTTCTGTTCGCACCAGCCAAGATAGTGATGCATTTGCACATCGTATATGAGATATACATGAAAAAATACGAGAAAAAAATCAAAATCAGCAATGAGAACTATAAAGAGGCAGTAGATGCACATCGAAGATATATTCAGTTTCAAGAAGGTGATCTAGTGATGGTTCGTCTACGACCAGAAAGATTTCATCTGATCACATATCAAAAGCTTCAAGCTAAGAAAGCGGGTCCTTTCGGGTACTAAAGCGGTTGGGTGAGAATGCTTATTTGCTAGAGCTCCCTTCAAATGTGCATTTTAGTCCAATATTTAATGTGGAAGATTTGTATATCTATCATGGCTATCACAACGATGCAAGTGAAAAGTTGGATCTTCAATTACCACCTACTCTTAGCCCACGTCCTGAGATCGAGTATGTTTTTGATGATCAACTTGTGTCTACTCGACAAGATGGATACCAAATTTTTTTGGTGAAATGGCGAGGCAAACCACACTCTAAAAATACATGGATTACGACAACGGATTTTTAGAAGCTTAACCCTGATCTCTATGAATTGTATCAAACATCTAACTCGTCGAAGCTGAGTTCTTTCAAGCCGGGGAGAATTGATGGAGGAAAGCCTTTTAAAGTTTACTCAAGGAAGAAAGTGAAGACCTAAGTAAACTTTAAGTAAGATTAATATTAATTAGAATTGAATTGGGATTGGTATTTGTTGGATTCTAATTAGGATTAGTTAGTTGAGTTATAATATAATTAGAATTTGAGTCATGATAGGCTATTAGAGTCTTAGTAGACTTTGAATGTTATAATTAAAATTAAAATCATAATAGGTTATTAGAGTCCTAGTAGACTTTGGATTTCTTAGAGAAACCTATAAATAGGCTAATCAATGTAAATGAAAGGAATGAATTGATGAATAATATTATATTTTCTTTCAGTGCAAGGTTGCAACCCTCAATGGTGAGACTTCATTGATTTTCTTCTAGGTGAGACTCCTAGAAGGCGTTAGTGAGACTCTAAGGTTTTCCATCTTTTCTTCTTTGTTTTTTCTTTCTCTCTATTTCTTATCTTATAATTTTCTCTACCATAAAATTTATTTCTTGTTCCTCTCCTTACACGCTAAAAATAAAATCCTAGCCCACCTACCTTTGAGTGTAGACAACCATCCTAGGGTTGTCCTATATCAAAACCCCTTTTAGTTGACCCTTTTAGATATCTGAGGATTCTATAAACAACATCAAAGTGTTGTTATCCAGGTGCATGCATGAACTAGCTTTCCATGCTTATTGCAAAAGCAATATCCGGACGCGTATGTGACAAGTAAATCAGCCTCCCAACTAGCCTTTGATACTGTTCTTTATCCTCCACTTCATCATCTTTGGAGGGCAGCAATTTTATGTTGGGTTTAATAGGTGTCTTGGCTGGTTTACAACCTAGTTGTCCTGTTTCACCAAGTAAATCAAGGACATATTTACATTGGTTTACAAATATACCTTCTTTGGATCTAGCAAACTCCATTCCAAGGCAGTACTTTGAGGCTTCCAAATCCTTGATTTCAAATTCTACTGCAAGTTTTCTTTTCAATCGCTCCAACTCTTCTTTGTCACTGCCAATCAAAACTATATCATCCACATAAACAATCAGAATAGCAATCTTACCATCTTTACTGTGTTTGTAGAACATAGTATGGTCAACTTGGCTCTAACTATAGCAACAATTCTTTACAACTTTTCAAAATCTCTCAAACCAAGCTTTAAGAGATTGTTTGAGACCATATAGGGATTTTTTTAATTTGCAAACTTTATTTGATCCAAGCTTCTCCTCGAATCCAGGTGGTAGGTTCATAAATACTTCATTCTCCAGATTTCCATTTAGGAAGACATTTTTTTACGTCTAATCGGTGTAAAGGCCAGTTGAAATTTACAGCCAAAGATAACAAAATTTTGATTGAATTTATCTTGGCTACAGGAGCAAAAGTTTCCTGGTAATCAATACCATAGGTTTGAGTAAATCCTTTTGCTACTAGTCTCGCCTTGTATCTTTTTATGCTCCCACCAGTTTTACATTTCACAATAAAGACCCACTTACAACCTATAGTTCTTTTCTCTTTAGGTAAATCCACTAACTCCCAAGTACCACTTCTTTTAAGAGCATTCATCTCCTCCATCACTGCTACTTTCCAATTTGGATCATCAAGGGCTTCATGAATGTTTCTTGGAACCAACATGTGTGAGATTTTTGAGGTAAAGGCTTTATGAGTTTCAGAGAGTTTTTTATAGGATAGATATTTGGCAATGGGATATTTAGTGCAGGTTCGTGTACCTTTTCTAAGGGCTATAGGAATATCAAGGTCTAAAGAAGAAATGAAAGGAATTGAAGGTAAGTTAGGAGTAGGACTACCTGTGATATTGGGAACTTTAGTTCCCGAAGATCGAGATTGGTCATTACCAAGAGGAACAGGTTGACTTTGACTTTTTTGATGAGTCTTTCTCCGAGTATAAACCAGACGCTCAGTATTTGGTTGTACTGATTCTCTCTTTGTTTCAGATACAGTAATGTTTGGCACTATATGACTAGAATTTTTGTCAGTCTTATCACATTGTTCCTTAGGATTATAAATAAGAGGTGGAGGAGTAGTTAAAATTGTATTTGGTAATGGAGTGGGAGATAAATCCCAAAAATTTTCTTCCATTACATTATTCTTTCCCTGAAGAGAATTTTTGTTAAAAAAATATTTATCTTCAATGAAAGAGACATCCATACTCACATACATTTTTTTGGTTTGGGGATTATAGCATTTATACCCTTTTTTATTAGAGGCATACCCAATGAAAACACATTTTTCTGCCCTTGGATCAAGTTTAGACCGATCATGATTAGGTAGGTGAACGAAAACAATGCAGTCAAAAACTTTTAGGGGTAAGTCGAGTACATTCTAGATAAAGGAAATATTTTTTGAAAACATTCTAGTAATGTGCTATACTTAAGAATTTTGGTAGACATTTGGTTAATGAGATAGGAGGCTGTCAAAACAGCTTTCCCCCAAAAGTATCTTGGAACATTCATGGAAAACATAATAGCACGAGCCACTTCAAGTAAATGTTTATTTTTTCTTTCAGCAATTCCATTTTGTTGAGGGATATTTACACAAGTAGATTGATGGTGGATACCTTTTTCTTTCAAAAAACTACCCAAAAATTCATTAAAATATTCAATTCCGTTATCAGTGTGAAAAATGACAATTTTTACTTGGAACTGAGTTTCAATCATGTTATAAAATGTTTGGAAAAGTTTTCCAATTTCTGATTTTTCTTTCATCAAATAAACCCAACATAAACGTGTATGATCATCTACGAAGGTAACAAACCATTGTTTTCCAAAAATAGTTGTAATTTTTGAAGGTCCCCACACATCACTATGTATTAAATTAAATGGTTTTGAGGGAACATAAGGTTTTGGATAATAAGTAGTACGATGACTCTTAGATAAATAGCAACTTTCACAATAAAAAGATGAACAATCCAATCCTTTAAACAAAGTAGGAAACAAATGTTTAAGATATAGAAAATCAGGGTATCCTAGTCTTAAGTGCCAAAACATTATTTGTTCATAAACAGAAAGAGAACTAACACTACTAAGGCCTTGAGCCCGTTTATTGGAGAAAACACCATCAAAGTAGTAAAGGCCATCTATCAACTTAGCACTGCCAATCTTCTTCCCTGAGTTCTAGTCCTGAAATTCACAGTGAGAATCATAGAAAAAAACACGTCAATTAGAGTTTTTGGTAAGTTTACTCACAGACAAAAGATTACATGCTTGTTTTGGAACATGGAGAATAGATTTAAGATCTATATTCTCGGATAATTTTACCAAGCCTTTTTTGGCTATAGGTGAGAAACTACCATCTGCAATCCTAATTTTTTCACTGTCAAAACATGGTGAATAAGTGTTGAACAAATTTGAAAAACTAGTCATATGGTCCGAAGCTCCAGAATCAATTATTTATGTAGTAGAATTGAAACAACATGAAAAGGCATTAGGTGCACTACCTGTTTGTGCTAGAGAAACACTAGGAATACTCGATGGAGAATTGGATTTTAGCAGTTTCAAAAGGTGATCCATCTGCTCCTTACTGAAGGGACTTGACTCTGATTCATTGACAGTAGCATTGGCCTTGGGATTTGAACGATTGCTTCTCTCTTCGGGCTTGTTGTTATGCCAATTTGCTAGTTTTCCATGGATTTTTCATTAGGTTTCTCGAGTGTGGCGCGGTTTGTTACAATAATCGCACTAGACCCGTGGCCTTTCTCCAGGCCCTTGCTGAAAACTGGCTGTTTTATTGGCAGAACCTTCAGCAACACTAAGAGCAGAACTTTCAACAGCTCCGCTATTAGATTTCTTTCCCAACATTACATGTCGGCGACTTTCTTCCCTTCGAACTTCAACAAAGACTTCGCTGATTTTAGGAAGAGGAACTCTGCCAATAATTCCTCCTCTAACCTCATCAAACTCTACATTGAGTCCAATAAGAAACTTATAAATCCTATGAGCCTCCACAGTCTGTTTGTAATGATTAGTATCATCAGTGGACTTTTATTCGTAGTCGTTGAACAAATCCAAATCCTGCCAAAGAAGCTCCAACGAACTGAAGTACTTGGTGATAGATTCTTCTTTCTGCCGAATCTCATCAAGTTTAAGGGTCAGTTCATACACTTGGGATTGATTACCCAAATCAGAGTACATCTGATTCACATTGTCCCACAATTCTTTGGCTGTGGAGTAACACATATAATTGGAGCCAATCTCCTCATTCATGGAGTTCATGAGCCATGTCATCACCATTGAATTTTCTGCATCCTAGGTTGTGTATAGAGGATCCTCCGATGCCGGTGCCACCTTGTCTCCAGTCAAGTACCTGATCTTCCCTCTCCCTCTAAGATACATGTGAACTGATTGAGATCATCTTAAAAAATTGTCACCATTGAGGCGAATGGTGGTAATCTGAACAGGATGGGATTCAGTATTGTTGAGAGAGAGAGAGAGAAAGGAGAAAAACCTTATTCACATTTATTGTAATCTCTACTTACAATTGAGAGATATATATATACAAGGCTAGGAGTCCTAACTACCATACATGTGACCTATATTAACAAGGAAAGATAGTATACTATACATACATTATATTCAACACTCCCCCTCAAGCTGGAGCATATACGTCATATGCACCAAGCTTGTTACAAATATATTTAATCCTAGGACCTCTGAGAGATTTAGTGAAGATGTCTGCTAGTTGATCATTTGAATTGACAAAACTTGTAGCAACACATCCTGATGCGATCTTCTCTCTAATGAAATGACAGTCAACTTCAATATGCTTGGTCCTTTCATGAAAGACTGGATTGGATACAATATGTAATGCGGCCTGGTTATCACAGATGAGTTTCATCTGTTCATCCTTTCCAAATCTCAACTCCTGAAGAAGATGTCTCAACCATATGAGTTCACATGTTGCCAAAGCCATAGCTCGATACTCGGCTTCAGCGCTAGATCTGGCCACTACATCTTGTTTCTTACTCTTCCAAGATATTAGATTACCTCCAATAAAAACACAGTACCCTGAAGTGGAACGTCTATCTGTGGGTGAGCCAGCCCAATCTGCATCTGTGTAACCAACAACTTGAGTATGACCTCTGTTCTCGTACAATACACCTTGGCCTGGTGTACTTTTGATATATCGAAGAATATGGATTACGGCATCCCAATGGCTATCACATGGTGACTGTAGGAATTGACTAACAACACTCACAGGAAAAGAAATGTCTGGACGAGTAATGGTGAGATAGTTCAATTTACCTACGAGCCGTCGATATCTCCCGGGGTCTCCTAAAGGCTCCCCCTGTCCTGGTACAAGTTTGACATTCGGATCCATAGGTGTGTCTACCGGTTTACAGTCTAACATACCGGTTTCTTCCAGGATATCTAAAGCATACTTCCTTTGGGAAAGGACCACACCAGAACTGGATTGAGCTATCTCAATTCCCAAGAAATACTTGAGTTTCCCCAAGTCTTTGGTCTGAAAGTGGGTAAAAAGATGTTGCTTTAGTTTCTGAATACCATCCTGATCACTGCCTGTAATGACGATGTCGTCCACATAAACAACCAGATAAATACACTGCCCCAAGGAGTTATGATGATAAAAAACTGAATGGTCTGCTGTACTGCGAAGCATGCCAAGCTCTTGAACAACAGAACTAAAACGGCTAAACCATGCTCGAGGAGATTGTTTCAAGCCATATAGAGAGCAGCGTAACCTGCACACTAAACCAGACTCCCCCTGAGCAACAAAACCAGGAGGTTGCTCCATATAAACTTCCTCAGCAAGATCACCATGAAGGAAGACATTTTTAATATCCAACTGATAAAGAGGCCAAGAACACATAGCAGCCATGGACAGAAGCAAGCGGACAGAAGCAATCTTGGCAACAGGGGAGAATGTGTCACCATAATCAGAACCATAAACTTGAGTATAGCCTTTAGCAACTAAGCGAGCCTTAAGGCGATCAACCTGACCATCAGGACCAACCTTAACTGCATAGACCCAACGACAACCAACTGTAGATTTACCAGAGGGTAAAACAACAAGATCCCAAGTGCCATTAGAGTGCAGAGCAGCCATTTCATCCACCATTGCCTGTCGCCAGCCTGGATGGGAAAGAGCTTCATGGGTGCTCTTTGGAAGAGAAACAGAGGATATAGCAGAAACAAAAGCAGAATAGGGTGAAGATAATCGATGATAACTCAAAAAATTGTAAATAGGATGAGGATTACGAGTAGAGCGAGTACCTTTCCGAACAGCAATGGGTAAGTCATTAGGAGAAGGCAGAGCCGGGGCAGGTGAAGCCGAAGGGATAGGAAGTGAGTCAGCAGGTGCCTCAGGAAAAGGGAGAGGAGCAACGACACGAGGGCGACGATGATAAACCTGAAGTGGTCGAGGGGGCATAGCATCAGGTGGGGAGACAATGGGAATGGGCAAGACTTCAGAAACAGGAAGAGACTCAGAAGTGGTGGAAAAGAATGGTGAGTCCTCAAAGAAGGTGACATCAGCGGAGATAAAGTACCGATGAGTCTCAAGGGAATAACAACGATAACCCTTTTGAAGTCTGGAATATCCCAAGAAGAGGCACTTCATGGCTTTGGCGGAAAGCTTGTCCTGTCCAGGAGTGAGAATATGAACAAAGCAAGTACAACCAAAGACACGAGGAGGAAGGAAATAAAGTGGTTGGTCAGGGAAAAGAAGGGAGTGAGGAATCTGATCGTGTAAGACAGAGGAGGGCATACGATTAATCAAATAACAAGCGGTAAGAACAACGTCCCCCCAAAAACGAAAAGGAACATGATTATGGAGGAGGAGAGTACGAGCTGTCTCAACAAGATGTCGATTCTTGCGTTCAGCTACCCCATTTTGTTGAGGAGTATGAGCACAAGAAGACTGATGAAGAATCCCATGATGAGACATAAACGAAGTAAATTGGGCTGAAAAATATTCTCTGGCATTGTCACTGCGTAACACACGAATAGAAATATTGAACTGGGTTTGGATTTCAGTATAAAATTTCTGGAAAATAGAGAATAACTCAGCTCGATTTTTCATTAAGAATAACCAAGTACATCGAGAATAGTCATCAATGAAAGTGACAAAATACTGAAATCCTAAAGTAGACGCAGTCCGACAAGGACCCCAAACATCAATGTGGACAAGCTCAAAAGGAGACTTTGCCCGATTATTCAAACGCTTTGGGAACGAGACACGAGTATGTTTCCCAAGCTGACATGACTCACACGGAAGCGACGACAAAGTGGAAAAACGAGGAACCATCTTCTGGAACTTGGAGAGACTAGGGTGGCCCAGACGATTGTGAATGAGGAGAGGAGCATCAGTGGAAATGCAAACTGCAGGAGATGAATCTGAGGTCTGGTTTTCTTCCTTGGCTCTGATATCATGTTGAGAGAGAGAGAGAGAAAGGAGAAAAACCTTATTCACATTTATTGTAATCTCTACTTACAATTGAGAGATATATATATACAAGGCTAGGAGTCCTAACTACCATACATGTGACCTATATTAACAAGGAAAGATAGTATACTATACATACATTATATTCAACAAGTATTATGGGTTTAGTTGCTAGGCTGGAAGAGGAAACAAGTGGGTTTGACTTAGAAGAAACGTCAGACATGGCTACTGGTTAGGAAAAGAAATATGTATAAGAAAAAAAAAATCGCAATGGTTTTTTGGGTGAATTAGGGTGGCCTGATACCATTTAAACAAAATATGAAATGAATATATTTTTTTAATTCTATTCTATATTTAAAACTGTATACATGGCATCCTCTTTATAGAGGATTTTTCTCAACATAAAAATAGGAAACAACTTAACAACCTAACAATATACAACAAAAAATATAAATCTCCTAATATCTTGCTAATTATCTTAGCCGATCCTATTTTTTTCAACAAGGAGTCTACTATCTTACTCATGATTCTTCGTTTGTTGCTATTGCTGGAGGTGTGTCTCCTTATTATTGGCATTGTCGGTTAGGTCATCCTAACCTTTCTCAATTAAAAAAAGTTGCATCTTTTAGTGAGTCTGTTTTTGAAATAAATTGTGATGCGTGTCAATTAGGAAAACATCACAGAGTGTATTTTCTTTCTAAAGAAAGTCAAAGTTTACGTCCTTTTGATTTAGTGCAATTAGATGTGTGGGGTCCTTATCGTTATTCTATTGTGTCAGGTTATAGGCATTTTATAACCTTTGTGGATGATCATTTTAGGATGACATGGATTTACTTATTAAAAGATAGATCATCTGTTCTTGATGTATTTCAAACCTTTCATAGTGAAATAAAGACTATTTTCTTCTAATATTCATGTGTTAAGATCTAATAATGCTTTAAAATATATGAAATTTGATTTTTCCAATTTTTGTTCTTCTAATGGAATTATTCATCAAACATTCTGTGCTTATACCCTACAGCAGAATGGTGTGGTAGAGCATAAAAACAAACATTTTCTTGAGGTTGCTCACACCATTATGCTTCAAATGACTGTGCCAAAATCTTTTTGGCATGATGTTGTACTTACCGTAGGATTTCTTATTAATAGGATACCATCTTCTGCTTTTGGAGGTGACATTCATTTTAAATGTCTTTTTCCTGACTCTCCGTTTTTTCCTCTATCTAGTATTTTTTGGTGTGTGTGCTTTGTTCATCTTTTTGACGCCGGAATGGATAAGCTTTCTCTTAGAGCTGTTCGTTGTATTTTCTTGGGATATTCTCGAACTCAAAAAAGGGTACAAGTGTTATGATCCGGTGGCTAAAAGAAATTTGTTTATGCAAATGTCACCTTTTTTGAGTCTAAATCGTTTTTCAAAGTTTCTACTGACAAACTGTCTGTTCCTCTTCCTACTCCGTGTATACATCTATTCCACCTTCAAAACCCTTGCAGGTTTACACTGGGCTAAAAGCTTTGCAAACCCCTTGTGCTCCAGAGCCATTTCCTACTCCAATGGATTCTGCTGGTGATTCTAGTAATTTGCCAACTGCTCTCTGAAAAGGTAAACGTTCTTGTAACATTCCATTGTTAGTGTTGTTTCTTTTGATCATCTTGGTTTTTTTTTTTTCTATCGTTTTGCTTTGTCTTTGTTATCTGTATCTATTCCTAAGGATTACCAAGAAGCTATTATAATTGGAAAAAGGCTATGGATGAGGAGACGTTAGCTCTTCTTACTAGAGGTACATGGGATTTGGTATTGTTACCTGAGAGGGTTCGTCCAGTTGCATGTAGATGAGTTTTTACTGTAAAGTATCGTCTCAATGGTTCTATTGAGAGAGGTGTAAAGCACGACTAGTTGCCAAAGGGTACACAAAAACACAAGGTATTGACTTTTTTTGAAACTCTCGCCTGTACTCGGCTAATTCTATTTGTGTACTTATTATTTGTAGTGGTCAATAAAGATTGGCTGATGTATCAACTAGATATAAAAAATGCATTTCTTTATGGAGATCTGACTGAGGAGGTTTGTATGGAGCAACCACTTGGATTTGTTGCTAAGACAGAGACTCATTTGGTGTGTAAACTAAAGAAGGCTATTTATGGTTTGAAGCAGAGTCCTAGAGCTTGGTTTGACAAATTCAGCCAAGTAGTTTTTGCTGCAGGATTTTGGTGAAGTCAAGTTGATCATTCAGTCTTTGTGTGACATAGTTCATTTGGCATTGTGGTACTTATTGTATATGTTGATGATATACTCTTGTCAGATAGTGATGCGACTGTTATTGAAGAAACTAAGAAATACTTGCAGCAACAATTTGTTACAAAAGACCTTGGTAATTTGAGGTATGTTCTTGGTATTGAGGTTGCTCATGGTAAACAAGGTATAGTGCTATCTCAAAGAAAGTAAGCAACTGATCTTCTACAAGAAATAAGCCTATTAGGGGTAAAACCAACAGATGTTCTGATGGAACCTAACCTAGACTTGTGGAAGGAGGATGAAGACTTTGAGGACAGTGCACAGTATAGACGGCTTGTTGGGAAGCTTATTTATCTAACAGTGACTAGACCAGGTATTATGCATGCCGTGGGACTAATTAGCCAGTTTATGGAAAAACATAAGAAGTGTCAGTGGGAAACTGCTTGTAATATTTTGAGATATATTAAAAAATCTCCAGGAAAAGGCCTGTGTCTTAAAAAGAACAAACATATGAATTAGTTGGTTTTTCAAATGCCAATTACGCTGGTGACAAATAGGATAGAAAATCCACATCAGGTTATTGTACTTTTGTAAGAGGTAATCTAGTAACTTGGAAGAGCAAGTTACTTCTTGAAGGTTTCGGTATCACATGTACAAATCCTATTCCTATGCATTGTGATAATAAAGTAACAATTCATATTGCAAGCAATCCTGTCTTCCACGAATGAACAAAGCATGTTGAAGTTGATTGTCACTTTGTGAGAAATGTTGTCACCAGTAAAAAGATTTGTACACCATTTACACCATCAAAGGACCAGGTTGCTGATATGTTTGCCAAAGCCCTTAAGAAAGATGACTTCACTAGATTGAGTGGCTTCACATGATGGACATTTATGCTCCGGCTTGAGGGGAGTATTAGTAATGTATTCTAGAGCTTAACTAATTCTATATTAGGATAAGTTAGGATTGCAGTATTAGTGCCTACTTTATAAGCTGATTTATAGTAATTATCTTTGTATAGTTAACTTCCTAATATAGGACTCTTGTACACATATATATCAGCTAGGATGTAACCTATGGAATATACAAGTGAATTTTCTATCCTGTTTCACTATTCTGAACAAAAGGGATTGAAGGTAAGCTTCGTTTTTTGGATTTCCATTAATTCTATCTTGATCTTTCTTATCATTTATAATCCTTAATGGTTCATTTATATACATATATAGTCTTCTTGAAGTCTTTGGTTTTTCTTTATTCTTTGATAATCTATGTTAGTTCATCACTTTCTTTAAGTTTTTTTAGTTTTTGATACTTGATAATCCATGAAATGAGGAGTTTTCCTTACAGAAGAAGAAAATTAAGACGGCGCAGCAAAAGAAAAAGAGAGGCCTAAAAAGGGTAATGAAGGCAAAAGCGTCCTTCTTAGCTGTAGGTATCTACTATTGAGATGCCATTTGTCAGGATACAATGAATAGCCGCCCCTACTAGGAAAATTTAACACTTCTCTACAAAGATGACACAAACTATAGGATTTTTTCCTATCCTATTAGCTGCCTTAAGAATCACATCAATGTTGTTCTTTTTTCATGATATGTAGCCCTAGTTTACATTATTTGAAACCCATACATGGTCAGAAATTTTCTCTAGCATTTAAGTAGTCATTCTGTTGAAGTGTTCCATTTCTGTTGCACTCCTTGCATTTTGATGTTTTCTGTTTATGAAAAGGGTTTCACAAAGCAGAGTTGTATATAACATGTACAGTTGATGATGCCTTTTCCTCACTTCAGTGGTATCATACTTTCTGGGGACTATTATTAGCTAGGGGAGCAAATGTGATATCTTGATATTTGTAATTGCAGAATGCTGATTGGTGTATGAAAGAATCTGACTGGCACAAGAGAGAGGCTGATTTACATTTACAAGTACAACAACTTATAGAGGTATAACCTTGTGATGGACATATACATTTTATTTTTATTTTTATTTTTTTGTTTTTGTTCTTGAGGAGATCTTTCCTTTTTGATGTAAAAACAGGTTTATTGACTTCTTACCCTATTCATCAATGAAATTTAACAAAGACTAATACTCATTCCTATTTCTATGAGCATGTGTTATGGAAGGGAAATTCACAAGGAAGGATGAGGAATCCTTCAAATATGATTCATATCAAGAATGAACACAGCAAACACCCATACTAATCCAGATTTTCTATGGGAGGGGATTGAATCCAAATAACTCAAGGGGCCTTAAAGTCACTGAAAAAGTTTGAAGAGGATATGACACTTCTTTTAGCCATACCAAGAAGTCTTTAATTTGTCAATCCAGACTTCCAAGAAAACATCCATCTATAGACAGGTCTGCAATGCTGCACATCCAATGATCATATCTCTAGGACTGTCCTGTAACTAAAACTCCTGCCACCATAATATCTAGGCCCCCATATTCTTTCATCTTTACTATACCTTCTGTTAAGGACAACATTTTTGTCTTGATAGCCAGCCAAAATTGAACTGTTTTTGGGAAGGGCCCTCATGAATCTACCTCTTATGATTCCATAAAGACCTTCAAACCTTGTCTGACCTACGTAAAGGGAAACCATCAAAATTGAGCTTCAGTCTATCATTAGGTGAAGAACCCAATCAACATTTACAGCCACAACACTCCAACATGAATAACATATTGAACTTGAATCTAATATACTAAAGCAGACCCCATAAAACTTCTTGATCACTAGCACTGACAATCAGGCTATAGCATAATATTCTTCTACAGTTCCACATGTTAACCACAAATTGTTATGTCCTCAAATATCCTTGCATTCCTCCTCAACCAAACAACCCACATGAGAGCTAGGATGATTCAGTACCTCCTACACCTGAAAGGAGATGAATAATGAACTATGTGTCAGCAATGCTGGGAGGCCTATGGAATCCCAGCTATAGAAAATAGTTTTTGCTATGGCTTTGGAACAAAAATGGAGAAGATGGTTCAGCGATTCCGCACTTCTTTAGAACAAAACACAGTAATCAGGATCATCAAGCCTATTGAGTTGAAGAAAATTATTTGTACATTAAGCTCATAAAATGGCACATCAACCATTCAAAAGCTTTAAGGTTTTAAAGCAACTTCAATTTTCCAAATAAAATTTCTTGGAGAAAGAGACAAAAGTATTAACATTTGAAAATGCACGAAAAAGGAATTTAAAATAAAGAGACTGCTAGATCCCAATGCCCAATGCCTCTCATCCAGGAAAGAATGATATGGAGACAAATCTTTTCTTTTCTTTTTTTGATATGCAAAGATCAAATATAATAATAGTGGTTAACTAAAAGGTGCACAGAAGCATACACGATGTATACAATGGTGCCAAAAGGCTGAAACAAGGTGAGGGCATAGAAACAAATCATTAGGGAAGCCAGGCAAGGGAAAATAGATCAAGGAAATTTGGATGCTATGTATCAAAAATCCTATAAAGATTTCCTTTATCCTTATCACTGGTGGTAGCACACATTTGGTAGACATTTCTTGCGTAGCAAATGATGTATCTCCTGTTTGCTTTGAATTGATGGTAGGCATGTGTACAATATTTTTTCCACACTTTCTGGCAGCATTCATTTATGGGGATATTTGTGTGGTAGAAGTTTGTTAAACTCACTGGCTTAGGCCTTGGTATAAAAAGATCTTAACTTGGGGAAGTTTGTTTAGCTTTCTTTAGTCTTTCTCTAGTGAGAAAAAGTTCTAAGTTCTTGTTAAACTCACTAGATTAGATTATGTTGGTAGAAGAAAACATCTTTGTTTAAATTTATTTTTGATCTTCTTTTTCTTACGTTGGGTTTAAACTTTGGCTTTGTAGAGGACAACTTATTTGGAGCGCTTGTCAAGTGAAATGCATGGCAGAGGGTCAGGATTAGTTGCTGCAAGGGGTTGTCTTCATTCTTTCTTTGTGAAAGATTTCTTTTTCTTTTTCTTTTAATATTTTACACATTTTGCTCATTTTGCCCATCATTTTATGATTTCCTGAGAAAAAAAACCAAATTTACTATAGCATCAGGTGTCAAGATCATGTTATCCCTTCTATTTTGATTTAGAACAATTTATTTATTTTTAACTATTCTTGTAGGACATAACTTTGCTGAAAATTTTGGCAGACGGGGTTCCTCTTGCAACTTTGTATTACAGGTGTGGCACTTGGTTTTTCTTATGGCAGGGTTTTCCTTTCTGGGTGGAAACACCCAATTACGAGGAAAGTTATATTTTTTTTGTTTGTTTGTTTTTTGGATTTTGCTTTTTTGGCTCTTTTTGTTTGTTTGTTTTTTTTTTTCTGTTTTTAATAAATGCCTGAGAAGAAGTGTTTGGTGCCTGGAGAGTGATCATTGGATGATAGGGCTGCTCTAATGTCCTCAATTTTCCTTTTTATTCAGTCCCTTCGAGTGTTGGATAAGATTGCACCAAAATCTTCTATTCTTGACAAGCAAAAATGAAGATTGAACTGGGGCATGTGAAGAAAAAACAAATATAAATGAAAAAAATGGAACTTTAGAAAGTAGGGAATATAATCATGTTAGACATAGCTTGTCCACTATTGTTCCACACCATCCATTTCACTATGAGGAAATCAGTAAATAATGAATCCTTATTGCATGACTAATCTATACATTATTAAAGTGTACCAAACTCCTTGTTTATATAATTTGGTTTTTCTTTAGCCCATTCCAAGTTTACAAATAAGTTAGAAATGATAGGGTAGTTTTGTTAAAAAAAAAATGGAAAATATAAATTGGAATTCTTAAATTTTTTTAATTATATTTTTATAGATAAATGAGAATTATTATTAAAAGTGTTTCCTCTAGTAGACATGAAGTATATAAAAGTCTCCTTATGGAACTTATCTGAGTAAGAAGAGGTCAAACAAGAATTCTTAAAATTCGTCTCTTTTGTCTCTCAAGTTTTTTTACACACTCGTCATGCCTCCTATAACACTCAGGTGGATTAGAACTCTTTTTAAAGATTATGTGTAAAACCAGTTTAAAGTTTTTGTTGACCTTCATGTATGAATGATGGTCAGTTCTGAACATCTTTCTCACGTGTTTCATGTGCTGTGTGACCTCTAGTGGTTCATAAATATTGTACTGCAGGATTGAGAAGGAAACTGAGAGCACTAGCATATCAATTTAATAGTAGAAGGATATCCTTGAGGGAGGGATCCTTGTGATGATTATGGGGCCTGAGGTAGTCATTAAGCATTTATAATGAGTTAGGAAGCAGAATCCATATCATTGAGTTAACTCCACCATCTCCATATCACTTCCATTTTTTGGCACCAACTCATTACTGTCACTGAACCACTACTGCCACCTTGGGCTCCCACACTACCACTACACAACCCCATTACCACCTAACCAATGCTAGGAAATAATCGTTTCTGCCATCACACTATAATCATTGTCATCCTGTGTGCCACATCATGAGCACAAACCCTTGCACTGTTATTCCACTGCACAAAATCTCCATCTACAAATCTCCCTCCACTTCCACCTACACCTCTTCATTGACTTCCATGAAACCAAAGAAAAAAGTACCTATGTAATGCCAAAAATTCCAATTTCATACCCCTCATCACAATCATCACTAACTTGGTCAACTGTGTTCTTGCTATTCTAAGATAGGTTTGGCCAATGGTTAGCATACTTGCTAGTTTCGCCAGAAAATTTCAATTCAGCAATCCATTTTTTTAGATAAAAACTGAATGCATGAAACTCAATTCAATTGGACCCAGATGAAGTTATGGATTGGCTTTCATGGGTGGTTGCTTTGTGTTTACATGGTGTTTGTTTAAGGTAGATTCTTGCGAAGGATTAGGAACATAGAGTAACTGTCAATGTCGATATGGTTTTTGGTTGACTTGTAGGATGTAGCTGGGTAGGGGAAAGGTGGTTGGGTCAACTATGTCTTTGTTTATGGTGTAAGTGTTAAACTGCCAATGTCAATAAGGTTTTTGGATGTCTTTTAAGATGTTGCTGATTAGGAGAAAGGTGGGTGGGGTCAATTACATATGCGTTAATGGAATATCGAGTTGAGTGCAGGAGATTGTTTGAGCTGAATACTATGGACAAAATGGGGAGAAAAATAGCTAAGTTTATCACCATCATGGATGAAAATTTCGCTGAAATTTCATGTATCGATGATCGGCGATACGAAATAGGTAGGCGAAAAATCGGTGAGGCGATTTTTCGGAAAATTTCGGCTAATTTCACCGAAAAATTGATTTTTTACTTATTTATCGGCAATGTTGGCAATTTTTTGGTCCGGTCAATGTGCGGTAAAACCCTCAAAAATATGAAATTGTGCACGTGGGTTCCTGGACTCGAACCCCCGCCCAAACCCAAAACAATCGTGTGTCCTTACCTTGGCCCGCCACTGGGCTGCTTGCCCACTTGTTAAACAATAGGCACCAAATATATATATAGTAAAACTATCACAAAACAAAATGTTAAAAAATAATTTTAATAAACAAATTAATTCTAATTATTTTATTTTTAAATTTCATATAATTAATCACTAAAAATATGAAACCTATCATTATAATTTTCTTAACAGTTTTTTATATCATTTATATGTTAATTAAATATAAAAAAATGTAAATATTAAAAAAATTTATACATATATCATCATTTATTTTTTATCATTTAATACAATTAAAGTTAAATGAATTATAATTTTAAAATAAGATATATTGTAATCAAATATCACAATATTATTATCGAATGACATTTGATGTGATTTAATAAATTTATATCTTTTTATAGATGCATACGATATTATTATCAAATATGATTGATTATATCATATACATATATTATTTTTTTTTATAAAATAACTTTAAAATATCTATTATTGTTTATTATGTTATTTTTAGAGTTTTTCTCAATTTCATAATTTTTTATTAATTTTAGGCTACCAAATTTTTTTTTTTCCAAAATATCCGTCAATATATTAGTAAAATCAAAGTACCGATATATCCATGATTACTGATATTTTCATCAATGATCACCATTGATGGTAGTGATTTCATTATCATAGCCTTGTAATCCCTTTATGGTGCTTGTAGGCTTTGGGCCCTTTTCTAAATTCTCTGTTTGGTGAATGTTAATCATCAAATGGCATAGTGTTGGTGCTTCCTGGTCTAAAATTAGTTTTCTTCTTTTCCTTTTTTATGACAGCTTATTCTAGATTAGCTTCTCTTAGCTATTCTTATTTGATTGTAATTGCTGTTCACTCTCACCTTTATAATGTTAATTGTGCTTAACAGTCAGAATCTTTGTAGAAAGAGTTGCAGGTAGATGGTGCGCGATATTTTGATATAGATGCTTCTGGTGAAATTTTGGTGATCGCTAGAAGGCTTTCTGGGACGGGAGGAACACATGTACTTACCAAAGTATGGTTGTTTGGTCTGGAAATGAAAATTCACATTAGTAATCAACACTTTAGTTTCAGGTTTTATATTTTGTGGGAAGGACCTCTCATTCTTCTCTTGAACTTTATTATTATCAATATATGTATATGTATCGTTTCAAATCCAAAAAAAAAAATAAAAAAAAAATAAATTCAACACTTTCCTACCAACTGCATGCACACTTTAAAACTCCTCCTCAAGTTTCTTTTAAACGTGGTTTTTGCAGATGAGCTTGATATCTCCACATGAAATTGAAGATATTCTACTTCCTTCTGGTACAAAAGCTGTTAAGGACTTGCGTGTTTCCCCTGCTAAGTGTAGACTTGCACTTTTGGCTTCACTGGGGAAGAAATTATCAGTTCTTAGGTGAAGCTACTTTTTGCTATTTAATCTTTGTTTCCAATGTTGAGGCTTCTACTTTGTACACCATGATTTTCTGTGAAAGTATCTTACTTTGTTGTTCCTGTTTTTTATTTCTATTTTTTTTCCAGTATGGAAAGCAACAATGTTATTCTCACATATGATTTGCCAGTAAGTCAGTTTTTTATCCCCTCTGATTTGTTGTGATGTTGGTTATAAATCAAAGAGGTGGATGTTTGCTTGCTTTCTCCATTTTCCTGCTTCTGGAAAAATATTTTTTTTTAAAAGAAACATCTTCTTTTCAATTTCTTTAATTAGTACCAATTTTGATAAAACAGTGAAATATTTCATAGATTGTGTTGGACCTTGAGGCCCGGCTCAGGTGGCAAAGGATTTTTTTTTAGTTGTTGTGTGTGTAGGGAAGGGTTTGACGTTTTTCATTGAGATGAATATTCTCATAATTAACAATGTCTTCCAGACGGCTGCTTGGTCATGTTCATGGGATCTGAACAGTTCGCATTATATGTATGCTGGATTACAGGTACTTAACTGTGTTTTATTTAGCTTCATGAGACAATTGAATTCAGTGGTCTTTTTTTTGTTTGTTTGTTGTTTTTCCACCCCCCATTTTAAACTTGTGCAGAATGGCATGCTTATGGTGTTTGATATGCGCCAAACTGCAAGGCCAATGGCAGAAATTAGTGGGCCCACAAGCAATCCCATTCATACTATACAATCTGTTCTACACAACTCAACCCTCCCATCAGGTGTTAGCACCCTTCTATCTGCTTCTTCAGTTGGTTTGTGCCAGTGGAACTTTGGTGGAAGTGAAGAGAGGTAGGCTTTCACCAAAATTTTCTTGGGGAACCAGTAATGCGTTGCAAAGAAAAAGGAATTGATCACATGCTTTTACAGCCACTAGAAGAATGAGATTTCCTTCCAAATTCTCGTTCCTTGTTTGACTTTTTCTTGTTCTTTGAATTTTTCATCAATTTAGATAATTTGGTAACTTAATGATGCATTGAAAAATTATTCATTTGTTTGGAAGTCTCATTTTGTGTTTCTATGTCCATCTAGTAATTGTAATGTTACTGACGCAAACAAGCGCAAGTGTTTCACCTTCACTAATAATTTTTCTCTCCTTGTATTTATTTTGGCATTCTTAGGGAAATCAATGGTGATACTGGATTGGAATTCTTATAATATTTTGTTTTTCGTGAGGATAGAAATTCACCGAATTTAAATGGTCATCCTATTCCAGTGTAGCTTGTTTTAAGTGATTAGCAATTCAGAAATTAAAAAATTCTTTTGTCTGTAATTTATGGTGTTGGGCGAGATTGTATAGTGGAGAGAGTTGTCTCTTATAGGCTTCTTGGAGTGGATAGCCTCCAGATAAGGGCTGGTGGGGTTTTTTTTTGCTTTCCTTTTGGTTGTGAGGCTTAGCTAGTTTGTATACTCCCTGTATACTTTGTGGCTTTTTGGCCTCTTTTCAATATATTCAGCGCTTATCTATCAAAAAAAAATTCCTTGCGTACCTGGAAAGCAATTACTTGGAAAATTCTCATGCAATTCTATTTATTTCTTTATGAGGCCTTGCTTTGACCAATTTCTAATTAATGTGCATTGCAGGCCATTTCTGGTTCCTGAAACTAAGAATCACGGAGTTTGCATATCCCTTGCTCATTGTCCGAGCAGTGATAACATTGTTTCTACTTTTCGTCCCAAAGTTGAGATGTCTAATGAGATTGCTGTTTCTCAATATTCACTTACTCCATCTGTTATGGGGCAAGGGATGCAGGGTTCCCATGTTCTTCTCAAGAGAGTGGGTGGCAATTGCTATCAAAAGTTGGGATCTTCATGTGCAAATGTAAATGATATTCGCCTGCAGAGATCTGCAATTATAGATTTACAGAGCCACCACCCACTGTTTGTATCTGGGGATGAAATAACACATGAATTAGTATTGCAAGAATTGCCATCTTTAAGAGTTTCTCAACGCCTCAAGTCTCAGAAACATCCTCTCCGTGATGTTAAGTACTCACATGATCTAAGCCCAAGCTTGCTTTGTTGTTTAAGTGAGGACACCTTGCAGTTTTTTTCTGCCAAATTTTCATGAAAAAGGTAACTTCGTTTCGGTGGTGATATCCTTGCCTCACTTGCTTTGGTTCATTCTTTTCATCAAATGGGTCATGTTACCAATCATCTAGAATGTTCACATATTTACAAATTTTGTAGATTATGGCATATTGTAATAGTTTCAATAGGGGACCAGTTACATTTTGAAATTATTTGTAGAGGTGATGAATGTAAAGTTTACTCCTTATTTGGTAAGAAGTGCATTTTGTTTTTTCTTTTGAGAAATTACTAGGATAAAATGTTCTATGGCAATAGAACTTAATAGTGTTTCTGTGTACAAGATGCACTTAAACACAAAAAGTTACAGGTGAAGATTTCCTGGGCCTCCATAAATGCCAATGAAATAGTGTGCAACTGCAATAAAGGTGTTATGAAATTCTGGTATATTCACTGTAGCATTGAAGATCATCTAAATTGAACAACCAATTGCTGTCTGAGATGAAATCATAATTGCTGCTGAGATCTCAGGAAAACCCAAGGCCAGAGGCTTGTGTATCTCCTTGAGGAATTTCTGGGGTGATCAAAAGAGCGGTTTTATTCAGGAGATCTTTCATATCTATCAAAAACCTAACCTGATAACAAATTCTCTGGGTAATGAATCATAGAGGAAGAAGGAAACAGAAGGTGCTTCAATATCTGGTTGTTAAAGGGGAGGCATTGGTTCATCAGGTTTCCTTGGATGGTGTTGAGATTGGGGAGATGAGAGGAGCAGAGAAGATGGAGGTGAAGCGCCTTTGCTAATGGTTTGCTTGCCATCAAATGTGGGTTCAGAGTGAAATTGATGGTTTGTTTTGTCCTGTTTGTGTGAACTTGAACCAGCAGAGGTGAGCATGATTTGTGGTACAAATAGTTACTTTTTCTATCTGTGTTATTGTTGGTTTCAGTAGTTTCTTGATGTGTTTGTGTGTGAAAGCATGATCTTTGCCTTGTATTATGTTTGAAATGTTCTTTTTAGCATTACATGCATGGATTGTGTTGCTACTTGGGATGAAATGGTGCTGTGAGTTGATTCTGGCTGCTGAAATCATGTGTAACTAACCTAGCTTCTTGATTTTGGTGACATGGGAAAAAGCAAGGTACTTTGTGCCAGGTGTAAACTGAATGCAGCCTTTCTTCATAGGCACAATACAGCTACATTCACAGGTAATCAGACAAAAGTTAATTTCCATATTGGATGGAAGAGAACAAAAACATGGGCATGATGCGTACCTTCTAATTACCTGGGAAATCGATGAACCTCTCTCTAGATCAACAAATTTCAGATTTCTTGATTCAATCCAACAAGCCTATTACTGTAAGTAGCTATAGTGTCCTAATGATATCACTTACAAATCTGTGATGGCACCTTTTGACATTATCTCTTCTTTAGCATTGCAATTCATCCAAGAATTGCTAAATAAAAAGAGCAATTGTGTCAGGACCCTTTTCCATTTAACCTCTCTTCTTTCTACATACATCTTTTTCTGTCTCCTATGCTTGCGTGTTATTATGTTGTAGTTGGCAGCAAGATCAAGAGACCCATTTCTCCATTCCAGTTCACAATTATTTCCTTTTTCCTTTTTGGTGTACACTATGTAAGATGAAATTTATGTTGAGGCATGTTAGAACACTTCATGCAAGTTGCTGTCAATGAAGATCTACAAAAAGGTTGTGTATAGTCTAATTGTAGATGGTGTTTAAAAGAAATATTGAAACATAGTTGAGTGTGCCTATTTCCTTTTTTTTTTTTTTTTTTGCAGAAAATTTCCTTGAAGCTTAATGTGCTAGCCTTGGGAAGGTCGGTATATTTTTTTGGTGAAGAATTGTCATTGGATGTTTACATACGAATTTATATATGTTTACATAGTATTTAGTTGTTGGTAGCATCATGCATTACCTTTGAATATTGATTGTGTGATACACTTTTATTTATTTATTTTCATTAGAAAAAAAACATGTATTAAAAATATGGATAAAGAAATATGAAAGAAGGATGAAGAATCCTCCCATGATACAATGAACTAATAAAATAGTATGTTTAAAACCTCTAAAATGCTAAATAGACACCTATACATTAGTATAGTACCACCTGGGAATATACAAAAAATAACTCAATGAGAGGAATGCTCCTCTCTTGCTACCTCAAACCTTTCAATCCACACACCAAATAATAATAAAAAAATAATATTTGATTACACACCAATTAATAATCAATTTGGATCATATTGAGAGGAATGCCCTTAAATGTTGTGGAGTAAGAGACCTAAAAGGAGGAGTAGAAGGGAATGAGATCCTAAAGATGGGGTTGGTAGAAGAGGCTGAGACCTGCAATGCTCTCAAAGATGGGGAGTTTTTTAGAAAGTTAGGTGGAGGAGGGAAGACGTTACTTGCTGGATTTGCGTAGCAATAGAACAGGGCGGTTCTTGCTTTGTTCTGTTTAGGATGTGGAAGGAAAGTGGTTTTCATTGGTGTTTCTTGAAGGAAGGGGATTTGTAGGGGGATGGAAAATCCTGTCTAGCAAGCTAAGAAGTCTTGGTGTTTCCATGACCCAAAGGAGAGTGGAGGAGCATAAAGCTATTGTAGACCCTCCATTTTCTCCCCTAGCACATTCCCTTTTAGGTGCTCTCCAAGTTCTCCTCTATCCTGTAGTCTTCCCCTGGTGGCCCATTGCTACTGCATGCCTACCTTTTCCAAGCCACCTTGGAGACTTTTGTTGAAGGATTAATTTGATCCCTTATTGTGACCTTAGTAGCTCCTAGTTAGATTTAGGATTTTTATTTTTATTTTTATTTATTTTTATTTTTTTATTTTAAGGATAGCCCATTTAGGAAACACGCCATTGAATCACATTTTAGGACACTTCACCCAGGCACACCCTGGCTCACCTAGGCTTACCTAGACACTTTTTAGGCCACTTGGGCACATCCTAACACACCTAGACACCTTTTAGGCTACTTAGGTACATTCTAGTTCATCTAGGCACATCTTAGCTCAACCAGGCACTCCCTAGACCACCTAAGCTCACTTAAGCTCACCTAAGCTCACCTAAGCTCACTCGAGCTAACATCAAATTACTTAGTACTTGAGTTCATGTTCAGCTCACTAGGTGGCACCTTAGCTCATCTCAACTCATTGAGTTGCACATTAGCTTAACTCACTTGATTTAGTTCACATAGTTGCATTTTACGATTTTTTCTAGTTCACTTTAGTTTAGGTGCACTTTATAATAGTTAATTTAGATGCATATTTAGTTCACTCTAATTTAGATGCACTTTAGGATAGTTCATCTTAGTTGCACATTAGTTCATTCCATTTAGGGACACTCTAAGTTAGTTTAGCTCATTTCAGCTCATTGAGTTGCACATTAGCTTATCTCACTTGATTTAGTTCACTTAGTTGCATTTTAGGATTTTTTCTAGTTCACTTTAGTTTATGTGCATTTTGGGGTAGTTAATTTAGATGCATATTTAGTTCACTTTAGTTTAGATGCACTTTAGGATAGGTTCATCTTAGTTTCACATTAGTTCATTCCATTTAAGGACACTAAGTTAGTTTTTCTAGTTCTTGTTTAGGTATTTTATCTAGTCACTTTTTAGGATTCCTTTTAGGTATGTTTTAAGACAACATTGCATTTACCTTGTTTGGATTTTTCCTGGAGATTGAGTTTGTTTTTTTAAAATGAAGGGGCCACATTTGGATGTATTACATAGCTACATGGAGAGTTTTTGAATAAGGAAAGAGTGGACTTGCAGCATTGCCATATGGAAAACAGAAGATTCATGACATGCAAGGAATTTGTAGAAAAAAAAGGCTCTCATGGTGATGGACGGCAAAGAGATAAGGAAAAGGTGGACTTGAGAGTCCACGGCCACATGGTGAATTTTGTTTTGATAGGGAAATTAGAGATTTTGAAAATCAAAGGGACCCATTTATGGATATACACTGGCTGCCACATCTTTTGAGGATTCACACGCACATGAGGATCTTTTGGGAAGTCCATGGCTGCCCATAAGGTAGGAGGAGGTATCATTCACTCAATATGGGAGGTTCAGATTTAAGTGGAAATATTAGAAAGGACTCCCCATGAGTGGTGCGGCTACCATGGTAAAAAAAGAAGAATACACTGTTATATTGACTTTTGGATATGAAAAGGAATTTGAAGTTGAGTGGAGTCTTATGGAAGGTGTGGCATTGATGTTTGGATATGGGAAGGAGACCTACACGACAAGGTTTAGTTTGAAAAAAGGATTTACACACATGAGACAGACTTGGATGGAAAAAAGGGGATTTATTTTGAGAGAAAATCTTAATAAGGAAATTTGACCCAGGAAACCTAAGGGAAGGATAGAGATCATGGGAAATTTTTTTCACGCACATGGAAGAGGCATTGGGAGTCCATGGCAAGAGGAATCTTGTTTTGGGAAGAGTCCTCATTAAGGGAGGTAAGATCATGGCTTTAAGAAGGAATCCGGGCTGCATATAGGGGGTGGGCAGATCACGGCTGAAGGTAAGAGGAAAGGAGATTTTTATTTTTTTTAAAAAGGGGGCAATGCGGCTTTTTGAAAAGGAGTATGACCAGATTTTTGAGGAGAGGAAACATGGTTTTTTGAAGAGGAGCTTGGCCAGATTTTTGAGGGGAGGCTACATGACTTTTTGAAGAGAAGCATGACCAGATTTTTGTGGGGGGCAACACAGCTTTTTGAAGAGGAGCTTCACCAGATTTTTGAGAGGACTCACAGCGGATCTTCAAAGCATCATGGCTGAAGAAAAATCAGAGAATATCATGGCTGCATCTTGAAAGGGATTGAAGGTAAGTTTTGTTTTTTTGGATTTCCATTAATTCTATCTCGATCTTTCTTATCGTTTATAATCCTTGATGGTTCATTTATATATATATATATATATATATAGTCTTCTTGAAATATTTGGTTTTGAAAGTTTGTATCAGGAGAATGCAAATTTAGTTTCTGTATATTGAGAAAAAATTACATGCACAGGAGACGTTCTCTACTCTGCAATTTATAGTTTCAGCAGTAACAAACTACACTACCAGATTCTTAACTACTTGCATAGTTCTTGAGTGATCTTGGTTCTATTCAGTTCTGTTGTTGCAACAACCTTCTGTTGCTAGTGCAGGTGTGGTCTATCAAGTTTTACTTTGTTCTTTGATAATCCATGCTAGTTCATCGCTTTCTTTAAGTGTTTTTACTTTTTGAAGAGAGCTTCACCAGATTTTTGAGAAGACTTGCTGCAAATCTTCGAAGCATCTGAGAATACCATGGCTGCATCTTGAAAGGTGTTTAGTAATGTATTCTAGAGCTTAATTAATTCTATATTAGGATAAGTTAGGATTGCACTATTAGTGCCTACTTTATAGGCTGATTTATAGTAATTATCTTTGTATAGTTAACTTCCTAATATAAGACTCTATATATATATATATATATATATATATATATCAGCTAGGATGTAACCCTAAAAAAATAACCTACAGAATATATGAATGAATTTTATGTCTTGTTTCACTATTCTGAACATGGTATCAGAGCAGGTTCAACTCTAACCCTAGCCACCTTTTAGTCTTGGTGATCCTTTTTTTTCCTTTTTCAGTCCTAGTTTGTTTGTTGTGAGGGTAGATCAATCCCCTCTTGTGTGATTGATCACTTTGTGCCTTTGTGTTTGAGGATGTGTGCCTTGTGGTAATTGTATTTGTGATTCAAGATGAGGGATAACATTTTTACTTCAGATCTACGTGTTTCTGTTGGTACAACAGTGAAGTTTAATGGAAGAAATTATACTCTTTGGTCCCAAGTTTTTGTACTTTCCTGGGTTCACAAGGTTGTGACCATTATCTTAGCTGATAAAATGTTGGATCCTAAGGATTCCGAGTATGCAGCATGGTGTCAGTATGATGGTCTAGTGAAGACATGGATGTTGAATTCCTTGGAACCTGAGATTGCTGCTTCTGTTGGTCTGACATCAACTGCTAAAAAGATGTGGGATGACATCAAAGAGATGTTTTCTAATGATGGTAATAATTCTCGTATATTCTCTTTGTTTCAACAACTGGTAGATAATAAAGAAGGTGAAAGGTCCCTTCCAGAATTCTTTGCTGCCTATAGAGGGATTATCAATGAATTACGTGAGCTTCTACCCCTTTCTACAGATTTAGACTCAGAAGTGTCAAGGGGAAAACCTATTTGTATGTGGTTTTTTAATGAATCTAAATGAATAGTATAACACTCTTAGGAGTCAATTGCTTGGGGACAGTGCCATGCCTACGCTTTAGTCTGCTTTCTCTCGCCTACAATTTGCTTTTCTAACCTTGTCCTCCCTTGGTGTGGATCTTAAGTATTTTGCCATGGTTGCATGTGGCTGTGTGCGTGACACTAGAAAGAGCAAAAATCATGATGGGTTATGTGAGTTTTGTGGTAAACGAGGGCACATTGTGGATTGATGTTGGGATAAGCATGGTAAGCCCGATTGGGCTACCAAAGGTGCTAAGTTGTCCAATTTCCAACATCCCTAAAGTAGCAAATGTTACACTTGCTTTTAATGGATCTACTTCTTTTTCAACTGTTCCTAAGGATGTTATTCAGATCTCTAAGGAGGAGTATGGTAGGTTGCTTCATTCTTAACCAAGTTCTATTGCCTCCCATGCCCTCTAGTCAGGTACTGGGGCACTTGGTGCCTTATCTTGTAATTCTTGGTTAATAGATTTAGGTGCATCAAATCATATGACTGGTGACCAGCATCAATTGAACAACTTCACACCTTGTCAGTCTCTTTAACTTATTACTGTTGCTGATGGTTTTGTTTCTAATGTGTGTGGTTTTGATACTATTCATACTTCCTCTCTTGAGCTCAACCCAGTCTTACATGTCCCAAAATTGTCATTTAATCTTTTTTTCTGTTAATCAAATTACAAAATCTTTGAATTGTTCTGTGACTTTCTTTCCTACTCATTGTATTTTTCATGATTTCCAAACCAATACAGTGAGTGGATCCGACTTTGAGTTAGGAGGAGTGCAAATAGAATAGGAAATGAATATATATTTTTTATTCTATTCTATATTTAAAACTGTATACACGGCATCCTCTTTATAGAGGATTTTTCTCAACACAAAAATAGGAAACAACTTAACAACCTAACAATATACAACTGTCTAACAGATTACAAAAAAATAAATCTCCTAATATCTTGTACATTTAAATCTCCTAATATCTTGCTAATTATCTCAGCCGATCCTATCTTTTTCAACACTCTCCCTCAAGCTTACTTAAAGATATCTTTCATAGCCAACTTGCCAATTAGTCTATCAAATTGCTTTGTAGGAATTCCTTTTGTAAGCACATCAGCCACTTGCTTAGTAGTAGGAATATACAGCATACATATAAGTCCATTCTCGAGTTTTTCCTTAATAAAGTACTTGTCTACCTCCACATGCTTTATTCGATCGTGAAGTACTGGATTATGAGCTATTAAAATAGCTGCTTTGTTGTCACAGTACAGTTTCACTGGTAGGGTACTTGAGATCTTCAATTCTTCCAATAGTCGTCTAATCCACAACACCTCACAAATTCCAAGAGCAACTGATCTGAACTCAACCTCTACACTACTCCTAGCCACCACATATGGTTTTTTGCTTCACCAAGTGACAAGGTTACCTCCAACAAAGGTGCAGTAACTAGAGGTAGCTCAATCTGCATTAGTAAATGCTTCAACCTGTAGGTGCCCACAACCTTTAAATAGTAAACCTGATGAGGGAAAGCCTTTTAAAGTTTATTCAAGGAAGAAAGGGAAGACCTAAGTAAACTTTAAGTAGGATTAATATTAATTAGAATTGAATTGGGATTGATATTTGTTGGAGTCTAATTAGGATTAGCTAGTTGAGTTATAATATAATTAGAATTTGAGTCATGATAGGTTATTAGAGTCCTAGTAGATTTTGGATGTTATAATTAGAATTAGAATCATAATAGGTTATTAGAGTCCTAGTGGACTTTGGATTTCTTAGAGAAGCCTATAAATAGGCTAATCAATGTAAATCAAAGGAATGAATTGATGAATAATATTAAATTTTCTTTCATTGATGAGACTCTATTGATTTTCTTCTAGGTGAGACTCCTAGAAGGCCTTAGTGAGACTCTAAGGTTTTCCATCTTTTCTTCATTGTTTCTTCTTTCTCTCTGTTTCTTATCTTATAATTTTCTCTACTATAAAATTTATTCCTTGTTCCTCTCCTTACGCCCTAAAAATAAAACCCTATCCCACTTACTCTTGAGTGTAGGCAACCATCCTAGGGTTGTCCTACATCAATTTTGGTATCAGAGTAGTTCTTGGCTTGAAGGCATATGCAATTAAGGAGCGGAGTAACTTATGCAAGCATGAGTTCCAAAAACACTTCTAACAATCAAGATGCCATTACAATACGCTTGAAGGAAATTTCAGCCACACAACAATCCCATCAAGATGCTATAATACAACTAAATAGCAAACTTGATGAGATCATGAAGTTATTAGAAAAGAGTCAAGAAAAACGACCAATTGAAGAGGAGATTGCAAGTCATCAATTTAGACAATCGCCAAGTCAATCACGCGAAGAACAAGACAATTTTATGATGGGGACTCAAAGAAGGGCCAGACTTTTTGAGCTAGATGATGATGTGACTAAAAAGGTACATCTTGAAGTTGCTGAATTTTATGGAAAACTAAATCCAACAACTTTTCTTGATTGGATTATATCAATGGAAGATTACTTTGATTGGTATGCAATGCTCGAAAATAGAAAAGTTCGTTTTGTGAAGGCAAAGTTGAAAGGAGCAACACGTCTATGGTGTCACAATATTAAGAATCAAGTTCATAGAATTGGCCAACCACCTATTAACACATGAGACGAGATAAAGTTGAAGATGAAGGAGCACTTTCTCCCAACTGATTATGAACAACTTATGTATACAAAATTGTTTTCTCTTAAACAAGGTACCAAGTCCGTTGAAGAATATATAGAAGAATTCCATGAGTTGAGCATTCGAAATCAAGTGTGGGAAAGTGATGCTCAACTTGTAGCCTGCTACAAAGTTGGACTTCGAATGAAGATTCAACTTGAGTGATAGCTGCACACACTTATACCGTAGATGATATTTATCAACTAGCCCTCAAAATAGAAGAAGGCCTCAAATTTTGGGTTTCCAGGCGTCCAAGTTCACAATTTGGGAGCACTTTCTCCAACAGGACAACAAGCAAACCTTTAAGCACATCAAGCTTGAGAACTTCTAATCATGTGAATGGTGGGGGCAACACTCAACAGACTTCGAATGTGGCTCATAAGAATGGTAATAAGGGTAAAACTTCAATGAGTATTGGAAGTAGAAAAGTAGACGTGACTCCTTTATGCTTTAAGTGTGGTGGGCTTGGTCATTATGCTGTTGTGTGCCCAACCAAAGGTTTACACTTTTGTGTTGAAGAACCAAAATCTGAATTGGAGAGTTACCCAAAGGAAGAAAATACCTACAATGAAGATGAAGTTAGTGAAGAATGTGACTACTATGATTGTATGATGGAAGGACATAGTCTGGTAGTACGACCTTTATTAGCTGTCCCAAAGGTAAAAGAAGAAGAAGATTAATGACGTACTATCATTTTCTTGACACGTATTTCTTGCCAAGGGAGATTATACACCATGATCATTGATGGAGGTAGCAGTTTGAACATAGCTTCGCAAGAACTTATTGAGAAACTAAACCTTAAAACGGGGAAACATCTAAATCCATTTAGAGTAGCATGGGTTAATGACACCTCTATCCCGGTAAGTTTTCGCTGCTTAGTAACATTCCTTTTTGGTAAGGACTTTGAAGAGTCTGTATGGTGTGAGGTCTTACCCATAAAAGTAAGTCATATTTTACTTGGAAGACCTTGACTCTTTGATAGAAGAGTTCAACATGATGGCTATGAAAATACATATGCTCTCATACACAACGGACGTAAGAAGATCCTCCGTCCGATGAAAGAAGTCCCTCCAATTAAGAAGTCATAGGAGGAGACACAACCAAAAAGGTACTTACTATGTGTCAATTTGAAAATGAGAGCAAGGAAACTAAAGTTATTTTTGCTTTAATGGCTCGGAAAGTGGAAGAATTTAAAGAACAAGATAAGGAATATCTAGCAAATGTACGTAAAATCCTTGATGACTTTTCTGACTTGTGGCCTACTGAGTTACCTAATCAACTCCCTCCTCTGCGTGATGTACAACATGCCATTGATTTGATTCCCGGTGTATCATTACCAAATTTACCAGCCTACAGAATGAATCCAACAGAGCATATTGAATTGAAAAGGCAAGTTGATGAATTACTTACTAAATACTTTATTTATGAAAGCCTAAGTCCTTGAGGAGTTCCTGCCCTACTAACACCAAAGAAGGATGGATCATGGCGGATGTGTGTGGATAGTCGTGCAATCAACAAAATCACAATCAAGTATCGATTTCCAATTCCAAGACTTGATGACATGCTAGATATGATGGTTGGATCAGTAATCTTCTCAAAGATTGATCTAAGAAGTGGATATCATCAAATACGTATTAGACCAGGGGATGAATGGAAGACATCTTTCAAAACTAAGGATGGATTGTATGAGTGGTTAGTCATGCCGTTTGGACTAACCAATGCTCCAAGTACCTTCATGCGGGTTATGATGCAGGTATTGAAACCTTTTATTGGACGGTTTGTTGTTGTCTATTTTGATGATATTCTTATCTATAGTCGATCTTGTGAAGATCATGAGGAACACTTGAAGCAAGTAATGCGCACTGTTAAGGCTGAAAAATTTTACATTAATTTGAAAAAATGTTCTTTCATGATCCCTAGTGTTGTATTTCTTGGCTTTGTTGTGTCTTCTAAGGGTGTTGAAACAGATTTAGAGAAGATCAAAGCTATTGTTGATTGACCAGTACCAACAAATATCCATGAGGTGTGAAGCTTCCATGGAATGGCTACATTCTATCGACGATTTATTCGAAATTTCAGCTCTATTATGGCCCTAATTACTGAATGCATGAAACCTGGTTTATTTATTTGGACCAAGGTGGCCAACAAGGTATTTGAAGAAATCAAATCCAAGATGTTGAACCCTTTTATCCTACATCTACCAGACTTTGAGAAAGTATTTGAGGTGGCCTATGATGCTTCCCATGTGGGAATTGGAGCAGTTCTTAGCCAAGAGGGACATCCTGTGACTTTCTTTAGTGAGAAGCTCAATGGGGCAAAGAAAAAATACTCCACATATGATCTTGAATTCAATGCTGTGGTGCAAGCAATTAGACATTGACAACATTATCTCAGTTAGAAGGAATTTGTTTTGTATTCGGATCATGAAGCCTTGCGATATCTTAATTCTCAAAAGAAGCTTAACTCTCGACATGCAAAATGGAGTAGTTTTCTTCAGCTGTTTACCTTTAATTTAAAGCATTGTGCAGGAATTGAAAATAAAGTAGTTGATGCCCTTAGTAGGAAGACCCTTCTCTTAGTAAACATGTCAGCCACTACAATTGGATTTGAAGAATTAAAGCATTGTTATGACAATGATGTTGATTTTGGAGATGTTTATTCATCTCTTTTGAGTGGTTCAAAAGCAACACATATTGATTTTCAAATTTTAGAAGGGTACTTGTTTTATAAAAATCGTTTATGCTTACCAAGGACTTCCCTACGTGATCATGTCATATGGGAACTTCATGGAGGTGGAATGGGTGGACATTTTGGACGAGATAAGACCATTGCTTTGGTGGGAGATCACTTCTTTTGGCCTAGTTTAAAGAAGGACGTTTGGAAGGTTATCAAACAATGTCGAGCATGTCAAGTAGGAAAAGGTTCAAAGCAAAATATAGGGTTATATACGTCATTACCAATTCCATCCAAACCTTGGGAAGACTTAAGCATGGATTTTGTACTTGGATTACCAAGGACACAACAGGGCTTTCATTCTATATTTGTTGTGGTTGACAGATTTTCCAAAATGACGCATTTTATCCCATGTAAGAAGGCTTTGAATGTTTCTTATGTTTCTACCTTGTTCTTTAAAGAAGTAGTTCGATTGCATGGATTACCACAATCCATTGTTTCTGATCGCGATGTCAAGTTTATGAGCTATTTTTTGAAAACCTTGTGGGCCAAGCTAGGTCCTCAATTAAAATTTTCAAGTTCTTTTCTTTCTTAAACTGATGAACAAATAGAAGTTGTCAATCGCAACCTTGGTAATCTTTTGAGATGCATTGTGAGAGATCAGTTGAAAAATTGGGATAATGTCTTATCACAAGTCGAATTTGCTTTCAATAGCTCTACTAATCGTACTACTGGGTACTCACCTTTTGAAGTGGCATATGGGCTGAAACCTAAGCAACCTATTGATCTTATACCATTACCTACTTCTGTCCGCACCAGCCAAGATAGTGATGCATTTGCACATCGTATATGAGATATACATGAAAAAATACGAGAAAAAAATCAAAATCAGCAATGAGAACTATAAAGAGGCAGTAGATGCACATCGAAGATATATTCAGTTTCAAGAAGGTGATCTAGTGATGGTTCGTCTACGACCAGAAAGATTTCATCTGATCACATATCAAAAGCTTCAAGCTAAGAAAGCGGGTCCTTTCGGGTACTAAAGCGGTTGGGTGAGAATGCTTATTTGCTAGAGCTCCCTTCAAATGTGCATTTTAGTCCAATATTTAATGTGGAAGATTTGTATATCTATCATGGCTATCACAACGATGCAAGTGAAAAGTTGGATCTTCAATTACCACCTACTCTTAGCCCACGTCCTGAGATCGAGTATGTTTTTGATGATCAACTTGTGTCTACTCGACAAGATGGATACCAAATTTTTTTGGTGAAATGGCGAGGCAAACCACACTCTAAAAATACATGGATTACGACAACGGATTTTTAGAAGCTTAACCCTGATCTCTATGAATTGTATCAAACATCTAACTCGTCGAAGCTGAGTTCTTTCAAGCCGGGGAGAATTGATGGAGGAAAGCCTTTTAAAGTTTACTCAAGGAAGAAAGTGAAGACCTAAGTAAACTTTAAGTAAGATTAATATTAATTAGAATTGAATTGGGATTGGTATTTGTTGGATTCTAATTAGGATTAGTTAGTTGAGTTATAATATAATTAGAATTTGAGTCATGATAGGCTATTAGAGTCTTAGTAGACTTTGAATGTTATAATTAAAATTAAAATCATAATAGGTTATTAGAGTCCTAGTAGACTTTGGATTTCTTAGAGAAACCTATAAATAGGCTAATCAATGTAAATGAAAGGAATGAATTGATGAATAATATTATATTTTCTTTCAGTGCAAGGTTGCAACCCTCAATGGTGAGATTTCATTGATTTTCTTCTAGGTGAGACTCCTAGAAGGCGTTAGTGAGACTCTAAGGTTTTCCATCTTTTCTTCTTTGTTTTTTCTTTCTCTCTATTTCTTATCTTATAATTTTCTCTACCATAAAATTTATTTCTTGTTCCTCTCCTTACACGCTAAAAATAAAATCCTAGCCCACCTACCTTTGAGTGTAGACAACCATCCTAGGGTTGTCCTATATCAAAACCCCTTTTAGTTGACCCTTTTAGATATCTGAGGATTCTATAAACAACATCAAAGTGTTGTTATCCAGGTGCATGCATGAACTAGCTTTCCATGCTTATTGCAAAAGCAATATCCGGACGCGTATGTGACAAGTAAATCAGCCTCCCAACTAGCCTTTGATACTGTTCTTTATCCTCCACTTCATCATCTTTGGAGGGCAGCAATTTTATGTTGGGTTTAATAGGTGTCTTGGCTGGTTTACAACCTAGTTGTCCTGTTTCACCAAGTAAATCAAGGACATATTTACATTGGTTTACAAATATACCTTCTTTGGATCTAGCAAACTCCATTCCAAGGCAGTACTTTGAGGCTTCCAAATCCTTGATTTCAAATTCTACTGCAAGTTTTCTTTTCAATCGCTCCAACTCTTCTTTGTCACTGCCAATCAAAACTATATCATCCACATAAACAATCAGAATAGCAATCTTACCATCTTTACTGTGTTTGTAGAACATAGTATGGTCAACTTGGCTCTAACTATAGCAACAATTCTTTACAACTTTTCAAAATCTCTCAAACCAAGCTTTAAGAGATTGTTTGAGACCATATAGGGATTTTTTTAATTTGCAAACTTTATTTGATCCAAGCTTCTCCTCGAATCCAGGTGGTAGGTTCATAAATACTTCATTCTCCAGATTTCCATTTAGGAAGACATTTTTTTACGTCTAATCGGTGTAAAGGCCAGTTGAAATTTACAGCCAAAGATAACAAAATTTTGATTGAATTTATCTTGGCTACAGGAGCAAAAGTTTCCTGGTAATCAATACCATAGGTTTGAGTAAATCCTTTTGCTACTAGTCTCGCCTTGTATCTTTTTATGCTCCCACCAGTTTTACATTTCACAATAAAGACCCACTTACAACCTATAGTTCTTTTCTCTTTAGGTAAATCCACTAACTCCCAAGTACCACTTCTTTTAAGAGCATTCATCTCCTCCATCACTGCTACTTTCCAATTTGGATCATCAAGGGCTTCATGAATGTTTCTTGGAACCAACATGTGTGAGATTTTTGAGGTAAAGGCTTTATGAGTTTCAGAGAGTTTTTTATAGGATAGATATTTGGCAATGGGATATTTAGTGCAGGTTCGTGTACCTTTTCTAAGGGCTATAGGAATATCAAGGTCTAAAGAAGAAATGAAAGGAATTGAAGGTAAGTTAGGAGTAGGACTACCTGTGATATTGGGAACTTTAGTTCCCGAAGATCGAGATTGGTCATTACCAAGAGGAACAGGTTGACTTTGACTTTTTTGATGAGTCTTTCTCCGAGTATAAACCAGACGCTCAGTATTTGGTTGTACTGATTCTCTCTTTGTTTCAGATACAGTAATGTTTGGCACTATATGACTAGAATTTTTGTCAGTCTTATCACATTGTTCCTTAGGATTATAAATAAGAGGTGGAGGAGTAGTTAAAATTGTATTTGGTAATGGAGTGGGAGATAAATCCCAAAAATTTTCTTCCATTACATTATTCTTTCCCTGAAGAGAATTTTTGTTAAAAAAATATTTATCTTCAATGAAAGAGACATCCATACTCACATACATTTTTTTGGTTTGGGGATTATAGCATTTATACCCTTTTTTATTAGAGGCATACCCAATGAAAACACATTTTTCTGCCCTTGGATCAAGTTTAGACCGATCATGATTAGGTAGGTGAACGAAAACAATGCAGTCAAAAACTTTTAGGGGTAAGTCGAGTACATTCTAGATAAAGGAAATATTTTTTGAAAACATTCTAGTAATGTGCTATACTTAAGAATTTTGGTAGACATTTGGTTAATGAGATAGGAGGCTGTCAAAACAGCTTTCCCCCAAAAGTATCTTGGAACATTCATGGAAAACATAATAGCACGAGCCACTTCAAGTAAATGTTTATTTTTTCTTTCAGCAATTCCATTTTGTTGAGGGATATTTACACAAGTAGATTGATGGTGGATACCTTTTTCTTTCAAAAAACTACCCAAAAATTCATTAAAATATTCAATTCCGTTATCAGTGTGAAAAATGACAATTTTTACTTGGAACTGAGTTTCAATCATGTTATAAAATGTTTGGAAAAGTTTTCCAATTTCTGATTTTTCTTTCATCAAATAAACCCAACATAAACGTGTATGATCATCTACGAAGGTAACAAACCATTGTTTTCCAAAAATAGTTGTAATTTTTGAAGGTCCCCACACATCACTATGTATTAAATTAAATGGTTTTGAGGGAACATAAGGTTTTGGATAATAAGTAGTACGATGACTCTTAGATAAATAGCAACTTTCACAATAAAAAGATGAACAATCCAATCCTTTAAACAAAGTAGGAAACAAATGTTTAAGATATAGAAAATCAGGGTATCCTAGTCTTAAGTGCCAAAACATTATTTGTTCATAAACAGAAAGAGAACTAACACTACTAAGGCCTTGAGCCCGTTTATTGGAGAAAACACCATCAAAGTAGTAAAGGCCATCTATCAACTTAGCACTGCCAATCTTCTTCCCTGAGTTCTAGTCCTGAAATTCACAGTGAGAATCATAGAAAAAAACACGTCAATTAGAGTTTTTGGTAAGTTTACTCACAGACAAAAGATTACATGCTTGTTTTGGAACATGGAGAATAGATTTAAGATCTATATTCTCGGATAATTTTACCAAGCCTTTTTTGGCTATAGGTGAGAAACTACCATCTGCAATCCTAATTTTTTCACTGTCAAAACATGGTGAATAAGTGTTGAACAAATTTGAAAAACTAGTCATATGGTCCGAAGCTCCAGAATCAATTATTTATGTAGTAGAATTGAAACAACATGAAAAGGCATTAGGTGCACTACCTGTTTGTGCTAGAGAAACACTAGGAATACTCGATGGAGAATTGGATTTTAGCAGTTTCAAAAGGTGATCCATCTGCTCCTTACTGAAGGGACTTGACTCTGATTCATTGACAGTAGCATTGGCCTTGGGATTTGAACGATTGCTTCTCTCTTCGGGCTTGTTGTTATGCCAATTTGCTAGTTTTCCATGGATTTTTCATTAGGTTTCTCGAGTGTGGCGCGGTTTGTTACAATAATCGCACTAGACCCGTGGCCTTTCTCCAGGCCCTTGCTGAAAACTGGCTGTTTTATTGGCAGAACCTTCAGCAACACTAAGAGCAGAACTTTCAACAGCTCCGCTATTAGATTTCTTTCCCAACATTACATGTCGGCGACTTTCTTCCCTTCGAACTTCAACAAAGACTTCGCTGATTTTAGGAAGAGGAACTCTGCCAATAATTCCTCCTCTAACCTCATCAAACTCTACATTGAGTCCAATAAGAAACTTATAAATCCTATGAGCCTCCACAGTCTGTTTGTAATGATTAGTATCATCAGTGGACTTTTATTCGTAGTCGTTGAACAAATCCAAATCCTGCCAAAGAAGCTCCAACGAACTGAAGTACTTGGTGATAGATTCTTCTTTCTGCCGAATCTCATCAAGTTTAAGGGTCAGTTCATACACTTGGGATTGATTACCCAAATCAGAGTACATCTGATTCACATTGTCCCACAATTCTTTGGCTGTGGAGTAACACATATAATTGGAGCCAATCTCCTCATTCATGGAGTTCATGAGCCATGTCATCACCATTGAATTTTCTGCATCCTAGGTTGTGTATAGAGGATCCTCCGATGCCGGTGCCACCTTGTCTCCAGTCAAGTACCTGATCTTCCCTCTCCCTCTAAGATACATGTGAACTGATTGAGATCATCTTAAAAAATTGTCACCATTGAGGCGAATGGTGGTAATCTGAACAGGATGGGATTCAGTATTGTTGAGAGAGAGAGAGAGAAAGGAGAAAAACCTTATTCACATTTATTGTAATCTCTACTTACAATTGAGAGATATATATATACAAGGCTAGGAGTCCTAACTACCATACATGTGACCTATATTAACAAGGAAAGATAGTATACTATACATACATTATATTCAACACTCCCCCTCAAGCTGGAGCATATACGTCATATGCACCAAGCTTGTTACAAATATATTTAATCCTAGGACCTCTGAGAGATTTAGTGAAGATGTCTGCTAGTTGATCATTTGAATTGACAAAACTTGTAGCAACACATCCTGATGCGATCTTCTCTCTAATGAAATGACAGTCAACTTCAATATGCTTGGTCCTTTCATGAAAGACTGGATTGGATACAATATGTAATGCGGCCTGGTTATCACAGATGAGTTTCATCTGTTCATCCTTTCCAAATCTCAACTCCTGAAGAAGATGTCTCAACCATATGAGTTCACATGTTGCCAAAGCCATAGCTCGATACTCGGCTTCAGCGCTAGATCTGGCCACTACATCTTGTTTCTTACTCTTCCAAGATATTAGATTACCTCCAATAAAAACACAGTACCCTGAAGTGGAACGTCTATCTGTGGGTGAGCCAGCCCAATCTGCATCTGTGTAACCAACAACTTGAGTATGACCTCTGTTCTCGTACAATACACCTTGGCCTGGTGTACTTTTGATATATCGAAGAATATGGATTACGGCATCCCAATGGCTATCACATGGTGACTGTAGGAATTGACTAACAACACTCACAGGAAAAGAAATGTCTGGACGAGTAATGGTGAGATAGTTCAATTTACCTACGAGCCGTCGATATCTCCCGGGGTCTCCTAAAGGCTCCCCCTGTCCTGGTACAAGTTTGACATTCGGATCCATAGGTGTGTCTACCGGTTTACAGTCTAACATACCGGTTTCTTCCAGGATATCTAAAGCATACTTCCTTTGGGAAAGGACCACACCAGAACTGGATTGAGCTATCTCAATTCCCAAGAAATACTTGAGTTTCCCCAAGTCTTTGGTCTGAAAGTGGGTAAAAAGATGTTGCTTTAGTTTCTGAATACCATCCTGATCACTGCCTGTAATGACGATGTCGTCCACATAAACAACCAGATAAATACACTGCCCCAAGGAGTTATGATGATAAAAAACTGAATGGTCTGCTGTACTGCGAAGCATGCCAAGCTCTTGAACAACAGAACTAAAACGGCTAAACCATGCTCGAGGAGATTGTTTCAAGCCATATAGAGAGCAGCGTAACCTGCACACTAAACCAGACTCCCCCTGAGCAACAAAACCAGGAGGTTGCTCCATATAAACTTCCTCAGCAAGATCACCATGAAGGAAGACATTTTTAATATCCAACTGATAAAGAGGCCAAGAACACATAGCAGCCATGGACAGAAGCAAGCGGACAGAAGCAATCTTGGCAACAGGGGAGAATGTGTCACCATAATCAGAACCATAAACTTGAGTATAGCCTTTAGCAACTAAGCGAGCCTTAAGGCGATCAACCTGACCATCAGGACCAACCTTAACTGCATAGACCCAACGACAACCAACTGTAGATTTACCAGAGGGTAAAACAACAAGATCCCAAGTGCCATTAGAGTGCAGAGCAGCCATTTCATCCACCATTGCCTGTCGCCAGCCTGGATGGGAAAGAGCTTCATGGGTGCTCTTTGGAAGAGAAACAGAGGATATAGCAGAAACAAAAGCAGAATAGGGTGAAGATAATCGATGATAACTCAAAAAATTGTAAATAGGATGAGGATTACGAGTAGAGCGAGTACCTTTCCGAACAGCAATGGGTAAGTCATTAGGAGAAGGCAGAGCCGGGGCAGGTGAAGCCGAAGGGATAGGAAGTGAGTCAGCAGGTGCCTCAGGAAAAGGGAGAGGAGCAACGACACGAGGGCGACGATGATAAACCTGAAGTGGTCGAGGGGGCATAGCATCAGGTGGGGAGACAATGGGAATGGGCAAGACTTCAGAAACAGGAAGAGACTCAGAAGTGGTGGAAAAGAATGGTGAGTCCTCAAAGAAGGTGACATCAGCGGAGATAAAGTACCGATGAGTCTCAAGGGAATAACAACGATAACCCTTTTGAAGTCTGGAATATCCCAAGAAGAGGCACTTCATGGCTTTGGCGGAAAGCTTGTCCTGTCCAGGAGTGAGAATATGAACAAAGCAAGTACAACCAAAGACACGAGGAGGAAGGAAATAAAGTGGTTGGTCAGGGAAAAGAAGGGAGTGAGGAATCTGATCGTGTAAGACAGAGGAGGGCATACGATTAATCAAATAACAAGCGGTAAGAACAACGTCCCCCCAAAAACGAAAAGGAACATGATTATGGAGGAGGAGAGTACGAGCTGTCTCAACAAGATGTCGATTCTTGCGTTCAGCTACCCCATTTTGTTGAGGAGTATGAGCACAAGAAGACTGATGAAGAATCCCATGATGAGACATAAACGAAGTAAATTGGGCTGAAAAATATTCTCTGGCATTGTCACTGCGTAACACACGAATAGAAATATTGAACTGGGTTTGGATTTCAGTATAAAATTTCTGGAAAATAGAGAATAACTCAGCTCGATTTTTCATTAAGAATAACCAAGTACATCGAGAATAGTCATCAATGAAAGTGACAAAATACTGAAATCCTAAAGTAGACGCAGTCCGACAAGGACCCCAAACATCAATGTGGACAAGCTCAAAAGGAGACTTTGCCCGATTATTCAAACGCTTTGGGAACGAGACACGAGTATGTTTCCCAAGCTGACATGACTCACACGGAAGCGACGACAAAGTGGAAAAACGAGGAACCATCTTCTGGAACTTGGAGAGACTAGGGTGGCCCAGACGATTGTGAATGAGGAGAGGAGCATCAGTGGAAATGCAAACTGCAGGAGATGAATCTGAGGTCTGGTTTTCTTCCTTGGCTCTGATATCATGTTGAGAGAGAGAGAGAGAAAGGAGAAAAACCTTATTCACATTTATTGTAATCTCTACTTACAATTGAGAGATATATATATACAAGGCTAGGAGTCCTAACTACCATACATGTGACCTATATTAACAAGGAAAGATAGTATACTATACATACATTATATTCAACAAGTATTATGGGTTTAGTTGCTAGGCTGGAAGAGGAAACAAGTGGGTTTGACTTAGAAGAAACGTCAGACATGGCTACTGGTTAGGAAAAGAAATATGTATAAGAAAAAAAAAATCGCAATGGTTTTTTGGGTGAATTAGGGTGGCCTGATACCATTTAAACAAAATATGAAATGAATATATTTTTTTAATTCTATTCTATATTTAAAACTGTATACATGGCATCCTCTTTATAGAGGATTTTTCTCAACATAAAAATAGGAAACAACTTAACAACCTAACAATATACAACTATCTAATAGATTACAAAAAAATAAATCTCCTAATATCTTGCTAATTATCTTAGCCGATCCTATTTTTTTCAACAAGGAGTCTACTATCTTACTCATGATTCTTCGTTTGTTGCTATTGCTGGAGGTGTGTCTCCTTATTATTGGCATTGTCGGTTAGGTCATCCTAACCTTTCTCAATTAAAAAAAGTTGCATCTTTTAGTGAGTCTGTTTTTGAAATAAATTGTGATGCGTGTCAATTAGGAAAACATCACAGAGTGTATTTTCTTTCTAAAGAAAGTCAAAGTTTACGTCCTTTTGATTTAGTGCAATTAGATGTGTGGGGTCCTTATCGTTATTCTATTGTGTCAGGTTATAGGCATTTTATAACCTTTGTGGATGATCATTTTAGGATGACATGGATTTACTTATTAAAAGATAGATCATCTGTTCTTGATGTATTTCAAACCTTTCATAGTGAAATAAAGACTATTTTCTTCTAATATTCATGTGTTAAGATCTAATAATGCTTTAAAATATATGAAATTTGATTTTTCCAATTTTTGTTCTTCTAATGGAATTATTCATCAAACATTCTGTGCTTATACCCTACAGCAGAATGGTGTGGTAGAGCATAAAAACAAACATTTTCTTGAGGTTGCTCACACCATTATGCTTCAAATGACTGTGCCAAAATCTTTTTGGCATGATGTTGTACTTACCGTAGGATTTCTTATTAATAGGATACCATCTTCTGCTTTTGGAGGTGACATTCATTTTAAATGTCTTTTTCCTGACTCTCCGTTTTTTCCTCTATCTAGTATTTTTTGGTGTGTGTGCTTTGTTCATCTTTTTGACGCCGGAATGGATAAGCTTTCTCTTAGAGCTGTTCGTTGTATTTTCTTGGGATATTCTCGAACTCAAAAAAGGGTACAAGTGTTATGATCCGGTGGCTAAAAGAAATTTGTTTATGCAAATGTCACCTTTTTTGAGTCTAAATCGTTTTTCAAAGTTTCTACTGACAAACTGTCTGTTCCTCTTCCTACTCCGTGTATACATCTATTCCACCTTCAAAACCCTTGCAGGTTTACACTGGGCTAAAAGCTTTGCAAACCCCTTGTGCTCCAGAGCCATTTCCTACTCCAATGGATTCTGCTGGTGATTCTAGTAATTTGCCAACTGCTCTCTGAAAAGGTAAACGTTCTTGTAACATTCCATTGTTAGTGTTGTTTCTTTTGATCATCTTGGTTTTTTTTTTTTCTATCGTTTTGCTTTGTCTTTGTTATCTGTATCTATTCCTAAGGATTACCAAGAAGCTATTATAATTGGAAAAAGGCTATGGATGAGGAGACGTTAGCTCTTCTTACTAGAGGTACATGGGATTTGGTATTGTTACCTGAGAGGGTTCGTCCAGTTGCATGTAGATGAGTTTTTACTGTAAAGTATCGTCTCAATGGTTCTATTGAGAGAGGTGTAAAGCACGACTAGTTGCCAAAGGGTACACAAAAACACAAGGTATTGACTTTTTTTGAAACTCTCGCCTGTACTCGGCTAATTCTATTTGTGTACTTATTATTTGTAGTGGTCAATAAAGATTGGCTGATGTATCAACTAGATATAAAAAATGCATTTCTTTATGGAGATCTGACTGAGGAGGTTTGTATGGAGCAACCACTTGGATTTGTTGCTAAGACAGAGACTCATTTGGTGTGTAAACTAAAGAAGGCTATTTATGGTTTGAAGCAGAGTCCTAGAGCTTGGTTTGACAAATTCAGCCAAGTAGTTTTTGCTGCAGGATTTTGGTGAAGTCAAGTTGATCATTCAGTCTTTGTGTGACATAGTTCATTTGGCATTGTGGTACTTATTGTATATGTTGATGATATACTCTTGTCAGATAGTGATGCGACTGTTATTGAAGAAACTAAGAAATACTTGCAGCAACAATTTGTTACAAAAGACCTTGGTAATTTGAGGTATGTTCTTGGTATTGAGGTTGCTCATGGTAAACAAGGTATAGTGCTATCTCAAAGAAAGTAAGCAACTGATCTTCTACAAGAAATAAGCCTATTAGGGGTAAAACCAACAGATGTTCTGATGGAACCTAACCTAGACTTGTGGAAGGAGGATGAAGACTTTGAGGACAGTGCACAGTATAGACGGCTTGTTGGGAAGCTTATTTATCTAACAGTGACTAGACCAGGTATTATGCATGCCGTGGGACTAATTAGCCAGTTTATGGAAAAACATAAGAAGTGTCAGTGGGAAACTGCTTGTAATATTTTGAGATATATTAAAAAATCTCCAGGAAAAGGCCTGTGTCTTAAAAAGAACAAACATATGAATTAGTTGGTTTTTCAAATGCCAATTACGCTGGTGACAAATAGGATAGAAAATCCACATCAGGTTATTGTACTTTTGTAAGAGGTAATCTAGTAACTTGGAAGAGCAAGTTACTTCTTGAAGGTTTCGGTATCACATGTACAAATCCTATTCCTATGCATTGTGATAATAAAGTAACAATTCATATTGCAAGCAATCCTGTCTTCCACGAATGAACAAAGCATGTTGAAGTTGATTGTCACTTTGTGAGAAATGTTGTCACCAGTAAAAAGATTTGTACACCATTTACACCATCAAAGGACCAGGTTGCTGATATGTTTGCCAAAGCCCTTAAGAAAGATGACTTCACTAGATTGAGTGGCTTCACATGATGGACATTTATGCTCCGGCTTGAGGGGAGTATTAGTAATGTATTCTAGAGCTTAACTAATTCTATATTAGGATAAGTTAGGATTGCAGTATTAGTGCCTACTTTATAAGCTGATTTATAGTAATTATCTTTGTATAGTTAACTTCCTAATATAGGACTCTTGTACACATATATATCAGCTAGGATGTAACCTATGGAATATACAAGTGAATTTTCTATCCTGTTTCACTATTCTGAACAAAAGGGATTGAAGGTAAGCTTCGTTTTTTGGATTTCCATTAATTCTATCTTGATCTTTCTTATCATTTATAATCCTTAATGGTTCATTTATATACATATATAGTCTTCTTGAAGTCTTTGGTTTTTCTTTATTCTTTGATAATCTATGTTAGTTCATCACTTTCTTTAAGTTTTTTTAGTTTTTGATACTTGATAATCCATGTTAGTTTGTCATTTTTCTGAAGTCATTAGTTTTATTTTGATGAACATTGATGTTAGGTTTCTTTTCAAAAATTCTTTGGATGTTATTTTGATAAAGGTTGATGTTAGGTTTCTTTTAAAATTCTTTGGATGTTATTTTCATAAAGATTGATGTTAGGTTTCTTTTAAATAATTCTTCAGATGTTATTTTGATAAAGATTAATGTTAGTCATTTTCTTAAAAATTCTTTGGATGTCATTTTGGTAAATATTGATGTTAGGTTTCTTTTAAAAATTCTTTGGATGTTATTATGATAAAAGTTGATGTTAAGTTTCTTTTAAAAATTGTTTGAATGTTATTTCGATAAAAATCAATGTTAGTTAGTTTCTTAAAAATTCTTTGAATGTTATTTTGATGAAGATTGATGTTAGGTTTTTTTTTTTTAAATTCTTTGGATGTTTTTCAATAAAAATCAATTTTAGTCATTGTCTTAAAATTTTTTTGAATGTTATTTTGATAAAGACTGATGTTAGTTTTTTTTTTTTTTTTTAATTCCTTAGATGTTTTTTTTTGATAAAACTCAATGTTAGTCATTTTCTTAAAAATTCTTTAGATGTTATTTTGATATAGATTGATGTTAGGATTCTTTTAAAAATTATTTGGATGTTAATTTTGATGAAATTTGATCTTAATTATTTAAAAAAAAATTTTGGATGCTAGTTTTAATAAAAATTGATGGTATATATATATATATATATATATATATTTATTAAATTCTTTGGATGTTTTAATAAAAATTGATGTTAGTTATTTTTTAGAATTCTTTGGATGTTTTGATGAAAATTAATGTTAATTATTTACTAAAATTCTTTGGATGTTAGTTTTAATAAAAAATGATCTTAGATTTTTTTTAAAATTTCTTTAGGTACAAGATTGTATAAATATCGATGTTAGGTTTTTTTAAAAATTCTTTAGTTTCTAGTTTGGATAAATATTGATGTTTGGTTTTTTTAAAAAATCTTTGGATGCAGCTTTGGATAAATATTTAAGTTAGGTATTTTTAGAAAATTCTTTAGTTTCTATTTTGGATGAAAATTGATGTTATTTATTTTTTCTTAAATTCTTTGGATGTTAGTTTTGATAAATATTGGTGTTAATTATTTCTCTAGAAAATCATGGGATGTTAGCTTTTGACAATCACATGTTGGTTCCTTTCAAAAAGATTAAAGCTAACCTCTTTCCTTGTGGGGATGTTTTCGCTTAAGGCATGATTTCTTGAACAAATGAGAGGTTACCTAGGGATATCTAATTAGTATTTTCTTTGTATTTGATTTTATTCTTTTAGTTAGTACTTGGTTGTTAGTTGAAAATCTCTTGTCTTGTGTCTTTCTAGTATTTAGGGTTGCTTGGTATGTTTATTGCTTGAAAACCAGTTGTCTCTTGTTCTTTTTTTTAAAAAAACCATTTTCTAAAGGAGAGTTTAAATCACAAATGTCTCTTGAAAATTCATTCTAGGTCCTATGGGTAAAAATTTCATTTTCTTTAAAAGGTATGTGATTCATTTTTTTACTTAGAATGCATTCTTCTTTGGTTTTCTAAAAATTTTTATTTTTAGCACTTGAGTTTAAACTTGTGATCCCAAGTTAATGGAAAATTTCTTGGCCTTATTGAATTAGCAAACATTCATTTGAGGTTGTGGATGTACAAGTTCAACTTATGTAAATTGAATGGGGACTTAGTGGAATCCCAACATAAAAAGAATTTCAAAACTTCTCTGCTGCCCCATTAGCCCAGCTACCGTATCCGTAGAAATAAAATTCGATTTGAGCATTTTGGAGTGTCTTAAAATTTTTTCTAATGGTAGTATGATATTATTAAGTTCTTGAAATTGATTTTGGGATTTTGTTTGAATTAAAAAGTTTTTTTTTTTTGTTGAGAGTTGTGGTTATTTCTTTCAGTAGGTTTTGCATTCATTTAATATTGTATAATTGAGTGTGTTTTGCAAATAAAAATTATTTTTTGGCCTGTTTAATTTAATTTGATATTTTTTCTAAATCCTAGACTTCCTAAACTTGAGTTTTGTCATATAAAATACTGAGATATGGGAAATATATATTTTTTCTAAGATGCATTCACTATGCTTGTCTAATTCTAGACAGAAGATATGTTTGTATGATTTAAAATTTGATTTGTGTGTTCTCTGGTTTTCTTATTATTTTTTATGTAAACTAGACACTCTGAATAACTTGTGTGATTTTATGATGCCTTTGAGTTAGTTTTAAAAATCGTTTTATGCATGCCTTTGCATTCTAACCTGATCTGGACCTTTTGGAATTAATCTGGATTTAATTTGAGTCCTGAATGATTGTTTGACCACTTGGATGATAAATTAGACACATAGTAGATGTCCCCTGAATTTTTTTTGTAATTAAATTCACATTTTTGATATTTTTTTAGGATTTATTTCTGAAGGTTCCTTTTTCGAATAACATGCTGGAAATTTTGCATTATACTTACTTTGTTGTTCAATTCAAGATTAATTGGCATTTCATGACTTGACATTGGTTGTTGTATTGTGATATAGATATGATGAGAAGGTTCCCTAACTTTTTTTGATGATGAAATGATGCTCCCGGATACTTATTTAGCATTTGTTTTATGAACACTAGTATTCTGATTTTTTTACTGCATGTTTTATGAACACATGGCATGGTGATGATGTCTATGGAAGATTTTTCACGAATCAGCATCCCCAGCTTTAAAGAAATTATAGCTCATCTTTGGCCATGCCAGGGGAGCCCTGTGTGTTGTGCAGTGCAATGGCAGGTAGCAATGTAGGAGATGCCTTCTTCTTGCTCCACGATCCAAGGTATCGAATCCTTATCTTTAAATATGTCAGAGGTGATAATACGAGGTGCAGTGGAGATTCATATGACATATTCCTAGCTAAATTTGTGAAATTAAGAAGGTTCATATCTATTATATATGCTCGTGCATTTTACCTTACTTTCGGATATTACCCATCACCTCTGCACAAACTTCCTAATGTTCCAGAACAGTAAAAGTACTGCACAGATGGGTGTTGAGCATCATCTGAGCTAACCCAGGTACATAATTGCTCTCCTATATTTCTTTCTGTTAGTGTAACTAGATAGTTTTTGGCATTTTTTTTCCCTTTTTTAAAGTTAATATTTGAGGATGAATTGGATTGCTGGAAGTCAGATGTCTGTGATAAATTTGTAATGAGGGGAGGCCAGATTGTTGTTAGTCAAAGTGGGAAAGAGTTGAGCTACTTCAGAAGTGAATGCATTCTCCCAACTAAAATAAAATTCAATGGGATCACACCACAAGGTGACCTCGGCATGTGAATAGAGCATGAGAGTAAAACAGGGGTATTCTTGCATCATTGATTTATCCATTTACACCCCAATCTTTTTATCCATCCCACCAAACTCAGACATCATCTTTATATACAACTTCATTTTTTGAAATACCCATAGAACCCAACTTCTCTTCCCATCTTTCTTATCTGAAACACATTATTTTTCTCTCATTTCCGTCATTCCCTTTCAGATATTTTCTCTCTTCTGTCATATTTTTGCGGACATTTAGATATTTTTTATAAATCACTGATAACTGATAAGTGATTTAAGGTTTATTTTGGCATTAAATTTTTTATAATTTCATTAGAAAGCAAGCTTGGAGGATGAAGAGATGGGACCGTGAGTTTCATTAAGAAATGAAGGAAAACAAGTTTGTTCGAAAGGCATTTGAGCGTGGAGGCTTTGGGGTTTTGGAAGAAAATGGAATGGATGTTGTCAATTCACCCGAAGGATGTTTTTTGCAAAAAAGTCTCACTGCAACGGGTCTAAATGGATATATTGGGTGGGTCCACCTTGGTGGCGGATTGCCAGTTCCAACATCTGCGAGGATATCTTGCCTGATGAATGGAAGGCATACCGTCTGGATGTTATCTGCCTTTGGATCTTAGATACCCTAGGGCGCTACTTTAAATTCCAACATGCTTATCAGACGGATTTCGACCAGCCTATTCATTTTAGTTATTTTAAATTAGCAGGTCGACTTCAACTGTTAATAGAGTTCTTTGGGGCAGCCAGGAGTTACAGATTTTATCCAAACTTTAGTCTTGTTTTTTTCTTTTTGTTCTTTTCAGCTGAGGGAGACCCGAAGTCATTTGGCTGCCCCACCTAAGTTCTAACCTTGTGTGGCCTGGTGAAACACTATAAGCAGGGTTTTACTATTTAATTCTTGACTTGTCAAGTGAAAACTTTCGGGGTCTGTTGCATACTGTGCGCCATTAGCCTTTTTGAGCTAAAGATTGATTGGCTGGATTTTTCACATTAATTTTTATGAGGTTGCTTAAGGGGTTTAGCTTTTGATTATTTTGTTGGTGAGATGAGAGATATTCCAACTAGGTTTTGTAATCTCCCAAAAGAAGAACAAATGGAAATTTTTAAGAAAAGGAGAAGAGTGGGGTGGGACCATGGCCATTCTATGTAGGGATGGAAATGGAAGAAGAGAGTGTCATGGGCTCTATGATGAATGCACCATGTTGTGGCTCTGCCTTATACTACTAGGCTTTTTCTTGCAAACCCTACAACAATAGTAGTTTCTCTTCTTATTGACTTCATCTTTACTTTATACAATGGGGGATACAAGTGTGAATCTAGGTTAAACTTAGTTTAGAGGATCATTGTGGCTAATGTCATGCCTTATCTTTGATGAATAAGGCACACACCATATTTGTTGACCATTTGGGATAATATGTGTTCACTATGTACTTGGGATGTGTCGTGTTCACCACCAATCATGGTTAGTTGCATTTCTAAGAGTATAACTAGTTTATATGAAGAACTCGATATGCATAGATGGTTGGGCCCTACATCTCCACTTTTTTCATTCACTGGCTCAAAAGCATAAGAGCCATGGGTAGGGGGAAAAAACAATGGATATATTTAAAAGATTCATGGGTGGAGACGGTATCATGTGTTGTGTTAGGGAGGTGTGGACAGGTGATTCTTTAGGTTTGGAGTCTATCATTACTTTATGATTGGGTTATGGGTGCCTTGTGCTCACCATGAGGCATTGCTCATATATATATATATATATATAGGATAGAAACCATGCTTAACCAAGATTAATATCATACAAAGATAAAACATGATTGATAGAAAATTATTAGTCGAGAGTGTTAGAGAAGTGACATGCAAGCAATAAATAAGGCTAGGGCTCGAGGTGCTATTGGTGTCGAACATAACACAGTTGAGGTTCAACAGGTTGATTAGGCATTCATGTGTATTGTGTTGTATAAGTAGCGACAACAACACAAAGTTATTTGTTTTTCCTCCAAAGTTGCGTAAAGGCTTCCATTAAAACCTCTATTTGTCAATGATGCTCAACTTATTGCACTTACAATTGATCGTGTTTAGTTGTGAATCTCCAATGTTGATGGGATTGAAAGGTTGGTAGCAAAACAAAATGCTAGGTTTTTCTATTTCATTCCCACAAATGGTGTCAAAAGTAGTATAACAATAGTCCTTAAGGTTTCCTTTTGGCAATTGCCTTTGAGAGAGGCAAAGTTGTGAATCTCTCAAATTAATGGGATTGAAAGGTTGGTAGCAAAGGGGTAAAATAAGTGCAAAATGAAATAACAAAATGCGCTAGACTATTCTATTCCTTTCCCACAAATGGTGCCAAAATTTATGACTTTACTTGATCTTAGTAAGTTTTTTTTGCTAACCTTGCAATAATAATACTCGTAAAGGCTTCCTCTCGACAATTGCCTTTGTGAGAGATAGAAAGAGCCAAAAAGAGAGAGAAAGAGAGAATGGTCCTAAAGAGAGAGAAAAAGTGAGTATTCCTAGATAGATGGAGAGATAGAGAGAGAGAGAGAAGAGTTATGAATCTCCCATGTTGATAGGATTGAAAGTTTAGGGCCAAAGGTGTGATATAAGTGCAATTACTTTTCCATTAAATTCTCGCAAACGGTGTCAAAATTTGACTCTACTTGATCCTAGTAAGCTTTTTCTTGCTAACCATGCAATAACAATAGTCCTAAAGGTTTTTCCTTGGCAACTACCACAAAGAGAGAGAGAGAGAGAAGGTAGTCTTAGAGGTTTTCTTGGTAACTGCCTCCAAGAAAGAGAGAATAATCTTAGAGATAAAGAAGTCTTAGAGAGAGAGAGAGAGATTATAGCCTAAAGAGAAAGAGAGTAGTCCAAGAGAGAGATGGAGAGATTGTAGTCCTAAAGCAAAAAAGAGAGCAAGAGAGAGTAATCCTAAAGGAAGAGAGAGAGAGAGAGAGAGTAATCCTAAAGGCGTCCTCTTAGCAACTGCCTTCAAGAGCTGGTGAGAGAGTAGAGAAAGAGAGGAGCCATTTCTTAATAAATTGGTTTTATTGAAGAACAAATGTGTGAATCTAGGTTAACCTATTGTGTTTTAGATCAACTTCAGAAATGTAAAAACTCTTTTTTAAAGCTCAATATAAACTTCCATCTTTGTTGGATTAATTTTAATTAAAAAACTGATGACTTAAAAAAGAGTTTAATATGAAAGTTAAAAAAATATCACTTATATAAAAGCTTTATTTTGGCTTATGCAATGTCAATATTGTTGTTCAAAAATTATGATTTTGGTTGTAATTTCACCTTCTAACTAAAACCAAAAATAAGAAGTTATCTAAGACAAGGTCTAACTTTTAGCAAAACTCATATTCCTTGGATACATACTTAGGATGTGTTGTGTTTGCTACCAATCTAGGTTAGTCACCTTCTTGAGAAGACAATTGGTTTATATGACGGGCTGGATATGCTTAGACGTTTGGCCCTGCAATACTAGAAAAAGAAATACGTGCCCTTAAGGTATGCCTTAATTTACAAAAAAGGTTGTTTTCTTTCCTTCTTTCTTTCTCCTATTATTATATTTTCCCCATAATTATTTGGCTTCTTTCAAGATAGTCTGAATTATTAACACAAAACAACAGAAAGCAGACCACATGCATAAGTTGGAGCTATCCATGGCATTGGCACTCTTGTTCTTCTTACTGGCTTGTCTGGGTCCTTGAGAGATGGGTCACCCATGCAATGGATGTAACAACTCAATCTCGACATGACATGGCAGAGTGACGATGGAGGGGTGATCTTCCTGCTGCCCCGTCATTGTTAATGCAGCAGCTTCTTATCATTCTCATTTGTTTTTGCCATCCCTTCTGCTTATCAACTGAATTTAAAAGGTTATCGATATCCTATGCCAACATCCAAAAACTTGGCTCCTAATCTCATATACATATACTGCACAACAAGATCGGAATCATCATATTGTTTCATCTTCCATTGAAGCTAAGCTTGAGAATAAAAAACCGAAAGACGGAAAAAAATTTGCAATAATAATTGCATCTGAAATAAAATTAAGATTCTTATATAGGCATTTGAAGTTGCTCTACGTAACATTCTGTTATTAAAAAAAATCCCCCGTCAAACTGTTCAAATAAAATATTTTTTTGATTAATAAACACCATCATAAAGTGCCAAGAGAAGAAAAAGTGAAGAGACTGCCAGAAGAAGTGAGATTGAGCAAAGCCACATCCATTTGTTTGGAAACATTCTATCTTTCAGTTCATTAAAAGCCCAAAAGCCCCCCACCAACGACCCCATTTGTTGTATTTGTGCATTGCAGCCTTTAAGCTTTGCATTATTGATTGCCGAAGCATCTCTATTCACATCCAAAAATCTTTTTGATAGGTAGAGCGAAACATCCTCTTCTCCTCACTTATTGTTTCCAATTCTTTGCTAAGTGGGTTGGCCCACTCTGTGATTATGGATCAACACATGGGTCCAGAAGCCAATGCAGCCTCTGAATCTTGATTAGAGTTGTTCTAACTAATGTTGACTGCTTAACCTATTCACTGTCTTAAACCCTTAGTACAGATATAAGTTGGGATGGAGACTTTTGTTGAATTGAATTAAATGCTGATTTCAAGTCCATTTACCTTTTTGATTTTGGTTATCACCTGTATAGTAACTAGAATATATACTTTTTTTCCTATATAATTATAGGAATTAGGGGGCAATAGGGATTTATTTTGAAATTCTGTCAGTGACTAAAAGTTGATTATGATCCATACACAAAATTTCAAATCAAGAAGCTTCGGGTCATTTGATTAAAAGGGTTAATTAAAAACCCAAAATTTGAAATTTAACCCTTCATCCTATTTCCATCTTATTTGGACAAAAATATTTTTATTATTCTTTTATAAAAATATATATTTTTTAAATCTATATATAAATACTTGAAAAGGTAAAGAGTATTTATATCCAAAATGAGTTATTTTTCAAATAAAACACACAAAAAAGATTAGATTTGGAAATTGAGGGATTATTATTTCATCCATTTTATCTAATTAATTATATTATTAATGCTATTTGATATCTAAAAAAAAAGTGATTATTTCTAAAACTATTTTTTTGATAAAATTAGCATTAATAATAATGAAGGTATAAATAAGCCCTTGATATTAAAAAAAATATTTAAATTTTAAAATAAAAGGAAAAGATGGTAGGGGACACAAAAGATGGAATAGGAAAAAATGCTTTTGGGCTAATGGGGTGAGGACAATTTTGAAGAGAAAAGTGGGAATGGCCAAGTGCAAGTGGGGAGAAATAAATGATGAGACATATTCCATATAATTGTACTGGAAATCATAACTCCTCACTGTTCATTCACAAGCTTTTAATACCTTCCCAATATGAAATTATTGTTCTGAAAAAATATCGTGTAGGTTTTAGATGACACAATCCTTTGGATAGTCCTCGAGATTCACAACACCCCAAAAGAAAAAATTTAATTTAGAAAGAAATCCATGCCATATGAACTTCAAACCATGACCAATCATACAATTGCACCAACTTCTATGCCATCACCCCATACACACCCACCATTCAATATATCAAAAAAAATAATAACACATTATTATAATTATAAATATATATATATAATGAACACTTTGCTTTATTTAGAAATGACATCTGAAATCTGAAAGTCTCACTCATTCCCCATAACCCCATCTCCTTTAGCTTCTCCATCCCCATCTTCCTTCTCTTTCTTTATTCCTCTCTCATTTTCATACAATATTGTATTTGTTTAAATCAATAATGTACAACAAAAATACCCACGCCCAAAAAATGAAAACCACACCGACTTTCAAACCATTTTTTTTTTCATTTATAATTTTTTGGGGGTTTTTTTCCCTTTTTCACGGAGTCTTGGACGCTCAATTACTCTTTGCATAAATATAGGTATGGGGAGTAGGACCCATCTCAAGACACCCCAAAAAAGAAGAATCAAAGAGTTGATAAGAGAAGCAAATTTGAGTGAGATCCTATAGGGTATGCGATGTAATTATTGTGGGCAGTACGGCATTTAACCCCAACACTCAGGTGTGAGGGAATGGTCCCTCTTGTTGTCCGAGCAGTAGTTGTAGACCATGTGGCGACTTTGGACCCATTGCATAGCTCTGTACTGTTGCCCGGTCAGCCGCCCCGACCGGTACGGAGACGCCGATACCGGTCGGCACGACGCCGGAGAATAGGCAGAGCACCCGCTGGCTTTGAAGTTACTGTACTGCCCAACAAAGGGCTGGTACCGGTAATCGGCTTTGTATTTTCCATCTTCGGTGGCCCATGATGAGGCGTCCCATATGGAACCATACAGCCACATTGGCCTTAGGGGAAATGTGGTGGCGCTCTTCCTCGGGTACCTCCTTACGGGCACATCATCCACGAAAAATCTGAAGCAGAAAAGGGGTAAAAAAAAAAAGAAAGGAAAAGAAAAATGTATCGACGTGATTATAAATTATGAATATTTGACTAGGGAATTTGTGGGGAGAAGATGGAACTTACATGATATCCTTTGGACTCCAGAGAATAGCATAGTGATGGAAATCTTTGGTGGGATCAAACCATAGATGAAATTTCATCTCTCTGCCTATGATGCGGCCATCACCACTTCCTCTGATGTAAACATTGGTTTGTAAGGTATAAGGCTTCCCGAATGTGGTTCCAAGGAACTCGATATCCACTTCATCATGAAACCCCGGATGGGCTTCGTTGTTGGAGAGCTGCCATCATCCAAATCCAATCCATCAAGCATCCATGAATAAAGATTGTTTGTATTGATTAAAATATTTGCAATACTGCAAACATGCCCCAGTTACTGATCTCCATAGTAACTCTAAATTTCGTACTATATATGGAAGAGGGAGTAAAGTGTTTTAAAAGCATAAAAATGCAGAAAGTGCAGTAATAAAAATAGTACTACGATTATAGACTAGTCCAATTCTCACATAAAAAGCTGTGATCACGCCTGCAGTGTAACCAGGTTGGAGCTTGATGGACGCACCAAAGTAGCCCGATCGGAAGGGGCGAACGGACTTGAATCCGCTACCTGTTATGAAAGTGAGGAAAAGGTAAAAATCTCAAACACCCACCAATGAATTTGAAGAGAAATGAAAATCAAGTTGAAAGTCAGTGAGACCTGAGGTACTGTCAAGCCATATTGTCAATGCATTTTGGTCTACTCTTTGGTGCTGAGGACCCCAGAGATTTCTAAACCCTTGATAAAAGCTCATAGACCTAAATTTTCTGCTGGGGTAGTAGCCAGGTGAAGGTGGCCACTGGGCATTACTTGAAGGAACCATGAGGACGAGAACCAGGAAGATAAAGAAAGCCATGATCAAGGGTGGAAGAAAGCTGAGGAGGGAGGAGAGAGGAGAGGGTGAGTGTGTAGAGAAGGCAGAATGATTGTTGTGAGTGCAAGAAATGCAGAGATGAGACAGAGAGAGAGCTAGGGAGAGAGGGAGAGAAAGAGTTGAAGACTCGGTGAAAGAAAGCCAATGGCAGTAGTGTCGATATAAATAAGAAGATTAATGGGTCCTACAAAATAGGAAGGCAATGAGCAGCCATAACCAAACAAATTGGTGATAAATATGGGAGGATCTAGGGTCTTGGTAACATAATTGTAGACAAAAGTAAGAAATAGAAAGTACTATAATTTTTTTTCTTTTAATTTTTCCTTTCGGCCAACTACTTTCTTTCCCCTTTTATAAATACCAGTTTGCTATGGTTGCACAGGAGGAAAAGGCCAGAAAAGAAAAAAAAAAAAAAGCCAGGGAAGGTAGAGGTGCAGCAGAGGAGTGGTACTGCTTAGATGGGTCTCTCTTAAATGTACTGTAAGTCTTCACCCCTCATCCCTCATCCCTCACCCCTCACCCCTCACCCCTCACCAGCTTCTGGCTAGTGCCACATCATCCCCACTTTATCTCCATTGAGATCAATATATATTTCTGCCTACCTAGCTAGGCTTTCAAGCCTTTAAAGCCAAACAATTATTGGAATTTAGCCTAATTGTGTGCGTATCCAATATTCAATTTCCATTTAACCAGTCCCCATAGGACGTCATTATGGGCCACATCCTGAAGACTCAATTTCATAGAATCAAATTACGAGCAATGTTATATTTGAACCTGTGAAGTTCATTAATGGGGTGGGTCAATAGGTATCCTCAATGGACCCCATATTTGATTTTATCTGAAGGGCATACGTCTGATTGATTGACATCATGAAATGGACCATTGCCTTGATTACAACAATTTTTTTTTTTTTTTGGTGATTAAGTTTCCACCCAATCAAATTACACTCCCCCTTCCAAAACTTCCAGAGTTGCTTTGAAAAGGCATAAAGCAAAAGGCTTATATTTAGGCTTTTCCTCTCCAGAAATCTAATCAACAACAGGTCTTTTACACTCAATTTTGTTTTTATTGTTTACATATGACAGGAAAAATAAAATAAAATAAAACAAATTTTGATAAATTTTATTAATAAACATTACAAAATTATATGACATGAATATTTCTATGTATGGACCTAACTTTAAATGCTACTGTACATACATTGATTTGAGGACATGTTTAAGATTTGCTGCCCCCTCACCCTTTCCCATTTCTACCGTTGTTGGTGTGTGGCCAGTGGCCGACTGGCCGCCACACCCAACTGCTTCACTATTAGAATTCAGTTAACTTCTAACATGAATAGGTAAAGTTTAAAATATAGATGAAAGATGAATGGCCAGAAGTACTGTACATGGATAACCTAGGTTGGGTTCATTGAGAAAGGTGAAACTTTCAACTGACTCTTATTGGCCTATTCTGGATGTGCTGCCATATGCACGTGGATGGTTTGTACCCAAGAGGGGTCATAAATCATTGTTTTTGGGCGGCTTTCCATGTAATTCAATTCTGTGATCATTGTAACTTTAGTGTTGTTTTCCAATTAGAGCTTCTTCTCTCACATGCATGCCACTCCATTTTCTGCTACCAAGCAAAGATGGGTCTGCAGAATTATGCTAATATCAAAAAATTGATTTCAAACATTTTGTTTTTGTTTTGGTTCATTGCATCATTTCATGGTTGGATGGAATCACTTTTACTGAAGGGCAGTGAGACAGAAGAGGGCCATCTCATTAGACAGAGGGTCCTGCCTCCCCTGCACAAGCACAATGATACTGATTAAGGCTCTTCAATGTGCATTAACGCACAACTAAAACCAGGGGTTCCCCACCTACAATCCCCCTACACATGCCTGAAATCTACAAGCAACGCATTTTGGACTGAAAACCTTGACATTTTGAGAATCAAATCATCCCAAATGTGTCATCATTTTTTGACTTTAGGCTCATTTGGACAATTTAGAGGAGTCAGGACTCAGGACCATTTGATTTTTCTTGACTTCACTGCAAGTTTTTCCGCCCCCATGTGTGTGGCCAATAGTGTACAGTAATCAATATGCTCAGTGTAGAATGGAAAATGGGGAGCATGCCAGATGGGGGTTGGAACTTTAGTGTCGGCCATAGTTTCAAAGCTTTTGACAGGGAGAGATGGGGGTGGAATTGAGTCATGTTTGGCCGACAAATCAGAGAAAATCACAGGACACTTGGTAACTAAAAATCTCCAGACTGGCTGGCCTCCGCTGTTCTCCAATAAAACTTTGTCCTTAGCTTTCCATTTCACTGTCTGAAAAAATGTCCCCATATTCAGAGAAGAAAAGAAGAAAACAAAGGTAGAAATCCATCATATTCATTACAGTGTCCCTAACCCTTAACAATGATAAGCTAATGGCTTTGCTATGATTGCTTGATTCCTCCATAATGTTTTATATCCTTGAGCCCTCAAATGTGACATCAATTTCATCATCGCTCTTCATAATAAGGTTTGCTCTGAAAGGCCATACTCAATTTCAGCGTCCCATTTTTCTTCCTGTCCCCCCACATCATCAAACATATACTCGTGTCACGTCTCCAAACCATTCATTTTTATTTTCCCAACACCTACCATTATCTTTTTCGTAAAATATATAGCACTGTTTAAAATAATAAGCAATTCTTTTGGGCTCAGTTCATATTCTATATGATGTTCCAATACCAGGAAAAGCTCGAAAGACGGGGACAAGAAAAGCGACTCCAACCGGCGCCCTTATAATTGAAAAAAAACATAGCTAAACTCTTCAACGTATATGCAGGTCATAGGGATCTAGAGGAATGACAATGAAAATCACGGATATCCTTTTCAATAGATGAACTTTTTTGTTTTTTCAATTGTAACACAAAAAGTGTTTGGGAGCACAGAAAATACTAATAAAACAGTAACCTTGGAAGATGACTAAGATGCAGATAGAAGAAGTGATGCGATTATTTTGCATTGTGAGCCCCATCTTTTCTGGGCTTCCAAGACATTAACTCATTAGGAGTACAGAAGGGGTACTTCATTATTTGCATCAAAGGAGGCAGATTTACCAGTCATAATCCCATGCCTCAAATCATGTGCCCTTGTGATATGTTATGCTCCAAGATCTTCTCCCAAATCATGATGTTTCTACCTCCCTTTACAATGAAAAGAAAAATTGCCAACCCCTTAATACTGTCATTGACTATTGTTCCCAGCCAATCTATATAGAGCCTAATAGCCTAAAAATATATCATTATCGTATCGTAACTTTGATTAAAAAGGTGACAATGACTTCCAATGACTAATGAGACGCTAGAGATGGACAACTTATGGTGCAAGACGCGAATCAGAGCCTCCACTTACATTTATTATTTTGCGAAGTATAGTAGGTGATTCGATTGATTGACGGATAGACAAAATATTATTAAGATTACTAAATGCTACATACAAAATTTAATTTTGTCGTAGAGAAAATCGTCCAAATTGTACTACTCATATTTGATGTTTTTTGATTGGATCAAGTTAAAATATGGGTAATTTGTCTGTAGTGGGCGTTAAGATATGATTAGAAAACACTTCGGATGCTCTGTACGACTTAAGACTTGGATGGAAATGATTGAATGGAAAGTATGAAAGAAAAAAAAAAAAAAAAAGGGAGACTAATCCCTCCTGCTCCAAAACAGAGTTGCTCTGCCGACACTAAATGGGATACAAATGAACTGTTTTGAAGGGAAAAACATTGTGAAGGAATCCGTATGTTGAAATTAATCACTGGTGGGTCCATTTTCAGACTTTGTTTTCCCCAAGCCCCTCATTGGGCACTCGGACTAAGAGGCTTTGTGCCGTGTCCCGTGGCAGGTCTTGGCTGATGCCAACTGGTCTGTTGGTGTACCGTATTGGATTTTGTACCTTCTATAGTCGGCTCAAATCTATTCGGGAAAGAAGATGGTTAAATCTAAGAAAATTTTGGCAAAGAATCTCATACTTCCGATTTCCCTTTTATCTTTTAACAACGAGCGGTTGGCACTGTTCCACAGGCCGTATCTTCTGAGACGGATCAGAGCATGTTGCGTAAATTCATATTCACGGTTTGAAGGGGGCAGGAGAGCACTTTTGGTCTTAATTGGAGGGCATTCTAGGCTAGTTTGGTATTAATGAATTCAACCCATTGGGCTTGGTCCAAGTTTCTGGATGTCAAAATGGAGGCCCAATCACCTTGCCTATGGTCCATAACCAGTACAGACCAGAAATCCGTGGGCTGACTTACTACAGCCCATTAGAGCAGCACTTGTCTACTTGTCATGCGTCAATGATTCATTCTCCAACCCTGAAAAATTTCAGAAAAAATAAAATAATAATACATTATGTTGTTAATATTACTTTAATATTGCTTATCTATCATAAATTTAATTTTTTTTTGTTTATAATTTTTATTTTAAAAAATTAAAAATTTTGATTTAAAAAATTAAATTTGTGGTTTAAATTTTAAAAGCAAGTAAAAAATATTTATAAAATATATTGTAAAATAATATTAGTATATAAATTATTTTTATATATTGAATAACATAATATAAAAAATTTTATTTATATATTTTTAATATTTTAATAATAAATATTATTGAATAATTTTTTATATTTTTTTAAATAGTAAATATTAAAATATAATATAATTTTTATTTTAAACAAACATCAAATAATATATTTTTTTATTTTTTATTTTATAAATTAAATATAAATATAACATAGCATATTTTATTAAGATAGGTTAGAATAAGAATAATAAATGATATCTATTTTTGTTATTTTATTTTTTAAAATAAAAGATGCTTAAAAAAGGGATGAAAAATATATTAATATTCTGAAAGCAGCGTGATAAGCACGCGCGTGAGCACTTGAAAGGGAAAATCCCCCAAGCAGAGAAATTCCAGCAATGAAGGCACGGGAAAAAGACAGTTTTATCCGCCAACCATATTGAAGCAGAAAGATGGGAAATAACTTTCATATGATCCTCATATCTCAGAGCATATCCACTGGACACGTGTCGCCTGATCATCGTATGATCTATGAATATCAGAGAAGATCTAGGACCCCCTTCTGCCCTGGTTTCTCAATCAGAAAAGTCCGAGAGACGTGTCCAAAATCTGGCGGCAGAGGGTCAACAAAAGAAGATTCCATTCCACGTGAAGAATCGTAAATACTCCCCTTCTCCTTCCATGCCTAGATTATATCTCTATTCCTCCCAAAATCTCGAGTCTTAGAAAGAAATCTCCGTGTCCTGTGGACTGAGGCCTCTTTCACATTCAACACTGTCGAAAGCGTAAACGAAGGTCTGACTTCAAACCCACACCCCCCTTTTAGCTTTACTTCCATACGATTTGTTCTTCTGTGATAAATATATATATATATATATATTTGTTATCTGCGTTTCGATTTCAGTGACAGTTTTGAGTGCTTGATGGAAAAGAACGATGGTGTGTTCTTAGATTTTGTTTGGGTATATCTTTAAAGAGATGGGTGTGGGTTTTGTTTGGTGTTAATGGTGATATAGCTCATATATTTCATATCTCATGTTCTACTGGTGTGTTGATTCTTATCGAGTCTGGGTGATGTAGGTTGTATACGGATTAACAAAAAGAACAAATAAATACGAGTTAATAGCAATAGAGAAAAGTCAGCTTTCCTAGTCGTTCTTCTGAGCAGAGGATCTTCCAAGACCAAGAGATTGGACTTATGTAGAATATGATATCTTGATTCTAGGAAAATGTAGGGGACTTTTTAAGTGATAGAAAGGCAGAAAATCCGTAATAGGGTTAGGAGTTGACTAAAGTTCTGTTGCTTACCACCAGAAATTCTAGAAACTATGTGTTTCATGTTTGAGAACATTATTGATTTTATGTTTTGTTGTTTAGAATTTAGTTTTGACCCATGAGTAAATCTATTAAGAAAGATTTCTATCTTTCCTGCCATCTTGATGCTGAGATAATAATACTGTTTTTATGTTGCAGATGAATTAACTCTATATTTTCATTCATGTGCAGAGGTAGCTTCACTGCAGGCGAGGGCGATGGTTATTCAGTATGGAGAATATGGAAATTAATGGTGGTAATCCTTGTTCCAATGAAAAGTTGCCCTCAGAGGGTTCGAAGAATGTTAATGAGGAAAGAAATTCCATCGAGAAAGAAGTTTGTGATTCTGTCTTTATCAACCATGGTATGTCCTTTGTAGGAGCTTTAATTTAGTTCCCATAGGAAATTCATCTGGTGATGTTCATGAAATTGCACTGAAACCCACCAAATCTATCTTTGTTATAACCAATGCTTGAATCACATGAACATTGATAAACTAAGAATCATGCTTGAAAGATTTTAGGCCAGTTTGGAAACTTTGAGTATGGATCAACCCAAGGGGTCAGGGTTTTCTTCTACCAATTGAGGCCTTCTCCTCAGCAACCCCATGGGAATGATCCATAGGGTTCATTCCTATCAAAAAAAAATGATCCATAGGGTTCATAACCACTCTTCTGGAGTACCGGAATGCATAGCCAACACTTAGATTTGGCTATTCCCAAACGTTTTTTGTTCACTCAAATAGTGTCAAATGTTATTTTTGAAACTTTCCCTCCTATATATGCGGCAATGGCCATTGCAAGTGTTCTAGAGCCTATAAAATACTGAAACTGATCTGTGGGCAAAAATTTTTTTGGGCAGGAAAGTAATTCAAAGCCAATAAGGCATTGAAACTAATTCTTTAGTTTCATGAAGTGTAGGTTAAGTATCTGCTGGGTTAGAGGTATGGTACTCAGTTTTTTTATAGCTATTTGGGGTTGTGGAGCAAGTGCCTGAAGGTGAATTTTGGGAATTCTTGCCATTGGCCTGGGTGCAAATGCTCTCTTGAAGCAGCCTGTCAAAAATAAAGAAACAAAATCTCTCTTAAAACGAGATTGGGGTTGCAATATATTCTTGGTTGTTACAGATTGGGAGTTGGAAGATGGAGTTTGTAACCTGAAGTCATTGTTTGATAATTAATTTGATCATGCTTGCCAAATTAGATAAATCTCGTGTTCGTTATGTGATCATGCTTAATTTTTTCTATAGCTTTCTTGTTAGATCTTGGGTTCCACCTGTGTCAGTATCCATTCATTTTGTGGCTGAAAATGTAATTAGGAAAGGAGATGGGGTAATATAAGTTGTAGTGGGAGGTTTATGTGTTATAACGTAGTCGCTTATTAGACTTTTGTGATGTCTTGCATTATCTGAGATGTGCAAAATATTCCCCAAAAAATAAAATAAATTATTTTCCTTGATTTGTCGAGTGTCATAACTTCAATGGAGTGTCAAGATTATGCTCTCAGATGGCTGAATTTTCTGAAACCAGCTTCTTGGACCTACTTTCCATAATGCTACATTCTTCATAAGAATCTTTTCTTGCCCTCTGTTATCGAATTTTTCAATTTTTTTTATATTTGAAAAAGGGTCTTGCTCTTGAGAATAATGTCGATGATATTACTATGCAGCTGAGATAGCTTGGCATCAAAGAAGAAAAGAGTGGGTTGGTGATGAATCCCAGAAGCCAAAGAGAGTGCATAAAGAACCAGTTATGAGGTATACTCTTTCTTATTAAGTTTTCAGAATTTGTCCTTTTAGCCTTTTGGTTTTGATATTGATTGCCATTAGTTCTCTTGGCCCATGGTCAAAATCTCACTTCTCTTTATTATAATCGAAGAACTACATAACTAAAAGCTAAAATATTCATTTTTTATTTTGTGCTTCCCTATATTTGTGTATAATCAAATATCTAGCAGGAAACCGAAGTATGTGTTTTTGTATGCATGCTTGTGTGCATACAAAACCATTGCAGTAACTGTGAATTTGTTTATGTAGGTTTTTTTTGAGATGGATATGGTTGCTTGAAGCAAATTCAAACCTGATATTATGATTGGCATCATGATGTGAGATGAAATTGGTTGGTCACTCCCTCTAGCTGAAGCTAAATGATCACTTATAATACCTTCAATCAGCCATGACAAAAATTAGTCTACTTCAGATTTTCTTCTTGCATTGAACTCTATTTTTACGTTATTAAATGTTCTAATTGTCTTGTCAAAGAACTTATAGCCTTGTTGGAATAAAAGATGGCTAAAAACTATGCCAGTAAATTTTTGTTATGGACAAAAAAATTTATTGTCATGTACTATCATGGTAGCATTTCCTAAAGATGAATTTCAAGCGCCCATAGATGCTCTCTACCTCATATCAGAGCTGTCTTGTGATCTTGTTTTGCATGTCTACGTTTCCTTTGGTCAATGATTTGAACTAATTTATGGATTCTTGGTTTCTTTTCAAGGAGTTGTGTTAAAAAAAGTGTGCTATTGCACATTTTTTGTGCTAAATATTGGTTATCCTAAATCACACCTGAGGTTCTGACAATATTACTAACCTCCTACTTTGTTGTTTTCCTTAAATTGAACGTTGCTTAATTTACTTGAAGTGGTCTTTTATTTTATTTTATTTTCTTTGGTAGAATTGAGACCATGGATGCTTACATCATAATTTCAGGGAGGTCACTGATACCATTGGAAGAGATCAGAATATTTACCCTTACCATGGATGTGCATCTTTTAGTTACCTATTGAGTTGAAATGAAAGTTGCAAACAATTCACCATGATTTCTTTTGCAGCTGGACCACAACCTATGAGGACCTGCTCTTATCCACTGATCGTTTTCATCAGCCAATCCCATTAGCTGTAAGTTTTGTCGATCGCCTTCTTTTCTGTGTACTCAACTTTGGCACATTGTTGATGTGCACATTGTTATTTGTTGGATGCTGCAGGAAATGGTGGATTTTTTAGTTGATATATGGCATGAGGAAGGTCTCTATGACTAGACAAGAGGGGAGGTTTTCTTTAGTGGACAGTGAAGAGTGTTGCAAAGTTTTGTTTATGAAAATTAGTGAAGATGAAGCAAAGTAGCAAACTCATATATTATACACCCTATTACGCCTCATACTGAATGAATGATACAGTTGTTTCTGTCTGAGATATTTAACAGAAAACTTGGTTTAGAGTTTAGGGTGGTTCATATGGTTAGCACAGTTCCACCTGACACCTACTTACTTATGTGTTTTTACTCATCATTTTCTGAAGTAAGGATGTATTGCTAATTTAGCATCTGGAGATTGCTTTCCTAAAACTTGTTATAAATGATTCTGAAATTTGTAAGGAGTCCACATCTTGTAATTTGTGTTCTTCTCTTTGGGAGCAATTGAAGCTAAACTCTAGTTTGATAGTTGATTGATCTCTTCAAACAGATGAAAACATGTATTGAATTCAAATTAATGAAGCTACATTTTGGGTTGTGTTTGGTTGCAGCAGAAGTGCTCACGCTCTTGAGGATCAGATAGGACAACAACAGAAAGAGCAAGCAGTACTGGGACAGCTCAGTCATTAATATCAATTTGAATGGTGGAGCTGAGAGCATCAATTTAGATGTGCTGTCAAACTTTGACAGAGTTTGAATGTTCAATCTCTATCCTCTTGCCCCCTTGGAGATAAGTGCTGTGAAACTTAAGGTATCCCTCTATGGGTGGATTTGATTTTATTATCCTGGGGCAATTTGATGGCTCTGTGTCTCCTTCATGAGTGGTTCGCATGATGTGGAAAAGGTTTCTTTTGGAAAACCCATCATCATTATGCCTCTTAGAATCATGCAAATCCTTCAAGCAAGGACTCCAGATTCATGCTCAAACCATTGTTAATGGTCTCCACCACCAAATCTTCTCCATAAGCAGACTCATTTCGTTCTTTTCCCTTTTGGGTTCCAAAGATGGTCTCGATCATTCTCGCCTTCTTTTCTCACAAATTGATTGTCCAAATTTGTTCATGTGGAATACCATGATCCGGGGCTACTCACGCAGTGATAACCCTCGAGAAGCAATTGTCCTGTACATGTCTATGATAGCTAAAGGTATTGCACCACCCAATAATTTCACCTTCCCATTCCTACTCAATTCTTGTGCAAGGTTGTCCAGCCTAGAGCCAGGGCACGAGGTTCATTCTCACATAATAAAACATGGTTTTGAATCAGATCTATTCGTTAGGAATGCCCTAATTCATCTTTATTCTGTTTTTGGAAATTTAAACCTTGCACGCACTCTATTTGATGAAAGCCTTGTTAGAGATCTTGTTTCATACAATACCATGATAAAAGGGTATGCCGAAGTAAATCAACCTGAATCTGCTCTGTGCCTCTTTGGAGAAATGCAGAATTCGGGTATTCTGCCTGATGAGTTTACTTTTGTTGCTTTATTTTCTGTTTGTTCTGTTCTAAATGAACCCAATGTAGGAAAGCAGATACATGCCCAGGTTTATAAGAACTTGAGGTCCATTGATTCTAATATATTGCTCAAGAGTGCTATTGTTGATATGTATGCAAAATGTGGGTTGATAAACATAGCTGAGCGAGTATTTAGTACAATGGGAACTAGCAAAAGTGCTGCAGCTTGGAGTTCTATGGTGTGTGGTTATGCTCGATGTGGAGAAATCAATGTTGCAAGGAAATTGTTTAATCATATGCATGAAAGAGATGTAATTTCTTGGACAGCCATGATTAGTGGCTACTCTCAAGCAGGGCAGTGCAGTGAAGCTTTGGAGCTTTTCAAAGAGATGGAGGCATTGGGCATAAAACCAGATGAAGTAACACTGGTGGCTGTTCTCTCAGCTTGTGCTAGGCTTGGTGCTTTTGATCTTGGCAAAAGGCTTTATCATCAGTACATAGAAAATGGGGTTTTTAATCAAAATACGATTCTTACAGCAGCTGTTATGGATATGTATGCAAAATGCGGAAGCATAGATTCTGCTCTGGAAATTTTTCGTAGAGTTGGGAAGAATATGAAGACCGGGTTTGTCTTCAATTCCATGATCGCTGGTCTGGCCCAGCATGGGCTTGGTGAAACCGCTATAACGGTTTTCAGAGAACTGATATCAACAGGATTAAAGCCAGATGAAGTAACATTTGTGGGGGTTTTGTGTGCCTGCGGTCACAGTGGGCTCATCGAAGAGGGTAAGAAGCTATTTGAGTCCATGTTTAATGCGTATGGAATCAAACCACAGATGGAACATTACGGTTGCATGGTTGATCTTCTTGGACGGTATGGATGTTTGGAGGAGGCTTATGACTTGGTTCAGAAAATGCCGTTTGAGGCCAACTCTGTGATATGGAGGGCTCTACTGAGTGCTTGCAGAACCCATGGAAATGTCAAAATAGGCGAGATTGCAGGGCAGAAGCTTCTTGAAATGGAGGCCCAGCATGGAGCTCGTTACGTTCTATTATCTAACATACTTGCTGATGCAAACCAATGGGAAGAAGCTAGACAAGTGAGGAAAGTGATGGAAGATCATGGCATCCGAAAGCCACCAGGATGGAGCTATATAGAGCTGGGAGGAGCTATTCATCGGTTTGTAGCAAGCGACAAGTCACACCCCCAAGGCAAGGAAATTGAGCTGATGCTCAAAGACATGGCCATGAGACTAAAATCTGCTGGCTATGTTCCCAATACAGCACAAGTAATGTTTGATATAGATGAGGAAGAGAAGGAATCGGTTGTATCTTATCACAGTGAGAAATTGGCTTTGGCATTTGGGTTGATGTACTGCAGTCCTACAGATACCATAAGAATAGTGAAGAACCTTAGAATCTGTGCAGACTGCCACAAAGCATTTAAACTTGTGTCTGAGATATACGGAAGAGAGATAACAGTGAGGGATACCATGAGATTCCACCATTTTAGGAATGGATCTTGCTCTTGTATGGATTTTTGGTGAAAAAAAAAAAAAAGAAGTGCAGAGCCGTGAAAGACAAAGGCAGCAAAATTCAGAAAGTTTTTTCCCTGGGTCTTTTTTCTACGAACGTGTTGAGAGAAACATCATCACGGAAAACATGACTTGACCTGAGAACATAACGACTACGAGAGAAAGCTGCCGGTCGTAGTCTTTGAATTTTCTTAGCATCTTTGTCTCTTTCATTTTCTTATTCTCACTGACGACCTGGAATGTCCAGTTGTCATATTTATCATTTATGCCTCAAATTCACCTTTTTCTGTGACTTTTAAGTCGTAAGTCTTTTATTTTAATTTTTTCAGTCAAATTAAGACGCATTGAAAAATATATCCAAACGACGGTTCTTAGAAAAAAATGTTTTCTTAAAGGAAGGTTGATGACTGTGTTGAACGTGAAAATCATAGGCCTCATATTTGAAATGATTATGATTAGCTTATTTCAGAAATTCGAGGAATGGTAGCGTAATTGTAGGATTCATTCATGGAATTCAAAAGTCACCAATTATGTAACCATTTATTTCCCATCTGACCCTCTCCCTTTCCAAATTCTAAAGCCTAAAAGTGAAGACATATTTAATTAAATTGTTATCCAAAAAACCTACCGGCTACCGGGTCAAGTACGTTATATTTTGTTTCTGGTTCGTCCACGAGAATCCGACCCGGATTCATCCGTTTGGGTCCCTCTAACTCTCTATTTTAACAGCTTCGATGTTGCGTCTGAGGAATAGAGTCATAGAATAAAACTAATTCTGGCTTTTCCGAGATAAAGAATCTGTGGCATATACGCCACACCTTCTTTTCTTCTTCAATTAACGATCGATTTGAAATCAAATTTCTGATACATTTTGAGAACGGGGTGAGTTGCGTGTTCTAATTCGCCGAAAGCTGCTGAACATTTGGAGTTGAGGAAGCTTCATTTAGTTTTTTTGATTTGCAGAAAATGGAGATCGATGAAGCAATCAGAGAGAGCGATGATCGAAGGCTGAAGACCAAGTACAACAACGCCATCTATGTTGTTCGGAGAGCTCTCGCTTTGTACTCGTAAGTTCCTGATTTGTCTTATTTCATTACTCCGTCGCTGAGTTTAGGACTGAAAAAAGGGATGAAATTTTGGTTTTATACTAGGGTTGTTTTCTCAGCTCAATTGAAGAATCTTGAGTTTTAATTTATTGTCAATTATGTTTTTTCTTGGCGGGTAAAAGGGATGGGTTTTGACTTCAAATGAATGCTCGCAGGTTTACTGTGTCAACGCAATTCCCTTTGGTTGATTACGATTGATTCGATTTCGTTTTATAGTTCTTGTTTAGGTTTTGTTTACCGTGTATTATTATTCAAAAACATGTAAACTCTTTTGTCCGAGATTTTGTTCATTTTTCACAAATGATTTCTTGTCTGCTGGTGGTTTAATCGCTTGATATCATTGAAAAAAAAAAGGCAAAAAAGGAGATTGGGAAGTATTTCAAATGTTTGTTATTAATCTGAACAGGTGGTGATTTGGCATGTTATTTAACAGAAAACAGATCATTTTGTGTTGTTGGGGTTAAGGCATTGGAAAGTAGATCGGGTTGTGTATGTTCTGTTCTAGAATTAGTATAAGTGGTCTTGGCAGTTTAATGAAATGGCTCCAATTAGCAATGAAGGGTTTTTTTAAGATCTGTAGCTTGCTCTTATGGAATAGAATCTCCCAGCATAATCAAATGGGTTAAGTTTTTTGGGAAGAATTACGATGGGATTTAATAGAAGGGACAATATACTAATTACTTCTGGACTATGTTTTTAATAATTTTCATCAACTTGATACTGAAGATGCAGTAGAAATTTTATAAAACTTTTTGATGTTAGAAATTATATACACTGGGTGGGGCCTAAGAGCATCATTGTATACTTAGTATCATGAACTTAGCACTGTCCTTAGAAATTGAGATTTAGGTTATCATCCCTCATTGAACTTAGAATGACACATTTAATTTTCAAAAGTTTTCATGTGTTTGTTGTCCTCCAGAGGAAAAGGAAAGATAAAAGGAAAAGTAAAGGATGCAACAAGATTACAAGGGTTAGGGCTCCAGCTATGCTTTTCATCCTCCAAGAAAATCTCTAATGTCTGAGTGTCTGAGCGTCTGAGCAGTGTGAATCTTTCTTTGGATTTGTCATATCTTGAACTCGAAGCAAGACAACATTCTGTCGTGATGCAAAATCTCCACGATTTCCCTAAACCAGCTGGCCTGGTGCACCTTCACAAACTCAATAAAACTAGTGGACTCACCTTCTATACCAATTAAATAGTCTATAATCTAGATCTCCTAGCTTCCACTCTACAAGTTTTGGAGCTCCAATCTCTGTGTTGTGACCTCCCTTTCTACAGACTGTCTAGAATTGATAAGGAAAATATTTCCATCAAGACACATAATGCATGTTCTATGTTCTCTATCTTCTGTCTAAAGTAGGCCAGTAGGTCATTATTTTAGTATGAAGGGTAAAAAATTTTCCTTTATGAAGGCATAACAGTATTTTAGTTAAGAAGGTATTGGTGAGAACTCAATTTTTTAAATGATTAAGTGGATAGATGTCAGTGTGGGGATCTTTTCTTGACCGTGCTCTCTCTGTCTATGTGGAGCACTTATTGCTCCTTAGGCAGCCACAGAAAATGAGCTTTTACCTTATCCAAGTTAGCAAGTGTGGTATAGTATTTACAATTCTAATTTCTTATCATAGTACATGTTTCATATTGGTTTCAACATCATACTACACAAATAAGAGAAAAAAATGCAAAAGATGTATTCTGTTTGGATTCTTGCTCTTTTGAGATGCAATAATGATGGTTTTATTGTTATCTATTGGGAAAAGTGTGTTTACTGAGCAACCATTTGGCTTCCTCAACAGTGTTGAAGAGGTTGCCTTAAGCTTCAATGGAGGAAAGGATTCAACTGTGAGTTCTTATATTTGTTTTCTTCAATATCTCATTGCATATCTCTCAATGCTTATCTTTTGCCTTATTGATTGTTTTTCTGCCAATGAACTGGGGTTTTGCAGGTCTTGCTGCACCTACTTAGGGCTGGCTATTTTTTGCATAAAAGGGAACAAAGTCATTCAAATGGGGTTTTAACAGATCATGAAGTTGCATTTCCAATTCGAACAATATATTTTGAGAGCCCTTCTGCTTTCCCTGAAATCAATTCATTTACTTATGAAACAGCCACTACGTGAGAAAAGTCCCCTTTCCTTTTTCAGATATTATTTTTTGATCTGCAGATTTTTCTTTAACGCAAGATGATAAATAAGTCTTGGCTTCTAGGCCTGCCATATCTCCAGGCATCTGGTTATGATTTGACTTATTCCTTGTTGAGCAGCTATGGTTTGCAAATGGACATCATTCGTCTAGATTTCAAGTCTGGTTTGGAGGCCCTATTAGAGGCTAAACCAATCAGAGCTATTTTTCTTGGTGTCCGAATCGGCGATCCTACTGCGGTATATTTGATGCTCTACCTCAAAAAGCTATATGTCTGCTACATATTTTGCCTCATACTAGATTATCTTCCAGATTTCTGTAAGATTGCATTAGAAGATTCAAAGTGATAAGTGTTAGTATATTTATATTTTTAACATTATCTTGCAGGTAGGTCAAGAACAATTCTCTCCTAGTTCACCTGGATGGCCACCTTTTATGAGAGTGAACCCAATCTTGGATTGGTCTTACAGGTTATAAAGGCTGCTTATACTAACATATATATCAAACTAGTTCTTCTTAGCAAATGAAAGGCTGTCTGAGAGCAAAGTTGCATGTTGGTTGCCTAAGAAGCTGAGGAATAAAAGGAAAAATGACTAATATTTACAGTAGGCATGTTAAATGGAGATTTAAATTGCACAAAGATGTGTATCTGTGATGGTTTTTCTTTCCTTTAATTCTTTTTTTGGAATTTGTGATTTCATTCTACCTGGTTTCAGCTTTAGATAAACTTGAGGGTTTGACTGGCTAACATTTCTTTTCCAGGGATGTGTGGGCCTTTCTTTTAGCTTGCAAGATTCCATACTGCAGTCTTTATGATCGAGGGTAATCCTTTCTGTCTGGCTTGGAATTTATTACTCAAATTTTGTTGGTACCAGCAATGGTTTTTAGTTTTATTAGTTTGGTGTATGATGCAAATATATGACATGTTCCTTTAGAAATAAAACTGGATTTCTACTTTTGCATTCGTATTAAAATATTTTTTTATTGTTAATATTTCTTTATTTTATAGTTATACTTCAATTGGGAGCATACATGACACGGTTCCAAATGCCTTGTTGTGCGTCAACAATTCTTCCAGTAGCAAAGAAAAGTTTAGACCTGCATATCTGCTTTCAGATGGTAGATTAGAAAGAGCAGGGAGAGCAAAAAAGTTTTCTTTGCCAGTTTGTAGACCTGCATATCCTGCTGTTAGCAATGGCATGATCAGTGTGGATTCAAATAAAAACAGCACGCTTACTGCCACTGTCATTGGTGTGGGGGATGAGATCTTGTAAGTCCCTTGTTCATATTATAGGGGTTTTATTAGAGATGTCCTTTATGCCCATACATATTTCTGAGGTTCTTTTATTGTTCTCTTGATATTGTTTGGGTTATGCTATGGGCACCTCTGATTAAATGAGTACATGCATTTTTTTTTTTCTGCTGTTTTAACTTTGCCTTCTCTTGTTTGCTATTATCAATATATTCTTGTTTTTGTGTGGTATCATAATACTTAGCAATAGTGGACCTGAATACACAATTACCATAAGCCATCATTTTTCTATCTTGCATTTTTTTATGCTAGCCCTCAACCTACCATTTGCTAATTTTGTCTCTTAATGACATTTGCATACTAGCTTTTTTAGTAAGTTCGTTATGGTGGTTTTCTTCAAATGTTTTCAGTTAGAGAAAATGACATTTTTGTCTCCTTAATTATTGCTTGCTTTCAACCTGCTCCTTTGAACTTTAAAAGTGCCCAATACCTCCCTAAATGTTTACCTATGTCACTAATATCCCTTGTGTTGACATGCTGTATGAAAAATTGATAGGATGGGTTCCTGTGATACCAACACGACTCCTTGTATTTTCTTTTTTGACTAGTCTGCCCCAATTTTGGTAATGTGCTACAGATGTGACTGCTTTGCATTTTTCTGTTACAATGATACCTCTCTCTTCTCTGTGGGGACTTTTGGATCCATTTTAAAGTGTTGGGGTGAAGTGCTCTTTAGTTTATGTCATTCACCATTTCACTTTTGTAACTAGGATGCAGAAGTAGGTGCCAATGCACATCATAGATAAGGTATTTGAGTCTTTGACATGGTGACCTAAAAAAAATGAGAAAATGAAATGCAGTCTGTTCAATTTTACCATCATTTGTGTGTTTCAAAAAAATTCTTTTTGAGAATTTTTATTAGTGAAATTTCTGATATTTTTCTATCTATTCCATAGCTCAGGTTTGGCACTGTTGAGGATGAATTGGGACCTTCATTGTGTAGAAAGCTCCATTCTATAGGTTGGTCAGTGTCACAAACTGCTGTCCTTCGAAATGATGTAAGTTACTGCAGCATGATTAAGAGCATCAAACCAGCTTTTGTGATTGTGAATTTTGTTTTGGAATAGTAGTTAAACATAGATACTATTGGGGAGGATGGCAAAACTGAATTCATGTGATTCCTATAGGTGTGAATTGGGATGAGTCTGTTAAGTTGATTTTTTGTTATAATTCAGCATATTTCTCTATTCCTTCTCGCCAGATCAATTTGTTATGTTAGTGAAATTCCTTTTACTGAAACCATCGATCATTTGAAAGTTTCAACATATAAAGGTGTGAACATTCATCTGCATTTGTTTCAAAAATGGGGCCAAAATTTCCTGCCCACTATTTATAAGCTTTATTTTTGTTGGAATACTTTCTTTGAACTCTAAAATTTGTGTTTATTGGTCTCATTTTACAAATTGTTCTTGTCATGTTCTTTTTAATTCAGGTAGACTCTGTAGCTGAAGAAGTAGAACGATGGAAGTCCACTAATGATGTGGTAAAGGCTTAAATTTACTTTAATGTGCACCGATAGTTTCCTTTGTGATGGAATGAATAAGGGTCTTATTTTCCTATGTCTGAGTTGATCCTTGCAGCTATTTATCTATGGAGGGGTTGGTCCATTGCATTCAGATGTTACATTAGCTGGTGTAGCAAAGGCTTTTGGTGTTCGTCTGGTACGTCAGATTATTTAAGCACAAAATTTTCTAATGCAAATCATGGCCTTGGACTTAGCTACATGTATTGCATTTCTAGTTTTCTGGCAAACCTTACTAGGTTTTTTCTTGAAAAAAGAGATTCAAAACTAGTCAAGCTTCTGCTTTGCTACATAGGCATATCAATTGGATGCACTAACTATGTTTGATTTGGTCAATTGTCTTAAATTTAGGCCCCTGATGAAGAATTTGAAGAATATCTTAGGCATCTTATAGGTGACCATTGCACTGGTGACCGGAATGAGGTAATTTGTTCTCATGGAACCACATCTTATTGTTATTTTTACTGCATCCATTATAATGCAAGGGATAACTTATAATTATCTTGCTGAAACAATCTTTAAGTAAAAAAAGCACTTCTTCCTTATGACACAATTTCTAGTGGATTGCCACTTAAGTTGCTTGTTTGATTGAAATCTACAAAGCTTAAATTTTTTAATTTATCCTCGCAATGCACATTGTTAGAATCTTGCAGCAGGAAGTTGATATGATCCTTTAGCATTTCCTTTGCAGATGGCTCAATTGCCTGAGGGTATTACTGAATTACTGCATCATGAAAAGCTGTCTGTGCCTTTGGTATGTGTTAGAAGCTGCCACATATAACCTTTTCAATTTTTTGGTGAATTTGTTAGGTTCCCTTGAGCTTTCTGCAACATACTGAGGCAGCAACTGCAATAATGAACAACATTGTGTGGTTCTTTTATTTATTTTTATTTTTGTAATCTTTTTTGTTTTTTCACAACTTTCAACTCAAGTTGCTGCCCTTTGTATGTCCATTTCAAGGGTAATCTTAGGATATCAATTTACTTTCATTATCATATGTAATCTATAGTATCTTTGGTTATGATGTGATTCATTAAGTGATAATTAGAATCACTATCTATGCAATGGTTGTCTCTTGTAGATCAAGTGTCAAAACGTATTCATTCTTACCGCAACAAATGTTACTGAACTGGACAAGGAGTGGGACTGTCTGATTGAATTAACAAGGTCTAGTGGCCTGCTGGTATTGATGGAACCATTCCTATCGAAGCGCATGACAACAAATCTTTCAGACGTATGCACCAACCTTACCATTTCATACTGCTGTCATGCATTACCTCTTTTAATTTGTGATATGTGATTTTACTACTATTCTGCTAAAAATAAAAATCTTTTTGTTTGACCATATATTTAATATTCAACCTACCTCATGTGTGCTTAGGTACACCTAACATGAATTTATGGAAGCTTTTCCTTTTTCCATTTTTCTTTTAGTTTCTTCTCTACTTCATTTGGAGAGAATTCTTTCTACTCCTCTGCACATAAAATTTTAGGCATGTATGAAGTTAAAGAGTCATTTGTTTTCTGTCTCAACTCATACCATCCGGGATTGAGTTAGGTTTGGTTATATGAGTTGTTTTATGGCCATGTATGTCTGCAAAATTTACTGGCCCATTCATAGGTATCATTTATGAGTGCCTGGATAGGAGAAAATCAAGGAAGTTAGAGACAGTGTTGAAAAGTTAAATGGGATAACCTGTAGATATGATGACTAAAAGTCTGGTATCATAGTGGTAATGGAGTGAGCCTCCATGTAGGGAAGTGGGAAACATGCAGTTGCTTTGTTCAAATTCCTTTTCACATTCTATCCCTGCATGTACCTTTTGCTCTCTATCCCTGTATGTGGTCAAACTTTTATCTGGAGAAGAAACAACAAAACGTTGGACCTGGGATTTTAGGACTAGGCATTTTGAGAAGGTTGACCATAACTTCAACTTATTTTCTATAAGATATGCCGTAGAGAAGAATATGTTTGAACAATACCAACAGAACATATTTTAGAAATCTGGAAAATATTTTTTATTAGGATTATCTTTAAAGTAATGCTAGAATGGGAGTTGGCTTTGATATGCATGTGAGTGATTATGATGTTTGTGGCACTGTCTCATTGTTATCAGTATTCCATTTATGCAGGTGGAAGCTGCTCAAGCGCTATCTAAATTGTGCTTTGAGTTCCCAGATCTTTACATTGGTAGTAGCTCTTAAAACTAGTTTGAACTGCAGTAAAAAGAAAAAAAAAAAAAAGATCATATTTTATATCTTCTAATTGTGATATGGTTTTTTGCAACATGTAATTGTGATTTTTTTTTTTTTTGGCAACATCAAGGGTGTTATCGCAAATCCAGACTCGCACCTCTCATAATTAGCTTTGAAGGAAAGGTATAAGAAAGATACCACTAAGTTATGGCACGGTTTATTAAACCTAAAATAAGTTGCATCAATGAAAATAAATATTCAATCTTATTGCAGGACCAAACAAGACTAGAATCAGCCGTGGAAGCATTGTCCAAGAAGTTCCCAGCAGGGCAAATCTCTGAGGCAAACTGAATGAAGACTGATGGGATCATTGAAGGATTGTCTGCAAAGCTTCAGGAACCCGAACAGCTTATAAGATAGCTGCATTTGACTACTTTGGCTCCTGAATCTATGGTGTGAGGACCTCCTATTCAGAGTTGAGACAGTATGAAGTGTTAAATGGAATTGCAATTGGGAAGGGAAAAATAAAGGAGTCAGAAAAGAAAATAAAGAAAGTATAAATGGCCCATAATTGGGCAGCTCTTATTTATGTAGTCCTGACGAACAGGCTGGTATAAGAAGAAAAAAAAAAAATAGTAATTTTAGTCTTTTTAAATACTTGAAAGGCCTCTTTGGGTTCATATTTGAACCATTAGCTTTATGTTACTAACTCAATATAGCAAGAGCTGTAACCCCTGGCATTCTCTCATTTCAGTTGCTAATTTGCTCAAATTATATCATTCCTCAATTAAGAAATCGGTCTTCACTTATGTATTGTACTTGTACATGAGCTTTCCGAATTAGTATCATCCTTCGTGTTCTGACTCTACATGATATGGAATCCAATGGATGATAGTGCTGCGTTTGAATTGTTTGAACTGCTGGATCGGTGCCCTATGTAATTAGAGTATTGTTTAATCCTATTACTCCTTACTCCTGAAGCTGCTGAAAAAGTTTCGGGTCTGTCTTTCTGTTAGTGTAACTTATATGCGATTTTGCACAGAAAAGTATAACAACTTCAACATGCTTGATATTTTGGAGTAATTTTTCATGGGTAATTTCTATTATTTAATATAATATTAATAATAAATATTTTATTTATTTAATAAAAAGGGAATATCCCTTACCATTAACAAAAATATTGCTGGTTCTACTTCTATCCAGAAAGGTGGAAAGACGACGAGGGACTGGGTGTAAATAGTTACGTCACTTTTTTATACCCTTAATTTTCCCTTTTAAGAGGAGAAAAAGAGAAGCAGCAGGAGGCGGGCACAAGCCGAACGTTAACCAAGAGATGTCAGAGACGGACTTGGAGGGCACAGGTCTGAATCTCGCTGTGAATCGCCATGGAAACTTAACAAGCGCTTCAAACGATCAAGACCTTACTAACGTTCTTCACCAAATCAAGTCGTCTAAATCCCCTGTAAGCCGCTTCTTGTTGTCCTCCTTGTTTTTTCTCTTCTTGGATGATGTTACTTTAAAGAAAGGAAAAGACGATAAAAATAAATTTGTTTCTTGTTGGCCTTTGTTGAGTGTAGGCCTCTCTTCTTCTCAGCTCCCAAATGCCCAGATATCTAAAATTTTAAGTGTTTCAGTTTTTTCCTTCTAAAATTTGGATTTGGGTTTTCTTTCTCTTTTTCTGAACTGGTTTAAGATTTTGTATCATTTCATTAACGGACGCCTTTTTATATTTTTTTGCAGGCTGTTATAAATTATGGGTCAACTTGGTATGGCCTCCTTTTGATATGGAGATATACACACACATGAACACAAACTGTTTGATAAATGTCCCCAATTATATTGAGAAATAGATTTGAAAAACTGCAGGCGGATCGCACTAGAATTCCCTTTCTGGATTAGTTCCCAACATTTGTATCTCAAAGGGCCTTTTCTATTATGGTGTTTTCTTCTTCTGCTTTAAATTCTGTTTATTTTCATACTCCCAAGCAATTGGTGTGTAATTTTCAGGTGTCGGGTGTGTAACCAGATCCTCCCTGCATTCTGCCAGCTGAGCAACAATTTTCCAAAGCTTTCTTTCATATATGCAGACATTGATGAATGCCCAGAAACAACCCAACACATTCGCTACACACCCACATTTCATTTCTACCGCGATGGTGAGAGGGTAGATGAGATGCTTGGCGCTGGAGAAGAGCGGCTTCATGATCGCCTGTGGTTGCACTCCTGAAGACCTTCATCCTCTCCTCAATTTGCCTTCTGTAAGGACTATGCTTTGCATGTATACCTGGCTCATATTGCTGATTAAATATTCTGCGTGTTAAACTTGCTTTTCTTCTGACCACTGCATGGGACCGACCCTCGGACGTGTGAGAAGTTTAACTATAATATTCACGATCATTCATTTCAAATAAAGCAATTCATATTTTGAAAATTGTAATAACAGAGTCCCATTAATTGATAGAAATAGGAACCCTAAAAAGAAACAACAAAAATGGCGCTTGACATTCAGTGAATACTTATCTCCTAAAATATACGCACACATCCTGTGGTCCCACCTTATACGTGGGTCCCAAAAGTAAACCTCAATATGAGATGTATGCATTGAAGCTTTTTTATTTTTCTCCCCAACCAAAGTGATGGGTTGTATAAAGGCGTCTGCAGAGGAAATGTCCGGCTCCCCACCGACTTAAGCCTTCTTGAGGAGCTTAACAGTCTCCCAAGTGAAGTCTGGGTCATCACGACCAAAATGGCCATAAGCAGCAGTCTTCTGGAACCTGAAGTTGCCACCTCTTTTCAGGTCGAGATTAATAGCAATCATTCCTGGCCTGAAGTCGAAATTCTCCTTTATCAAATCCAATATATCCTTGTCCGGGATCTTCCCCGTCTTGTACGTGTCCACAAAAACTGACAGTGGTTCCGGAACACCGATTGCATAAGAAACCTGCACAAGGCAGCGCCTAGCAAGCCCTGAAGCTACCACACTCTTTGCAGCCTGCCTAACAATATAGGCGCCGCTTCTGTCCACCTTAGTTGGGTCCTTACCTGAGAATGCACCTCCACCGTGAGCACCCCACCCACCGTAGGTGTCAATAATGATCTTCCGGCCAGTGAGTCCTGCATCCCCGTGAGGCCCCCCAATGACGAACCGACCAGATGGGTTGAGATGGAAAATGGTCTTGTCATCCATGAACTTGGATGGGATAACAGGTTTGATCACATGCTCTCTCAACTCCTTGGCAATCTGATCGTTCGTGACTGTCTCATCATGTTGGGTTGAGATGAGAACAGTGTGGACCCTAATAGGAACCATCGCTCCACCTTCATTTCGGTACTCTACAGTCACTTGGGTCTTACCATCAGGTCTCAGCCAAGGGCATGTTTTATTCTTTCTCACCTCAGTGAGCTTGGCGCCGAGCTTAGTGGCTAGGACATGAGTTAGCGGCATGAGCTCGGGTGTCTCATCCGTGGCATAGCCAAACATGTGGCCTTGATCACCAGCTCCGATTTCCTCAGGCTTCTTGGAGAGGTGGCCGTGAACTCCTTGAGCAATATCAGGGCTCTGTTGCTCAATGTTGACTAGGACCTTGCAGTTATCAGCGTCAAGACCAACGTCAGCTGAAACAAACCCAATGCCTCTGCAAGTGTCTCGAACAATTTTCTCGTAGTCTACTTTAGCCTTGGTCGTGATCTCACCAAAGACCATGACCATGTTAGTTTTAGAACAAGTCTCGCATGCAACTTTGCTTTCTGGATCTTGTTCTAGGCAAGCATCAAGGATGGCATCTGAGACTTGGTCGCAGAGCTTGTCGGGGTGGCCTTCATTCACTGATTCTGAGGTGAAAAGGAAGGTGTCCATCTACATACCAGTGCAAATGATTGAAAACTCTGTTAGTCTTCCTCCATTAAACAAGACTTTGAAATTTAAACAATTAATTCAGAGGACCCAGCAAGAGAAGCATGTAATATACAAGTACTCAATCCATTTTTCATGATTTCAAAGTGCCAATGCATATCAGTGTTCATATTAAGTATTGTCCCGGAAATGCAAATGCAGGCAGTACACGTATTCTTTTGATGAATGAGGTATGTTTCTTATGAACAAATACAAAATAAACAGAGAAATAAAATGTTGTGAATAATGTATGGACACAGATCCTTATCCATACATTGATGAAATTGAATAGATATTTGGGTATGGACACAGATCCTGATCCAATTCTATCAGATCTGCTTCCTGAAAATAAAGGCTAGATTTGAAAGTTGAAACAACTAGTTATGAGAGGATGGCACATGCCAAACAAAGATGTTTCTCTAATTTAATATGATTAAAGAAATGAAGAATGAGAAGCATTGAAATCAACGAGGAAAAGGAAAAAAAAAAAATCAAACCTGTGACAAATGTGGTGTGAAGAAGAAGAGGAAGAAGGCGAGAGATTGAGACAAAGAAGAAAAATAGGAAGAGATACAGGGGATGGAAAGACAGAAATGAGTATTTATAGGCGATATCCAGTCTGACTCGCTCTCTCTCCGATTCCCCGCTCATTTCGCATCCTCTCCTGTCTCTGTCCCCAACCACCTTTCTGGTGCCTCCTTTCTCACCTTTCTCTAACCTATAATCATCCTCTCATCTCCCTCCTCCATTTCGGGGGACCCACTTCATCCACGACGCAAGCCATATGCAACTCCCTGTGCTCACTGCAGAGGATACTGGCCTGGGTTTCACCAACCGTGTGGATGTCGAAGGGGATCGTCATCGTATTTGGTTGCTGAGAAAACGTGTCTCTGTCGTGTCAAACGAAAGGCTTGCGTGAATGTGTTTAGCTTAGGTGAGTTAGGTTTTTGTCTTGCCTTTCAATTTTCCAGTCAATGAAAAAGGGTGTCCTCCGATTATATTTTCTCAACACGTATTTTGCCAACAACCAAACGGAAGTTGGGTGTCATATCAGAGTAGCATGCGATCCAAATGAATTTCCTACTTGAACAAGTTGAAAATTTTGGGTACTGACAATGGCCATTGGATTTCATCAAAACAGGAATTGCAGTGCCATAGAAACCAAAGAGAGAAAGTTCCTGTTTTTAGATATGATCAGATGCTTAAATGCAGGTAGACTTAGGTGATGTTTGGTAAGGAAAATCAGGACTCATTTCTATTTCCACGAACAAAAACATCTCAATAGTTTATAACCAAGTAGGTTTGTTCTGAGATGTTTACCTACAATCCATCTACCCCCTCGTTAAGAATAAGAAACCTAGTCTTCAACTTCCTTCCTTTTATTTCTCCAGATGTAGAAAAAAACAGAGAAACAGATTAATGCGTAAACTCTCTACCAATTCTCTTATCATCAGTCACACATTATCGGAAAGCAGAGCACTTCTTTTAGTTGATGCACATTGGTTTACATTTCAAACATTGGCACTGTCATTTGGAGCATACCTTTACCCTAGGTTTGAAACAAAATTTCCAGCTATGGTCTGATTCCTATAAATAGAGCCATACACAATTTTAGAAAATACTATTGATCAAGCTCTTCAAGTTCTGCTGCAATCTTTTAGCTGATTGGGTGCAACTTCCAGTGCCACAAAGAATGTAAATATAGGTAGAAAAACGAACTCCACGAAGTATCCATCAGTAACTAAGACCGAGTTGAAGCCCAAGGGCTGCGTGGAAGAGAAACAGTGTCATGATCCCACTGCCCAATATCCCATGAACGTTTCGCAGTCCAGGATTTCCCTACATATGATTAACAGTGAAGGAGTAAAGTATGGTGCAAAGAACAACAAAAATTAATTAAGTTATAAAATTTTCAAGAATCAGTACTTCCATATTACCTCAAACAAAGATGGTAAAATGGTTTGTATAGTCAAGAGAGCGAGCCCAATGAAACCTGTAACAGCATGAGGACTGCAAACAAATACATGAGACTCAGCCAACATACAAGTAAAAACTGCTGCTGTGGAACTTGCAACTGTAGGAGAAATACAGCATAGCCTATGAAAGGTTTTGTAGAATCATATACAATCCTCAACCTATTAGCTGGAAAATGGAAAATAATCAAAAGAAACATATCAGAAGAAGACCTTTCAAAGATGGGTCTATCAGAAGTGAGCAGAGATGTTACTCCACCGGTTGCTCCAAGTGCAAAGAAAAAAAACATTCCAGCTAAAAGCTTTGGATGCAAGTCTTTGGCCTTGGCCTTCTCCTCCTGACATGTTCATAACAATATCAACTTAATTTTGAGAAATGAGCAATGGCATCATTGTTGAATTACAATAACATATTTTGTAGTTGTTTTCTTACCACATCCTCAGAAAAACGTATTCGGAAACCCAGGTATGTTCCATAACCACCCATGGCAAAGAGCACAACAGCCTACAAGATTACAAGGTGGGAAAATTATAAGGAATCAGCAATGCCTGCTATATTGAGAAACTTGATGGGTACATTTGCATGCTTATGTAATGGGAAAGGACGCAGCATGAATGAATCCCACCATATTGCCAGGGTGACCCCAATGCACAAGCCAGTCCGGCAGATTCCATGACTTCACAAGCTCAACAAAAGGTCCAAACAGCGACCTCACAGCCCCAGCTGTTAATCAAATATCAAATTTGTTATGAATATGAAGAAGAAGAAAAAAAGGGTAAGGAGCCAATGTATAGTGAAGCTGGAGGATAAGTAGGTAGAGTCTTGGTTAATGCAATGTGAGGTCAATCCATGCTCCATGCAGTGAGCCCGTAAATACTTTAGCACAATCAAAACTTAGGTTGCTAAAATGGAAAAGAATTCATTCAGGTCCAACAATGCAAGGTGCTAATTCAAGTAACCTAGAAGTTGTATGGACACCAGCTTTCGAAGAACCATGGAGAGTCAAATAGCTTTTATCTTTGGAGTTTTGGTATGAAGATTATAATATTCCCATTTGCACTGAAGCACTTTCTGGAGGGAGAGGCTCTGTATCCTCAGTGTTGTTGTAGTGAGGAAGAAAACGTGAAACTTGCACTCTTTATCATCACTTCCATGGGGAAAAGGGAAAAAAATGTCTACTCCTACTTATCCATTGTAAATGAGTGATAATATAATGAAGTCGCTCGAATTCAAGTACTGGCTCAAATTATTGTCCTAAGCAGTCTTCCTATGAAGTTGGAGTATGTCCAGGGCTCATATAATGTCTGCATATATGCATTCAGAAAGAAACTTTGTCCTTCTAAAGTTTGTAATTCGTACAGCAATATGGAAAAATGCATGAAAAAGCAGCTCATGCAAGCACCAAGAAGAAATAAAAACACAATGGAAATAAAGTTACAATATAAGAATTTCATTGATAGTTTCAAATAGGGCCATTTCCATGGACATTTACAAATGGAAACTAAAGATTTAAAATCAAATTTGAAGGAGAAGAAACTTGAGAACACAGAAAAGCTCCTGCCTATAACATGGAAGCCCCGATTGGAAAGCTAATGCTGCTTGACAAGAGAGTCCCACTTGAATTCATGGATGCTAGAAACACACAATGCGTTCCTAGAAACTAACTCCACGCATGAGTAAGATGGCTCCAATGAGGAAAGCCCATTTCTAAACTAATTGCAAAACCAAGCGCTCATTTGGCCCAGGAATGGTGACTTGTATTCCCAAACAACCCACTTCGGAGCAAAGCAGCAGCCCAAGTGGAGAAGTACGTCTGGGCTTTTGACAGACAAAAACAGAGAATTGTCTGCTTCTGGAAAACCACAAAAATGCTGGATTTGATGATAGAGATAAGAAAATGAAGAGAGTTTACAATCCTAGCACATAGGAATGGAGAAAACACAATAATGCTGGAGACCCACAAATGGTACAATCCCAAAGCTGCAAATGTACTGTGTAGAATTATGAGGAAGGAGAAAAACCAAAATCTCTCGAATTTGAGTCACCATTTGAGCAATTGGAGAAAAGTCAAAGTAGGGTTCTGATCCTAGAGATACGACAACAGAGAAAACCCAACACTAAGTTTTTTACTGGACGGACACAGAAAAACTGGCTTCTGAGTTCTGACCCTACCATTAAAAACGGAGAAAACAGAAAATCCAAGCCACATATGTATTTATGTATTTTGTGAGTGAATGCTATTACCTCCAGGAAGAGCAGCCACCAAGAGTAAAGGCAAAGGAGTGAAAGAGTACAAAAGAGTCTCTCTGCCCTCTCTCATATCTTCTTCTTCATCTTCAACTTTATCTTGGTCGAATGTCGCAATAACTTCGCAATGATCGTCCTTGAGCACAAAAGAGGGAGTGAAGAGAGGCCTTGTCAATGTTGTACTTGTAGCCACCAATGAGTGAGTGGGAATTTTGAAGAAACTGGAGGAGTTGGGAAATGAAGAGAAAAATGGCGGAAGAGGATAGGTTTTTGGAGGAAGAGTAGCAGAAGCACTCACCATTGCCATTAGCCAAAAACCAAGAAGCAGAGGAACAAACTCGACAACAAAATGGTGGAGCGGTGGGTATGGGCGTATGGGTGTCTCGAGATAGAGGTAGAACGAGTGGGAAAGGCGAGGAAAGAGACACGCCGCCTCTCCAATAATCGGAAGCTGCAACCTTTCCACGTGCTCGCCACTCTCTACTAAGTCCTCCCTAGTCAGCTTTTGGCTTTTTCTTATATAAAAATATATAGACACTGTGCGCGTACTCCGTTCCTTCGCGTGTGTGTTTTAATAAAAAAAAGTTAAAGTATTTCATTTTTTATATTAAATAAAAATAATAAAAATAAATTTATCATTAATTCCAATTGATTAATATTAATAGACTATTTTTAATTGAATAAAAAAAATCAAATATTTTAATTTTTTTCTTTAATAATAAAAAAAAAACACCCCTTAAGACAAACACTTAACAATAATAATAAGAGCACTTGTAATTAGAGGGGAGTGTAATTGAGAAAAAATAAATTGAAAGAAAAAGTAAGAAAAAGAAGAATACGAGAAGAGTGTAATAAGCATTTTTTAAATTATAGGTGAATATATTAATAAAATTGTTATTTTAAAATTATGTAAATAAAATGAATATAAAGAGAAATTTAATTGAAGTAAATATAATTTCCTGAAAATGATAGGAAATGTATATTTAAGTAATATTATTATAACTAAGAATTCGTAATTCTATCTCTTAATTTCTACTCAAAAGAAATACAAAAACATCATTGGAACTAAACTCTCTCAACCATATAATAGCAAGTTAATTTGGAACACTGGCGCCATGGTCAGCCATAGTCATCCTCTCCAATTTGCCGCGAGGATGAAGCATCTAATCTAGATGTGATATGAATATTACCAAGTGGGTTTTAATAAAGTTCCTATTGCCTATTCAAAACCCTGCCCATCAAATTAAAATGCCCCGAGTCACGACCTGCTTACTAGGCATTTGAATACAGGGGCTCACGATCTTTATATTTTGGGAACGAAGTTTTTAGCCAATCTTTTACCTGTAACTGGTGTCTGGTGATAAAGACAGATAGGTGAGATCTAAAAACATTGTTATAGGCTATAGCTATATTACTTCATATCCACATCTCCATCATAGAATGGTTACATTTAACGTACAAGTTTAAAAACAAAATAATCATCCAAAGGAAATGAGAAAGGATAAAGGCCCTATTTACAGGATTTACAACTGCACAATTCCAGAACCGATTCAAAATATGGACTATACCTGCATTAACTCAAATCTGCATGATCTTTTTCCATCAGTGTGCCCTCTTCATCCCTAACCAGTAAAGGAATTTCATCATCTCCATTAGATGGCACAGGCTTGTTACCCAATTGATTATCCTTTGCCTCTTTGACTCTCTCTGGGCAATTCACCTATCATGATAAAAAGAGGATGGTTACCTCATTATGTTTTCCCAGATTGGATATTACGGTGATAAAATAACCATGCGGATGATATAGAGAAATAAATATGTTGGAGAGATTATAAAAATCCTCCACTAAATAATGTCAATGTACAGTCATCAACCTTTTATTTTTTGTTTGTGAGCATGAGCACATGTGTGTGTGTGTGTGTGAGAGAGAGAGAGAGAGATGGAGTACAAGTTAACACTTTATAGATTAAACTGTGCTAATAAAATAGCTCAGCCAAACTATAGGAGTAAGTCCAGATAGTAGACATCCCACAAAGCTCCCCCCTTGACATTTTTGCCGGTGAAGGTAGAGGAGCCACCTTCTCCTGTCATTTTTATAGTCCTCCAATCCCACATTTTGGATATGAGACTCGTTACTATATTCAGGAAAGTATAATAGCTGGCCATGTTTGAGTTCCGAGACATTTTGAGACTAGCAAAAAGGTGGGGAATGAATAATCAATTTACCTCAGTGGTATCAGAAATTCTTTCTGGTAAAAGCCATGTCATCTATCAACTCGGAGAATGTTGTTATCTATGGTACCCCTGGTAACAGTCTCACTTTGAGGATCAATTCTCCACTGGCCATCAATGACGAATTTTATCTGCCATCATAACAAATTATTATTGTAAGCAGGGCATTTAATTGTTAAAACAAAATGGGCTTGTAATGGAGCCTTGAGTTCTATTTGTTGCACCCTCGTCATTTGGTGAAATGGCTGACGAGAGAGGTGAGGGGTGTAATCCCTAGTGGTGTAATGTTTAGTGAATAATGTCCATTTGGTGAAATGCTTGACCATCTATTTGGATGAGAAGCAAGGGGGACCTTGGTATTAGTCTTATCTTCCTTTAATAAAGGGCTGCAGCTATGTTACATGGGTTCCCATGTTAGGTGGTGCGTATCTGAGCCAACTGGCCCAGATACTGGGCTTAGACCTGAACTTGGGAAGACCATGGCTGTGCTATCCTTCATATTTCAAATTTTGGGATACAAGGACTCCACTAGCAAAGAATCTGGCATTTAAAAGAAAAAAATCAATTAGAAGTAAATTACAAGGAAAAAACCATGTCCTTCATAAGAAACCTCTCCTTTCCCCTTCCTTTCCCTTTTATCCCTATTTAAAAACAAATTATCAAAATAGTCAACATCTAATCGAAATAGGAGTATCCAACAATGATCACACACATACCCTTACCATGTCATGTTAATACATGTACACTGAGGGCGAATTGTAGAGTTCCGGTACTATAGAACTAGTCCTGGTATCATAGCCTTGGAGGGAAAATGGTGTTATAGATTTGCTTCAGAAAGGAATCACCTTTGAAGGTGGGGGCTGGAACCACAAGCCTCATTAGACATTTCCAATAGTGGGAAATGTACAGTGTGGAAAATTTGCAAAGAAGGCTTTCATTAGAGGACAAGGCTTAGAAAGGAAGATCATATGTTGGTGTGGAGGGTAGAGAACAGGAAATTCTGAGTTGAATCTTACCATTTGGTTTTGGAGTTGGTAAGTGCCAAGTGAAGATGCGTTTCCTACAAAGGAAGTTTGGTGTTCTTGGGCTCCAATAAAGGTTTACCTTATGGATCAACTCAAAAGAAAAGAGTGGGTCTGGCAAACTGCTGCTGCCTTTGCAAATGCATGAAGATGAGTCACCCAATCATAATCCTATGGATTATAGCTAGGAAACAGGAATCTACTGTTTTCTCCGTTTGGTATTTCTTAGGTGCACCTTAATTCTATATGATGCCACCAGTGTTTTGCAGGGAAAATGCATGTAATAGCTTAGAAAATTGCCCCTTTGTGCTTGTTATGGACTGTTTGGCAAAGAATATAATTGTAGATCTTGTGTCTTTGCTAGATTTCACAAATTGGTTAGGGTCTTGTTAGTGGGTTAGTGCTTTTGTGATGTTGCATTTTCTTGTCTATCCTTTTGGCACCTTTGTATGCCTTTCATGTACTTGGGTGGCAGCCCACTTTTGTTAGATGCCTTTACTAATAATATTCTTCTTTTATCAATAATAACGATAATGATAATGAGTTAATTTATGAATATAAAGAAATTGGTAAGTATTGACCATTAGTTGGAAAGACTCACACCTCATATAGCCCAGGATAAAGCCAAAGCACTGTCGACCAAAGCCTGGATTTCCTGGGAAAACATGTCATGAAAGTGAATAGTTAATTTCCTTGCCATCAATGTGCAACAAGTATAAAAAGTGGTTTGGGAAAAAGTGAATTGAGAAAACCCTTGGAAAGCATTGAGAAACCAAACAGGAAGTGTTGAATGGAACATAAATATCTGACAAAGATGAAAAACCTTGCCTACAGTACAAATTCCTTTAATGCCTTCAGAAATGGATGCAATCAATTAATATGAAAAAATGAAAACCTTGCAAAAGATTCCTTGTTAAAATTAGTCCATTTTCTAAAATGCCAGAAGGAAACTTGGGAGTCACAAACTCATAAGAGATACAATTTTCTCCTATTGATACCAGAAAAGAATGGGGTTTGGAACCTATGCACACTATGTTTAACCAGATGATGACATTGCCCATACACAGGCATTGGTTTGGTAAAGAGAGAATATTAAAACCTTGATCCAACAGGCTCTTTGCTACTAGATGATGGCTGTGGATCCATTTTAATTCGATGATGCCAACCATTGAAACTACCTGCCACCTCCACGATTTCACCATCTCCTGAGTACTGGATCTGAACCTGAAAAAATCAGGCAAAATTTGTGCTGATCAGTAAGTAATATCAAATATTGCTTTTAGGTGTTATTTGTATACATCCCGTGTACTTTGGTGCATCTTTTTGGCACTTTTTAATATATATATGCATTCTTTGCTTATAAAAAAAGGTATATCACATATTCATCCCTACCACAAAATCCATACAGATGCTAGTTTCCTTCTTCTGGTTATCCTTTCAGTAAACCCCCTCCCCCACAAAAAGGAAGGAAAGAATCAACATTCCAGTGTTTTCCACCAACTCTGGAGAATTGATCTTCTGAATATCACATCTCACTTAATACCTTTACCAGTTCACCCTTCGATTCCAGTTAAAGGTATGCAACAAATGGTAAAGTTGATTAAGTAAGCCTTTAGGAACTTCCAAAATGCTTATAAAGCACCGATTAAACACAAACATCAAGAAGTTCCAAACAAAAATGCATACGCATTACCTCCTTTAGTCCAGAAAGACTATATGCATTACCTCCTTCAGTCCAGAAAGACTTTCTTCAGCAGCATTTAGCTCTGCATCTTTTTCCAAGACAATTTTTTGAGCTTTGCTGATTTCTGTTTCTGCCTTAGTTTGCAAAATAGTCAAAGCAAGCTGAAGCCAGGAGGCAGAAAGAAAAAATAGTGAATAAAATAAACTGACTCCTATAACCCAATCTGATAACAAGCAAAAAATGCTCTTTGATTTATTTAAATAATGATTTAGAAAATATTTAAATGAAATAACTGCAAAATAAACATGACCAGGCAAATGTGGAGAAATTTATTAACTGATATTTTTTGTGTGTGGATCATATATTCAAGGTGTTGCTTTGTTTCCATAAAAATTAGAACACTAAGATATGGGAAAATCCAAACATAATCAGTGTAAGTTATTTATTGTTTTCCAATAAATTGAAAAATTTTACACCTATAAATGATTCAGGTAGAAAAAATAGTGATGTAGGACAACCCTAGGATGGTTGCCTACACTCAAGGGTAGGTGGGCTAGGGTTTTATTTTTAGGGTGTAAGGAAAGGAACAAGGGATAAACTTTATGGTAGAGAAAATTATAAGATAAGAAATAGAGAGAAAGAAGAAACAATGAAGAAAAGATGGAAAACCTTAGAGTCTCACTAAGGCCTTCTAGGAGTCTCACCTAGAAGAAAATCAAGGGAGTCTCACCTAGAAGAAAATCAAGGGAGTCTCACCATTGAGGGTTGCAACCTTGCAATGAAAGAAAGTATAATATTATTCATAAAAAATTCATTCCTTTGATTTACATTGATTAGCCTATTTATAGGCTTCTTTAAGAAATCCAAAGTCTACTAGGACTCTAATAACCTATTCTACTAGGACTCTAATAACCTATCATGACTCAAATTCTAATTATATTAATCCTACTTAAAGCTTACTTAGGTCTTCCCTTTCTTCCTTGAATAAACTTTAAAAGGCTTTCCCCCATCAATTCTCCCCGGCTTGAAAGAACTCGGCTCCGACGAGTTAGATGCTTGATACAATTTATAGAGATCGGGGTTAATCTTCTGAAAATTCGTTGTCGTAATCCATGTATTCTCAGAATGTGGTTTGCCTCGCCATTTCACTAAAAAATTTTGGTATCCACCTTGTCGAGTAGACACAAGTTGATCATCAAGAACATACTCGATCTCAGAACGTGGGCCAAGAGTAGGTGGTAATTGAAGATCCAACTCTTCACTTACATCGTTGTGATGGCCATGGTAGATATGTAAATCTTCCACATTAAATATTGGACTAAAATGCAAGTTTGAAGGGAGCTCTAACAAATAAGCATTCTCACCCAACCGCTTTAGTACCCGAAATGGACCCGCTTTCTTAGTTTGAAGCTTTTGATATGTGCTCGGATGAAATCTTTCTGGTCGTAAACGAACCATCACTAGATCACTTTCTTGAAACTGAATATATCTTCGATGTGCATCTGCTGCCTCTTTATAGTTTTCATTGCTGATTTTGATTTTTTCTCGTACCTTTTCATGTATATCTCGTATATGACGTGCAAATGCATCACCATCTTGGCTGGTGCGGACAGAAGTAGGTAATGGTATAAGATCAACAGGTTGCTTAGGTTTTAGCCCATATGCCACTTCAAAAGGTGAGTACCCAGTAGTACGATTAGTGGAGCTATTGAAAGCAAATTCGGCTTGTGGTAAGACATTATCCCACTTTCTCAACTGATCTCTCACAATGCATCTCAACAGATTACCAAGACTGCGATTGACAACTTCTATTTGTCCATCAGTTTGAGGATGGAAAGAACTTGAAAATTTTAATTGAGTACCTAGCTTGGCCCACAAGGTTTTCCAAAAATAGCTCATAAACTTGACATCGCGATCAGAAACAATGGATTGTGGTAATCCATGCAATCGAACTACTTCTTTAAAGAATAAGGCAGCAACATAAGAAGCATTCGAAGCCTTCTTACATGGGATAAAATGTGTCATTTTGGAAAATCTATCAACCACAACAAATATAGAATCAAAGCCCCGTTGTGTCCTTGGTAATCCAAGTACAAAATCCATGCTCAAGTCTTCCCAAGGTTTGGAAGGAACTGGTAATGGCGTATATAACCCCATATTTTGCTTTGAACCTTTTCCTACTTGACATGCTCGACATTGTTTGATAACCTTCCAAACATCCTTCTTTAAACTAGGCCAAAAGAAGCGATCTTCCACCAAAGCAACGGTCTTATCTCGTCCAAAATGTCTGCCCATTCCGCCTCCATGAAGTTCCCATATGACATGATCACGTAGAGAAGTCCTTGGTAAGCATAAATGATTTTTATAAAACAAGTACCCTTCTAAAATCTGGAAATCAATACATGTTGCTTTTGAACCACTCAAAAGAGAGGAATAAACATCTCCAAAATCAGCATCATTGTCATAGCAATGCTTTAATTCTTCAAATCCAATTGTAGTGGTTGACATGTTTACTAAGAGAAGGGTCTTCCTACTAAGGGCATCAGCTACTTTATTTTCAATTCCTGCACAATGCTTTAAATTAAAGGTAAACAATTGAAGAAAACTACTCAATTTTGCATGTCGAGAGTTAAGCTTCTTTTGAGAATTAAGATATCGCAAGGCTTCATGATCTGAATACAAAATAAATTCCTTGTAACTAAGATAATGTTGTCAATGCCTAATTGCTTGCACCACTGCATAGAATTCAAGATCATACGTGGAGTATTTTTTCTTTGCCCCATTGAGCTTCTCACTAAAGAAAGCCACAGGACGTCCCTCTTGGCTAAGGACTGCTCCAATTCCCACATGGGAAGCATCACAGGCCACCTCAAATACTTTCTCAAAGTCTGGTAGGCGTAGGATAGGAGGGTTCACCATCTTGGATTTGATTTCTTCAAATGCCTTGTTGGCCGCCTTGGTCCAAATAAATAAACCAGGTTTCATGCATTCAGTAATTGGGGCCATAATAGAGCTGAAATTTCGAATAAATCGTTGATTGAATGTAGCCATTCCATGGAAGCTTCACACCTCATGGATATTTGTTGGTACTGGCCAATCAACAATAGCTTTGATCTTCTCCGGATCTGTTTCAACACCCTTAGAAGACACAACAAAGCCAAGAAATACAACACTAGGGCTCATGAAAGTACATTTTTTCAAATTAATGTAAAACTTTTCAGCCCTAAGAGTGCGCATTACTTGCTTCAAGTGTTCCTCATGATCTTCACAAGATCGACTATAGATAAGAATATCATCAAAATAGACAACAACAAACCGTCTAATAAAAGGTTTTAATACCTGCGTCATAATCCGCATGAAGGTACTTGGAGCATTGGTTAGTCCAAACGGCATGACTAACCACTCATACAATCCATCCTTAGTTTTGAAAGATGTCTTCCATTCATCCCCTGGTCTAATACATATTTGATGATATCCACTTCTTAGATCAATCTTTGAGAAGATTATTGATCCAACCATCATATCTAGCATGTCATCAAGTCTTGGAATTGGAAATCGATACTTGATTGTGATTTTGTTGATTGCACGACTATCCACACATCCGCCATGATCCATCCTTCTTTGGTGTTAGTAGGGCAGGAACTCCACAAGGACTTAGGCTTTCACGAATAAAGCCTTTAGTAAGTAATTCATCAACTTGCCTTTTCAATTCAGCATGCTCTGTTGGATTCATTCTGTAAGCTGGTAAATTTGGTAATGATGCACCGGGAATCAAATCAATGGCATGTTGTATGTCACGCATAGGAGGGAGTTCATTAGGTAACTCTGCAAGCCACAAGTCAGAAAAGTCATCAAGGATTTTACGTGCGTTTGCTGGATATTCCTTATCTTGTTCTTTAAATTCTTCCACTTTCCGAGCCATTAAAGCAAAAATAACTTTAGTTTCCTTGCTCTCATTTTCAAATTGACACATAGTAAGTACCTTTTTTGGTTGTGCATTCTCATCCGACTTATTAATTGGAGGGACTTCTTTCATTGGACAAAGGATCTTCTTACGTCCGTTGTGCATGAGAGCATATGTATTTTCATAGCCGTCATGTTGAACTTTTCTATCAAAGAGCTAAGGTCTTCCAAGTAAAATATGACTTACTTTAATGGGTAAGACCTCACACCATACAGACTCTTCAAAGTCCTTACCAAAAAGGAATGTTACTAAACAACAAAAACTTACCAGGATAGAGGTGTCATTAACCCATGCTACTCTGAATGGATTTGGATGTCTCTCTGTTTTAAGGTTTAGCTTCTCAACAAGTTCTTGTGAAGCTATGTTCAAACTGCTACCTCCATCAATGATCATGGTGCATAATCTCCCTTGGCAAGAAATACGTGTTTGGAAAATGCTAGTACGTCGCCAATCTTCTTCTCCTTTTACTTTTGGAACGGTTAATAAAGGTCGTACTACAAGACTATATCCTTCTGTCATACCATCATAGTAGTCACATTCTTCACTAACTTCATCTTCATTGTAGGTCTCTTCTTCCTTTGGGTAACTTTCCAATTCAGATTCTGGTTCTTCAACACAAAAGTGTAAACTTTTGGTTGGGCATACAACAGCATAATGACCATGCCCACCACACTTAAAGCATAAAGGAGTCACGTCTACTTTTCTATCTCCATTACTCATTGAATTTTTACCCTTATTACCATTCTTGTAAGCCACATTCGAAGTTTGTTGAGTGTTGCCCCCACCATTCACATGATTAGGAGTTCTGAAGTTTGACGTGCTTAAAGGTTTGCTTGCTGTCCTGTTGGAGAAAGTGCTCTCAATTTGTGAACTTGGACGCCTGGAAACCCGGAATTTGAGGCCTTCTTCTATTTTGAGGGCTAGTTGATAAACGTCATCTACGGTATAAGTGTGTGCAGCTATCATCTCAAGTTGAATCTCCATTCGAAGTCCAGCTTTGTAGCGGGCTGCAAGTTGAGCATCACTTTCCCGCACTTGATTTCGAATGCTCAATTCATGGAATTCTTCTGTATATTCTTCAACGGACTTGGTACCTTGTTTAAGGGAAAACAATTTTGTATACATAAGTTGTTCATAATCAGTTGGGAGAAAGTGCTCCTTCATCTTCAACTTCATCTCGTCTCATGTGTCAATAGGCGGTTGGCCAGTTCTATGAGCTTGATTCTCGATATTATGCCACCATAGACGTGCTGCTCCTTTCAACTTTGCCTTCACAAAACGAACTTTTCTATTTTCAGGCATTGCATACCAATCAAAGTAATCTTCCATTAACATAATCCAATCAAGAAAAGTTGTTGGATTTAGTTTTCCATAAAATTCAGCAACTTCAAGACGTACCTTTTTTGTCACATCATCATCTAGCTCAAAAAGTTTGGCCCTTCTTTGATTCCCCATCATAAAATTGTCTTGTTCTTCGCGTGATCGATTTGGCGATTGTCTAAATTGATGACTTGTGATCTCCTCTTCAATTGGTCGTTTTTCTTAGCTCTTTTCTAATAACTTCATGATCTCATCAAGTTTGCTATTTAGTTGTATTATAGCACCTTGATGGGATTGTTGTGTGGCTGAAATTTCCTCCAAGCGTATTGTATCGGCATCTTGATTGCTAGAAGTTTTTTTGGAACTCATGCTTGCATAAGTTGCTCCGCTCCTTAATTGCATATGCCTTCAAGCCAAGAATTTTGGTTCTGATACCAAAATTGATGTAGGACAACCCTAGGATGGTTGCCTACACTCAAGGGTAGGTGGGCTAGGGTTTTATTTTTAGGGTGTAAGGAGAGGAACAAGGAATAAACTTTATGGTAGAGAAAATTATAAGATAAGAAATAGAGAGAAAGAAGAAACAATAAAGAAAAGATGGAAAACCTTAGAGTCTCACTAAGGCCTTCTAGGAGTCTCACCTAGAAGAAAATCAAGGGAGTCTCACCTAGAAGAAAATCAAGGGAGTCTCACCATTGAGGGTTGCAACCTTGCAATGAAAGAAAGTATAATATTATTCATAAAAAATTCATTCCTTTGATTTACATTGATTAGCCTATTTATAGGCTTCTCTAAGAAATCCAAAGTCTACTAGGACTCTAATAACCTATTCTACTAGGACTCTAATAACCTATTCTACTAGGACTCTAATAACCTATTCTACTAGGACTCTAATAACCTATCATGACTCAAATTCTAATTATATTAATCCTACTTAAAGTTTACTTAGGTCTTCCCTTTCTTCCTTGAATAAACTTTAAAAGGCTTTCCCCCATCAAATAGTCTTATTTGAGACATTATAAGTAGCATAATGGGGACATGTTTCATCCTTTTTTAACTTTCTCTTTTTTAGCAGTGTTATTATTTTGATCATTTTTCATCAGAAACCATTAGAAAAGAAATCCCACTGCCCTCACCAAAATCTCTTATATGGAAAATAACAATCCACCACCTTCAATCACCCACCAAACAACTTCAATCAGTTGCATGCAACACAAAGATGACCCAAAATGATTCCATTAGAGTATTGTGAGACACTTGAATTTTAGTTCATATGAGAGTCAGTCATCATATGATTCTAATGTCTTTAGTAAGAATTCCTCCATAAAAAGGAACAGGTTTGCATTTTTGCTAGTGGGAAGTCATAAATGATGTTTGCAGCAGAAAAACAATAGCTTGAATACCTTTTCCTTCTCGATCTGCTTCTTCAACTGAGACAATTCCAATTCCTTCTGATGCTAAGCACATCAAAGATACAATGAAAAAAAAATCAATTATTTGGTTTATAATAGTCTACAGTTATATATAACAAATGTTTATAAATATATATATATATATATATGATAGTCTTGAAGAAAATTGGGCTGCAAAACTTTAAAAACAAAAAAACAAAAAAACAAAAAATACCAGCATCAATTTGAGATGATTAACTTCAACTTGATTCTCCCCTTCATTGGTCTGTATCAGAAGAGGCACATAGCAACGAAAAATATATATAGATGTCAAAACAAGTGCCCAATGAAAGTTGAACTTTTATAATACAGAATATAATAATTCTTTTATAGATTGAATGCAAAATTTAATGACGTTGAGATATAGAAGCCAAAAACAAAAAGCCAAATAAAAGTTGAACTTCTATAATGCATAATACAATGACAACCTCAATGCCCAAATTGTCAAAATCAGCACTAATAAGTCCTTCACTTGAGAACCGGTCATCCCTACAAATTATCAAATAACAAAAGAAATGAAATGAAGGATAGAAACTTAACCTGTTAAAGAAAGAAAAAGATAACAAAGGAATAAAACACATTCTCCTATTTTCCTCAAACGCACAACCAATGTGTCATTGGCTGCCAAGAAAGACAAAGGGAGGAAAAAACATGTTTCTTCTCCCTTGTTTTTATCTTCTAGGTGATTAAACAAAAGACATGCTTTTGACGAGAGAGGAAAAGCAATTTGAAACAAATCTCTAGTTCCAGAATTGTCTCTCTCCATATACACCATGCAATGGTTCAGATATTATGTTGACATTTCTCTGAATGGAAAACAAGTAGAACCATGGCTTAAATCAAAGACCAATTGGCACCATAAGCAAATGTTCTAATACTAACCCAAGAGGGTCGTTTCTTGTTACAGGAGGGACAATCTGATCAGAGAACAATGTACTCCCATTCAATATTTTAGCCGCATTACTTCCACTAGAAGCATGTTCAACGTGCAGCTCAGCAAGGGGCCTTGATTCAAGTTCTATTGTGTTTTCTGAGTCAATAACTCCCTTGCCTTCTTCAGCAGCAGCCCCACTTAGAATGCCATAGTCATTATCTGGCATCAAGCAGTTGCAAACATTCAACTTATAATTTCAAATTAATTGAATACGAAAATGTCAATCTTTGCAGTTTTATGTCAATGCTTTCGGCCTAAGGATAGTAAGCGCTTGCAAAGATGGAAAAAAAGATTGTTATACTATCCATGACAAATAATATGACCATACAACAGAAGCATGCATTACTATGGTGACTTAATGAAGCTAGGAGTTCTCTATCACCTTAATTATACAAATGATGAACATGAAGACGGTAGATAGATGGTTGAATATTTCAGATTTTCAATTTAAAAAACTGGAAGGTATTTCTTATATCTATAGTGAGTCCATCTAATTACCAGCTGAAGAAAATCATGACAAAATCACAGAAGAAAATCAACCTTTTAATTGCCCCTAACTATTTAATTGGTTAAAGGCATAAACAAGAAACATGATGAAGATGCAGGAGCAGTAAATAAAAGAGGATTTATGTTGTTGTAGTAGTTTCTGTCAGTGTCACACAATAATCCAGATTGAATACTCAAAATTCATGACTGTACCAAAGTTATGTTGCTTTTCAAATGGTTGCTAAGCCTCATTACTATCTCAGAAACCATCTCTCTTAAAACACAACCATTGTTTATCCATAAACTTACCTTCAATTGTATCCAATTCTCCATTCTGAATAAATTTTGCCACCTTTTCCTGGAAGGATGAATGAGTTGAAGATTCTCTAATGCAACTTTGCTCATCATTGTTGAAAGATGGATCGATATTTGCATTAGTGACACCGCTTTCCATGATGGAACCTTTGCTTGACAATGGAACATCTTCCACCAGATCTTTCGCTTTCTCATCCTGACCTTTTTAAAGGTGCATGAGGTTATCAATAGAAGTTGGAATCATCTCAGAATGAAAATACATGCATAACTACAAAGAAACATATATTGACCTGTTGATTCATCTTCATAATCACTGGTTGCATCCTGATTTTCAGTTAAGCTTTCCCCTACATCAAATTCATTGGTGTCTGTTTTTGTTGCACTTGAGAGAAGATCTTTAATGTGTTTATATCCTCTCCGCCTGACAATATTTGCGAGATCTGTCCTATAGAATTTTTTTAGGCAAGTAACTACAAAGATCAAATTTGCAAATCATTTACAGACAAGGAAACTATTCCACAAATTTTTACAGCTCAATAAAACATTTGCTACATTTTAGCATAAAAAGATCACTCTTTATGAAACTCTTTAATCAAAGGTGTTAGAACATTGTACACACCGTGGACCTAAATCCTAACAGCTTAAGCTTTTAGAAATGATGATAATTCAATGTGGTATTAGAGCTCTGATTGCTTGAAAGTCTCAAGTTTATCATTTATTCACCCATTTATTTGCAATCATAGAAGTTAGTGATTTCTTTCTGCACATTGTAGGGGCTGCACACAAGGGAGGGTGGTAAAGCATAGTATACATGGTAAGAAAGTTGATATCGAAAGGAAAACAAGCATTTTGAGTAAGCTTCTTATAAAAGAAAAGTTACATAAAAAAACTTTAGCATAATAAGCTACAGTATGATAAAGTTGAGTGATCCTCCCATTTCTTAGGTGGTTATAATATTGATTTCCCTCACTTTTCCAAAGTGGTTCACAAACTTAATCTATTAGTTAGTAAACTTTGCCCCACCTTCCTTGAAAGATTCGAGGAGTCACATGTATAACTAGTGTACAAGTTAGTAGTTCTGTTCCAATCACCACCCAACTCTACAATGTTCATCTGTATGGTTTTTAGGAAGTGAAGATGATTACTAACATTAAAATGACTTGAGAGTTTTAAGTCACTGACTGAAACTAGCCTATTTGATAGGTTGAGGGAGACATGTTCAATAAATAAGACAACTAGCTAATCCACATAATGTAAGGAGGAGGTTAGATATAGATCAGTTCCTGGTTGATCGATCAGGTTTGTCTGAAAAAGTTAAAGAAATAATAACAAATGAATTAATGTTTTCTATATATTATACATAAGTGAAAGCAATCCTGTATTGGGGATTAGTATATTATCCGTATGCAAGTAAGAATTTCAATTTGCATTAGTTGTTGACAGCAAGAGAAATTTGAAGCTAGAGTTCTAACATCATTGTTCAAGCATCAACTGATCTACAAGCTTAAGTTGTCCGAAAATGGACCCACAATGCATACCAGGTTAATAACCATAACTAACAAAAGCCTGGCCTTGTAGATATTTTTGTTATATTAGCTTTATATATATTTATTAATTTTATATAAATTTAATTATTTACTTCTTTCAAATGGACAAGAAAAATTTATGAACTTTATAGAAAAGAAAAAGAGAGTAAGAGAATCATGGGCCTACCAGAAGCATAATAGTCAAGACATTGGAGAATATCCAGAAAGCTATTTCAGGAATCAGCTAATTCTAACTCTGTTTGTTCCGTTTGAAGAAAGGAAGGATCCTAACTTATCAAACCTTCTTTTAGTTGTAGAATCTCTCTTTGATTGATTAATATGAGATATTTCAAATCCTTGGTACTAATAGAATCAAATCTCTAGTTTGACAAGAAGATCCTTTCAATTGGCTAGAATCCATAACTTGCATAAAGAACTCACAAATACACTAAGTCCAAGATGGCAACAATTAATACACTAGTTCACCCACCCGAATAGGTAAGGATTAGTGGTAATTTCACGTATACACTTAAGCAAAATGCATGGTGTACATTTAAGAAAAATGCACGGTGTTACATGCACTACCATTTTTACCACTACAATATGTATCGATTGGATGTGAAAATGAAAGAGTATTTTGACACTCGGTCACCATCTGCCACCTGACAAGGTGGTAAAATTAGGTGTAAGAGGGGTGGTGATAGTAGCATTTTTCTTCAGAAAAAACACACCTCCAACTCAAGACAATATAACCAAAATTATTGCAACAAGTCTTTATACTCCGTCTTGAAATTCCCACCATTCCTATCCAAGCCTGGATTTAATAGATTCCGGTCCACACTTTATTAGATTCTGTTTCATTTTATCTCCCTCAATGGAATTTTCATTTTTCATATTTTCTCATAAGATTTGCACCCTGCATTCTGAATTGGGTACTGTAATTCAGTAACACTATAACATTAGAAACCATCATTGATGTTCTAATCTACATCAAAATTTATAATTTTTCGAGTTGTGAACAATCCGCAGTCTCAAATGAAGCCCTAACAATGCAATCCAAACCAAGTTACACTAAATCACAACAAAAAGCTGAGTAATAATTAAAAACCTCCCATGCTGCGAAAGCTCCTTCATCGACGGGAGATGCCCCTCTGGTAGGCCGACAGCAGATACGAACTCCCGAATGTCATTGCATAGTTCTTGGTCGCTCTTCACCTTTCTCCTAGCCCTACATTACCAAAAGAAGTCACCACCACCAATGAGAACAAGCACCCTTTAGTGGCCGAGAAATACGTTGGCAGGAAAGAAAAAAAAACCCTATCTAACCCTATCTTACTTTCCTCCTCCATTTTTTCAGCAACCAAACAGAACTTTCATTGAGAAAACAAAAACAAAAACAAAAAACAAAAAAACAAAAACAAAAAACCTGGGTTTCTTGATAGAAGAAGCACAAAGTGGGAAGCGTCTTTGAAGTGGGTATCGGATAAGGGGGAGGCAAGGGAAAATGAAGGGCTTGGGGGGAGAGAATGAAGTTAAGGGCGGGTAGAGGGAGTGGGTTGCCATGGAAGAGAAGTGGAGCAAACCCATTTTTAGCAGACTGGGTTTAGCAGAGTGGTTAGGTGAGGATGAAAAAGTGAGCAAACCCCTTTTTACGCATCATCTTAGTTATGTAAATCATTTGAGGATGCTCTCTGTCGTATGATTTCCAAACAAAAGTTTCCCGAAAAGACCAAAAGACCAACCTCTTGTTTTCTACTTCAACTAAAAGTGATTAAAAATTTTGATTGTATTTTTATATTTATACTCCTTACATTACCTTTTTCAAATTACTTAAATTATTCCTAAATCCAAATTAATTATAAAAACCTTCTTTTACGTCTCCTTGGTGGTTGTGGAAATAGGCTTGTTGGGCTGAATTTGGCCCAAATAAGATTCAGGTTAGAAAGCCCATACTTTAACACGCACACAGAGACCTTGGACAAGGGCCCTTTCCCCATATCCTATGATGTCATCATCCCTGCTAGGGGACTGTGCCTTGCCTTAAAAGGCTTCATGCATTACGAAAATATTTCACATATCATACCAGGAAACAGTCATGTCAATATCTTATTCATACCCTTTTTTATTTTCCAAAATCCGAAAGATTTATATTAGGTTTTTAATTTTTATCCATCCAGCTGGATGGGTATATATGATAATTTACAAATATTTGTTTCCGTACGTCATGAGGTGGAGACCCGGGTTTGAGTGTCTCATAGGGATCTGCAGGTTCCACGCGTGAGTCCCGACGAATGACTTCCCCCCACACGAGCCACACCCACGTGTCAAGGGGAAATGGTGTGGACACACTCCTTTTGGTACGTGAGGCTCACTCGCTAAGCAGTAACCGCGAGAGGCCCTTGTGACGATCGTGGGGCCAACGTCCCTGCGAAGACAAGATCAAGGCCGTACATCGAAATGATTGATTGATTGAGTCAACAAACACAAAGCCTTCATCATGCCCCACAGTTAAGATCAAATCAGCCCATACTCAGTTTGCCACGTTTCGTCCACAAACGCCTCACACGTGTCCTCACAATCATTTTTTTTTTCACGGCATTGTATCTCACGTGGTGTGGAGTGGCCTACGCATCGCGTGACGTCACCATGACAGCCGAGATCTTTTGTCCATTTCGTATCTCAGTTATTGGATAAACGGGCTCGTTTTGAGGGTAAATAACGAGAATGCCACTGCACTGCACAGAAGGGTTAATGATGTGATCAGTCATGATCACGTAACGCCAAATGATGGGGCCACGGATCTGAATCACCCGTTTCGTTGACTTTTGGAATCATGTGGCTTGTCCGAGTCAGAGTCATCCTGACCATTTGATTACTGCCCGACCCTACTGATCATCATCATCATCATATGTCCCATTCAAACTAGACAAACACCACACTGATTGATGAGATTGTACAGTAACTACGGAGACAAAACGGAGAAAATTATAGACAGATTCTGTGTAGCTGATGCAGTGAACATGGCTCCCCTCTTCCCTTTTCTTTTTCAATTTTAATAAAAACCCTAGAAAAATGTTACCGTACTGGTTTTTCAAATTAAGATTCTGCCGGCAAAGATTAAAAAAGAAAAACTCAGAAAGAGAGTTTGATTCGTAGAACCTTATAATAACATGGCCTCAGTGCTTGAGAAGTTGTGGTTGCGGGTCAATTGTTGATTCTCCCCCTCTTTATTTTTTTTTGTAAGTCCAATTTATCTACAATATCCCTCCCACGCTCCCCACGTAGGTACATCTGTAGAACCCTTATTCTTTACGTATATGCATGAGCTTTTTTTAAGTATTATCATTCCTAACTAGCTATGCAATAAAACTATATAATATAACCCAACGGCTGTGCAATAATGTACCTTCGAATGGTGCGTGAAGTATATATCTGTAATTTCTGACAGACTTTATGGAGAAAAAGAAAAAGGAAGTGGTACTTGTACATCTGGGTTTGTCCCAGTCATCCAAGTGTTTACGGTATATGGTATATGAATGATTAGCAGATACTAATTAGGTGCGACACACTCCGGGATTGTTACATGCATCCATTCATTGATTGATGACAAACATTCATGGGGTAGGAGCTTTGACTTGCATGCATGGAGAAAAGATTCGGTAGTTAGAATTGTGAAAAGAAATTTATTAAAAACAATTATAAAGTAGAGGGCGTCCGAAAATATTAATTAAATTTATTTATTTTTTAATGCAAACAATGATTAGAGATGTAACCAAAGGCTGAGAAATGGTTCGCCAATGCATGTCGTTAGGTAAGATAACAACACTACAAGCATACACGCAAACCTTGAGCTTTCTTTTCATACTAGACTTGGGGATTTTGTGGTTTGTTTCCAGAAGCAGGTCCTCTTCGGATAATTGTTGAAATTGGAAGCTTGTGTTATGAAAGTCAAGGACGTCCTGTTCTATTCTAGTTAATGGTGTTCACTGATGAGGATGTGTTCTTCTTCTTCTTCATCTTCTATCTTTCTCATTGGCTCAAGTAAACGAACTTGACCGGATGCTTCCATTTAATTCTTCCACAATCAAGACGATGCCTTCGTAATGAATGCCCATATGTATGCGCATACTTTCAACAACTCCTTCCCCAAGGCGCAGTAGATGGGAAAAAAGGGGTAACGTTAAGGTTACACACAGAAGGCATCGCAAAGAAAAACAATTGAAAGAACAGATAGACCCTAGTAGAGCTACAAGTCCCATCTATGGCAGCTCCCTCACGTCTGCATTAGCTTGATGATGTTTTGCTTTTTATAAACATATCTTATGAGACATCAATAATGCAATGCGTTTTGTCTAACTTGGTAATAGAATCATTTAGTGAATGAAAGGGAGACTATGGCTGCTTCACACTGATCATAAGTTAATCACCTCTGACCAAAACAACTGTGACGGCATGATCGTATTGTACTATTTGGATTTCAAGTATCAGAATTATTTTCTGATTGACCCTTGTTAATTAAATTTTATTGGAAGCATGAGCCCATGATGCTTCATAAGATCATCAATAACTGATCGTTGGTTTGTCGGTGGACATTGCATTTTTGGTTGAAATTCTGTACGAAACGGGGCTGGATCAAACCATAAATGTTAGAATATTTCATACCCTTGACGGCTACAATTGATCAAAACAAGCATCCGTACATTTGATATTAACACAGGCTTGACCGAGTGATCATATCATGACCGTTAAACAAGTTGACACATTCAAGATTGAAAAGTGGTGACGGGGGGTCGGTTTCTACCGGGTTTAAATTAGTTTGACCAAAGACAGCAAGAGGAGGCCAATTAGAAGACGTTTCTGTGGATCGATCATATTCCATCAGAAGCTCAAAGGGTCCATCACCATCCCAATTTTAGATCACAATTGACAGTCTTTAGAAGTCAAATGATTGGATGGTTAGGATGTTACATCCTTTTTTTTTTTTTTTTTTCCTTAATTGGATTTCAACAGCTTGGCCATCATCCTGCCTGGCTTATCTTTTGATATGTGGCCGGTAGAAAGGCAATGACTCCAATGGAGGGACTTAAAGTCTCTTAGCCTGTACCAGTACCTCAAAATTTTCACAAATTGAAATGGTCACCTAACTATGACTTATACACCGCCCACAAATAGAATATTAATTGTGTATCGGAGAAAATGATCACCCATCATCCTATGAATTTTTGGGTTGACTGCTGTTTATATAATCTATCCAAGTCATTTCATGGAAAGTGTGGGGTAATTCCTTTGGAGATATTGATGAAATTCGTTTTTTCTTTTTGTTTTTTCTTTTTTTTTTCTTTTTTTTTTTTGAAAAAAAGGGTTGAGATATCAAAAGTCAATCACATGATTAACAGGACAAATTGTGGCTGTCTGTACACAGATGCTAGAAAGATAGCATAAATATTATAATTGAATGCTAAAATCCACGTTAATAAATCCCATAGTTCATCCTTCTAACTTGGATATTGAATCTTATGAGCTGAGCAGACCTTGGTCTCTTTGTAGAAGAAGGGAAAGAGAAGGGAAAGGAACTTTGTATGATAATGAAAGAGTCGGGTAGATTTATTTAGGGAAAATCTTATCATTCTTACATTAAAAAAATTGCAGATGTAGCTTTAACCACACCCACCATATCATATTAAAAACCCTAATTCAATTTTTTTTATTTGTTTATCAAATCTTGGACTCCAATTAATCCTAATCCTCACATCAAATGTTAACTCATCCCAAATTAATTTCAAATCAGCCAAACTTTCTCCTTCTGTCTTTCATTTAGATTCATCTTCTTTTTTTTTTTTTTTGCCTTTAAATGGTTTGATGAGAGATTAATTCCATGAGATGGAAGATGCAAGTAAGTGAATGGTGGTGTTGTCTTTTTTTTTTTTTGCTTCATACTGTTAGAGACAGATTATGATAAGAGAGATGGGTGCAACTTTTAAAATCATAAAACTAATCTGTGTGACTAAAGCAAACCTTGGTGGGGCTACCTATTCTACCCATTTGTTTGCGATGGAAAGTTCCTTTTAATAATCAGAGGAGTTGGAAAACTCATGATTGAAATTAGGGGCTGTCCTTTTGACTTCTGCATCTCTTTCTGCTAATATATTTCTTCTATGAATATATATATATATATACCCTTAGAAGTGTCCAAACCCCAAATGTCTTCTATGCAAGCAAGCAAAGGCACCATCAACAAATCATCAAGTCCATCTTGGAGGGGAGCACTGAAGATCTGAGGAGGGAGAGAAATGGGAAGAGCTCCTTGCTGTGACAAGGCAAATGTGAAGAAAGGCCCATGGTCACCTGAAGAAGACTCAAAGCTTAAGGAGTATATTGAGAAATATGGGACTGGGGGAAATTGGATTGCTCTCCCACAAAAAGCTGGTAAGTTCTTCTCCAGAAAAATAACATTCTGTCCATGAGAATGGCTTTGATTTGTAGCGTTTCTTCTTGCCTTTTTCCTGTTTTGTTTGTGATCTTGAGTGGTACTGTTGGTTTGTATGATCAGGTCTTAAGAGATGTGGGAAAAGCTGCAGATTGAGATGGTTGAACTATCTCAGACCCAACATTAAACATGGAGAATTCTCTGATGATGAAGATAGGATCATCTGCAGCGTCTTTGCTAGCATTGGAAGCAAGTACGGTCATCTTTCTTTTCCATCATTTCCCCCCTTTTTTTTTCCATGGCTTTTCTGTTTCTGGTTCATATTTTTCATCATTCCTTGCCCAAATTGTTCTGGGTTTTCTTCAATCATTCTTTCTTTTACACACACCATGAAGTTTATCACAAGCACTTTGAGAACCAAAAAAGAAAAGAAGAGGATTCTTGAAGGAAAGTATTGAGAGTTCTGCTAGTTTCAGACAATATTAATTAGTTTTTGTTGCAGTGCATGCATGCCGAGTTTAGATCTCCCGTAATACTGAGTAAGAATTTCACCAAGAATCCCAGTCATGTTTCTTCTAATGGAACTTATTCCCAAAAAACTGCAGGTGGTCAGTAATAGCAAATTACTTGCCGGGGAGGACTGATAACGATATCAAGAACTACTGGAACACCAAGCTGAAGAAGAAACTCATGGGGATGGTGCCTGTATCTCAGAGAAAACCCCATCAAGCTACCTTCTCTCATCATCTTCAAACCTATTCATCGTTATCATCACCTTCACATGCGGTAACAACAACAGCAACTTCATCATCATATGAAAGCAACAGCAGCAACCCTTATTACACTCCAGCAGCTCCGACCCCAACGTCATTCGCACGTCTTGAACCCATTTCATCAATCCCATCAAGCCTTTTGAACATCAACACTGGTTCCACAGCTGCTGCTGCTATTCATCCCCAGGAGGGCTTTGCGAGTCCTGTACATCATTACCAAGTGAAAGACAATCTTCTCATTGAAGCTAGTTCTAGTTCTGATGATGGGAGCGGAAGCAACCAAATCAGTCAAGGCAAAGAGCCGGAGTATGATCAGTATGGTGCTGTTGGTGGTAGATACGAGCAACTGGGTTTTCAGAATTATGTCTACACTGGGCTTGATGATCAAAACCAGAGGTTCATGATTTCAAATAGTAGTGGAGGTGGCGGTGGTAGTGGTAGTCATGGGTGGACTGATCAGAGGCCAAATGGGATGTTGGGAGAACCTCCATTAGACTTAGGTCTTGAGGAGTTTAAGCAGCTTATTAGCGCTAATCTCTGTAACAACTTTTCCTTCGATGAAAACAAGACAGAAGAAAGAGTCGTGTACTACTGATGCTGACTGTGAGTAGAATCAGAAAGATTTGAAGGGTAAGGTGTGGTGGATGGGCTGAAGATTCAGATTTAGACTGAGTTTGTGGGGGGAGTTATGAGAGTTGTTCTTTTGATGGAACTTGGAAGCCCTTTTTTTTGACAGTACATGGTAAAAGTTTCCTTTGTGCATTTCTTTTTGGGAAGTGATGTATGTGTTAGTACAGTTAACTGCACCCATTCAGAAAATAAATGTCATGGAAAGTAGGGAACCCCATCATCTTTTCAAGAATCAAACTTCAAAGCAGGCATGCTGCATGCATGTTTCTTTCTTTATTTATTCCTACATTTCCTGCCTTTTAATTGCTGAGTAGTACATATGATTCTGGTTTTAGGCTTTTAAAATTTGAATATGTTCAAGGCTCATGCCCATTGTGAAAGCCTTTGATTTTTATGGTCATTATCGTACCAGCGCTTTAAAGTGACTTGATGTTAATCCTGATCCAGGCTTCTTTAAAAACTCCTCTTAATTTTCAAACGCACTGTAGTATGAAAGCTCATGTGTCTCATCAGTTGCTTTTGCTTGTGATCTTATTTTAACTATGATTGGGCGACACTGGGCGAAAAAGCCTTGGGCAGCTCCGATTATGACATGGGCTTGAGGTAAACATGATTCAAAATGAAAATCAATAAGATATTATCATTCAAAATTGGATTTCATTAATTTATGGTTTAAGGTGTGGGATGACACATGTGAGCCTCGTTTCCATCACTGATGACCGCTTGATTAGGACTAGGGGTGGGGAAGGAGGCCCAGGAGGGGCAAAGGGCTCCATTAGAAAATGAATTTAACCATAAACAAAGCCAAGTAGGGGAACAGATATTTAAAATGGGGAAATCGAAATCCATCTTTTTAATGCAAATGAATAGAGAATCCTCGTCGAGAAACAGTCCAAGAGCTCCAAAAATTAATGATAGTGCCTTGGGTTGATCATTGGTTGATGGGGTTTTGCTGTGTTGTCCGGACAAAAATGAATTATTTTAATTTATCACAAGAAAAAAAGAAAGCAATGTTTGAAAGACGAATGCATTGACCTCTTCACCATTTTGTTTGCTTCTCAGATTAGATTAGATTAATGAGGTTTGCCAGCTATAGGCCATCTTTTTTTTATTAAAGATCAAATGAATAAAACTTTTCTGGGAATGTCTTTTCTAGTGGAGTGTAAAAGGTCAAAAGGTGTGGCAGTGGCACCTACTGCCCCATCAAACGTTATCTTGAGATGCCATTTATGCCTTCTTCAACAGATGGAGATTTTGGAATTTGCTTGAAAGGGGAATCAAATACAAATTTCATTCGGAGACTGAGCAAAAATGAAATGAACATGAGTTGACGAACAGGACTAAAATCTCAACAAGTTTTCTTTCTCATCTTTGGGTTGTTTTTCCTTGTCTGAGAAAAGTTAGTGGGGGAGATTTTGGGGTTTAATCATCATGCATGAACTTTTAGAAGACCGCTAGCTTTTCCAGAGCAGCCTTTGGATTCAGCTTCTCTTGGCAAAGGCATAATAAAGAAGCAACCCTAAGAATTCCACTTTCTTTTTTTTCTTTCTCCCAAAGGCATAACCAGGTTCTATGGACATAGGGGAGGAGGCCCTTGCTTTTAAGCCTCAAGACAGACTTGGCTTGCCTTTCTCCAGCAACTGGATACGGCTTCCCCCTCAGTCAAAAAAAGGCAATTTGCCCATGAAGTGGGTCCTGGGTGTTTAACTTTCTTCCTCCTGGCTGCTATTCTTTATATCATATTTTCAACCCCCTTTATATTCAAATAATGGTGGCCATGACTGCCACATCTGATGCAACCATTGAATCATAATAAATTTATACATGCCGGTTCATATATCTCAAACAATAATCTTCGATGGTAATTAAAGGTTGGCTTGAAAACAATAAAAATGTAACCCAAGCGCCCAACCATGGTGAGGCGGCTCATCGCACGGAGGTTGGTGGTATACCATGAGGTCCATGAATGTAGTACTAGTCTCTGAGCAGTGGAATACACTCTGGTCCCACAAAATAGACCAAAAATTCAACCTTATGTTCCATTACATTGAATGAGATAGCAACATAATGAGAATCAAAATTGGTCCTGAGAGGACATACAGAACCTGTTGTCAATATCCCACTCAACTTTCAGGAAACACAGTCAAAAGGCAACACCTTTGAATTCAAAGTAGCACCTCCCACCATCATATCCCATCCATCCCTTGTCCTCTTCACCATATCTAATCCCAGAGAAAACCTGCTCAAGTTCCAAGAGCCACAAATGGGTAGGGTGTCTATGCTATACAGTGCGTGACAGGAAAATCACGACTTCACTTCCATGCGAATAATTTCAGTGATCTTAAATGAACAACGTGAGGTTTCAAGTCTCGTATTCAAAAGAAATTTTAACCAATTCATTCCCACACGGCATCTGAACGCACGAGGATAATGGAATCAGTCTTCATTTTTTGTTCATGCCACTGATTTAGGTAACAAGGCAATATATATAAATTGTTGTGGATTTCAGATTTGTAGTACTGTGTGAGATATCAAATCAAGGAAAGAGTGACATGATCCCCGTAATCAAGTAATGAAATCCACTACTAAAATAATAATAATAAAAAAAAAACAGGTAGAATTTTCATCAGTGGGTGGGTGTATCATAATGGATGCTGGATGAACATGTGAATGGTATGTAGATAAAAGCCCAGCTTTTTCTTTTTCCTTCTGTTCAACTTTTGGGTAAAAAAACATTGTGTTACTTAAAAGGGTTTCCATTCATGTTGGTAGGTCATGTTTAAGTTGTGATAAAGTTTAAAAAGATCAACTCAAATTCAAATACTATTCACTTATTAAAAAAATATCATACACGGCATAACTCAGTTTAAAAATTATGTCTTTATATATATAATTATGTTGAGTTAAATGGTGTTTGTTTTTTTAAACTTTTTCTATTAAGTTAAAAATAACTTATTAATATAATTTAATTTATTATTAATACGTTCAATTTACTTGTATTAATTGATATCAACATGTTATTATTAAATAAATATAAAAAATTAAATATTTTATTTTTTGGGACAATTGTATTTTGGACCTAGTTGGATCCAAAAATTAAGTTTTGGTCCATATAAGTTTACCACTTAAACCCAAAACCTAGAAAAGGTGTGAAAATTGAAAATAATGATTTGAATTTTTTATCTTTCTAAAAATGACCTTTATTGACTATAAAAAAAAAAAAAGTAGAAAAATATTAATTTAAATTTTATTCCTTTTGTAAACCTCAATAAAATTTAATTTAATTTAGTGATTTGAAAAAAATATATCATTTTTCAAAAAAATAAAAATAAATTATTATTATTATTATTATTATTTAAAAATCAAACATCTTGAAAAATATATACTTTTTAAAATTATGTATGTAAAAAATAACTAAAAGTATGTCAAAATTATTTTTTTTAAATGATATATTTTTAGAATTTTTTTTTAAAGTTAGTTTTCTAAAAATAATAAATTTTCAAAATAATTATTAAAAAAAATTAAGATAAAAAAGTTTATCAAATACTGTGATAAAAAATATTCAAAATAGTTTTGAAGGGTATATTGGTCTCTTCACATTTTATATTTTTCTCATCAATTATATAACTTTTATGGACCAAATCTTAATTTTTGAGTCCAACGGGATCCAAAACACAATTATCTCTTATTTATTCTATTCAGTCAAAAAATAAACACAACATAATTTTATAGAAGTTTATATAATTAATATCTCAATTAAATACATTTATTATTTAATAGACATATTTATTTAAAAATAAATTTAAAATGAATCAAATATACATTAAATAATTTAAAATTATAATTAAATAATTAAGCAGATTATTAAATAGATGTATTCAACTTAAAGTAAACCGATCCAAAATCCATTGATCCAGACCCCACACTTATGGCGACAGATCGCATCAAATTTTATGCCTCTAATGCTAATACACATGTAGGCAATGAATTGCAGAATTAAAATGCGTTTTATAAAGGCATCAACATTTCTGGCCTAACCCAGGAGTGGGATTGGCACCATTTTTGTCTCTTTATGAAATGAAATGACTATGACACAATTATTGGTTGTCAGAAACTATTTGATTTGACATAACCGTGGGATGCGTAGTGAAGCTGAAGGAATCAGGGACTGCTTGAATCGTTCTTCTTGTCCTGATCGTTCCAGTTGAGAGGCGATCAGAAGAGGGGGAGATCAGAGATTTCTGGTGTGAGTTTTGAGGGTTTGTAAGTAAAGCAGAAACCTAAAGAAATTTGTTTGAGAACAAGCACCTGATACACCTGATACCGGAACAAAGGGTAAGCATATTTTACCTTCGGTGACTTTTTTGGCTGCAATCCGTCAAAAGAAGAATTTGAACCAAATGAATTGTCCATCAGTCCTCGTCAATGATACTGCAGGATCTATGTACATCATAAGCACTAAATTCAATGTTAATATATTTATGAAATGTACATGACAAATAGTAATTTTGCATTTTCATTTTCAAGAACAATGGTATCCTTGCATAATTGGATGCAGCATTTGGGTGTTCTTTTTTTTTTTTTTTCCTTTTTTTGTACACGGGAACACGGGGATTTTATGTACAGAATGCACAATGATGGTTAGAATTAAGATAAATTCATCTACAGAAAGTCCCATTGCCAATAAATCTTCTCTACAATCCCTCCGCCACTTCTAACAGCAAGGTGGAGTGTTTCCGAAGCAGGGGGAACCCCCCAAAGTAGTGGCACTGCAACTGTCATTGTGAGCTTTTCGTGCAAACCGCCCTTGCTCGCCTTCTCCGCAGCAACGACCTGAACATTGAAGGCTACATATCCCATGAGACCGGTTTTGAATGTCCATGAAAATATATGCCTCATAATTAAACTAACTAAACCAATACAGAACTGGGCTTTGTTATACATCTAGAACAATCAAAATGGAACCTAAAAATAAATCAAAAAGACATGTGGACATTTCAGATACCTCCCCACCATGCTCCAAAACAGTATCTTCTACAACGTCACTTAGCATCTCAATGGAACGGCAAAACCCAAAGATACAGAGCCTTCTGCCCATGTCAAGTCCCTGGAATGGCCAGTTCCCTCATGCATTAGACAAAGGGCTTGCAAAATCCAGGACTCACTTATAAACAATAATAGAATTGCTTACATTTGTTGCTGCAATATCAAATAGTGCACCTAGACAAAGGCCCTTCTGCTTTGGGTCCAAGTAATCACTCTCCTGAAAGCGTTGAAATTTTTGAGTTCTTGATCTCCTGTGCTTTTTCTGCATGTATAAAACATACACTTTTTAATAGGATATGTAAAAAAAAACATTCTTCAGCTGATTGGATCCTGAATCCAACAATGAGCAAAAGAGGAAATAGGGATGCTCAAGATCTTATCTAGAGTCTATAAGATCATAGCTATCATGCTCACGGATTTATTTAGTATTCCAAAATATCAGAATAAAACTGGGAGGCTGATCATAATGTGAAGTAAAAACCTTGAGCTGGTGTCAATAAGAACTCCAGGTAAATTTTGAACAAACTCCCATCCATTGACAAGAAAAATGTCCCAGTATCTAGAAAAAGCAAATTGGGGAAGCAGACTCTGCTATGCGATCGAAAACTGAATGGTTATTGATGGAACCATTCGACTCTGAACCATGGGAAAAACACAGAAGGGTTTTTCTTGCCAACAACTGACTAACTTATCATCACTGAAGCACCTATAGATCTAATGATGTTTCATGTAATCAAACCCTTAATTTTTCATAACTTCTTTTCTTTCCCTTTATTATAAAAGAATAAATGAATTCTAACAAAATCATACATCTGAAGAAGGGACATGCCGAGGCACCAAGGAGCCTCCAATCTGAATGAGCCCATCAGCAGTGAACAATGTGACTCGCTCCTCAGGGACCCATTGAATATCTGAAGGAGAATGATAAAAATCAAACAATTTCCTTAAGTGGCAAGAAATTTGTAAGAAAAAAAAAAAGAGGTCTCCTAGTCATGTAATTAATAAACTAATAAACAAATATTGATCCATGTTAAACATATGATGACACTGCATAATAATCAGGCACACGCTTGAATCATGACATGCCATGAGGCAGAACACCTAAAAGCAACCATTACTTTTGCGCAAAAGGAATCATTCAAAGTTTGATGTGAATAGTAGGAAATAAAACAACAGCCACAACACAGAGAAGGAGGCAAGCTTCATAACGTCCACAACAGAATCTTAGGTGCAATCATGTGGACAACATTTTAATAGAAAAGATGCCAATCATTTATAAAAAAATAGACAGATTAGCTAGAATAATACCTAAAATACGAAAGATTTAAAAGGAAATGTTTGGTTTTTATCAATGTTTTTAGAATCGAACCAGTCATTGAACTAGAAAAATTACTGGTTCACAGTTCATTGGTCGGACCGATGGTCGAACCAGTGACATCATAATTATATAATTTATATATTATTAAAATTAAAAATAATTATAAAAATAGAAATAATATAATTTATATATTATTTAAAAATTAAAATTTTATTTGAAAATCATAAAATTATTTGAAAATTAGAAATTTAAATTAAAATCAGAATTTTAATTTAAAATTAGAAATCTTAAAATTTATTTTAAATCAAAAATCTATTTTAAAATATAAAAAATTTATTTAAAATTATATTTAAATTAAAATGACAAGTTTTAAAAATCGTAAAATTAAAAAATAATAAATAATAATGGAGATGAATAAGGTAAATAAAAATGTGGAAAGGAAGGGGGACGAGGCGCCACCGGAAGAGAATATGGGAGGGGGGTGCTGCGGTGGCGATGCAAGGGGGGCGTTGGTGCGCAGGAAGGGAGGGTGTGGGGCAGCAAATATTGCTGATGCTCTGCATGGGGGGAGATTGGTTTGGTCAGGGGGCTGCGCGAGGGGGAGGTGCAATGACTGGTTTGGCCGGGGGAGTCGTTGCCGGCAGGCAGCAGGTGCTGGAGCTAGGGCGGCGCAAGGGGCTTTGGTGGACAAGAAGAGGGGGTGGGGGTAAGGGCAGAGAGACTGGTTTCCCACGGGGGGCGGGGAGTTCGTCAAAGGCAGTGGCAGCCTGGCAGGCGCTTGAGCTGGGGCCCAGGGGGTGTTGGGGGGGAGGGAGGAGGATACTATTAAAAAATAAATAAATGGTTGAACTATCCGGTTCGCCGGTTCACCCGGTCCTATTTTGGTTCAACCATCTTCCGGTCCAATCCACCGGACCAGACCGAAACTGTGACCGGATGACAGTCAGACTGACCGGTCTAGCCCGGTTTTTAAAACCATAGTTTTTACATAGAAAAAGAAAGAAAAAAGAAAGAAGGAAATGTTTGGTTTTTACATAAAAATAAAAAAATAAAAAATAAAAAAATCATATGAGGTAGGGACCTATTTAATTACCAGACACGGTTTACCAGCTCATATTAAATGCCAGGCTTTGCAGGAAGGTAAAATGGTGTCCAACAACAAAAATACACATTAAAGTATGTTAATTTGCTTTGAAATTTTTAAATCCTTAAGGAAGCATCATTCTCCTGCCACCAACTGATTTCATACACATGAAAAATAGAAATGCAAATCACAACTATATATATAGAAGTTCCTGTTCTTTCTCATTTTCATCAATTTTGTGCTTAACTATTTGTCATTTTACTTTTCTGAACAAAAAAATAATGAAGTAGAAGGATTGCATGGTACCACTCATTAAGCAAAGTGGTTTCTTAAAAGAACAAGTTTTCCATGTTGTTCATGAGTTATTATAAGTAACAAAGCATTTATAACAGATGCTTTTTTCTCCAGAAGAATGCGCAAATCTGAAAGCTACCTGATTCTTCAATACAAAGTTGACGCCATCACATCTTAATCTAACTTCTATGAAGTGTAAAAGCCAATTTCATGGCTTGGAGTCAGAATCTTGGACTAACACCCTGAATATGATTAAATTCAAATAAAATTTTTTTAATAGGCAAAAAAGTACAAATAAACTTTACTACTTCTTAAAAGACAAATCAAGATTAATGGTGTTGCAGTTACACACACATTTTTTATTTTTCCTGAAAAAAAAATGGTTCTTTTTAAAATCACTAAGAAAAGCCCCCTACGGAAAGGTTGGATGACCAGGGTGATAAAACAGAAATCCTTTTTCTTTGCCCCTTTTCCTGTCCAAATCATCTATAGTATTAAGCTATCACAATAAGATCAGTCTCATTAGCTAAACCATTTCATTGGTGAAGATGGTAAGTCATAAAATGAAAAGCATTCAAGCCACATTTCCATTCTGCTAATTAACATTAGTCATCTCCTCAACAACATCCACCCATTCCTTTTTTATTTTATTTTTTAGCTATTGAATGTAAGGTCTAAAATTTTGCAAAAATAACTAAATGAACCCAATAATTGCTTAAGACAAACTATATGTTAAATTTCTTCAACCCTCCCATTATTTGGTGCTTCTAAAATTGGGGAGGCAGACTCAGTATGCAATAGAAAAGATGCCAATCATCTATAATAAACTGACAGATCAGCTAGAATAATACCTGCATTATGGAAAATTGAGAAGGAAATGCTTAGTTTTTACAGAGGAAAAATATAGAATAACTCATATGCAGTGGGGACCTATTTAATTACTGGACAAAGTTTACCAGCTCATGTTAAATGCCAGGCTTTGCAGAGAGGTAAAATTGTGTCCTTTAACTAAAAAACATGCATTAAAATATATTAATTTTCTTTGAAAGTTTTAAATCACAGCAGATTTGAATATGAGTGATTATCAACAAAAATGTTATTTGCCACATCATTCCCATTTCACCAAATGATTTCATACACATGAAAAAAAGAAATGCAAATGGACAACAATATATATATATATATATATATATATATGTGTGTGTGTGTGTGTGTGTGTGTGTGTGTGTGTAGAGAGAGAGAGGGAGGGAGGGAGACAGAAGTTTCTGTTCTTTCTCATTTTCATCACTTTTGTGCCTTGACTATTTTGTCACTTTTGCTTTTCTGAACAAGAAAAGAATGAAGAAGTAGAAGGATTGCATGGTACCATTCATTAAGCAAAGTGGTTTCTTAAAAGAACAAGTATTCGATGTTGTTCATGACTTACTATAAGCAAGTATCAAATCATTTATAACAACTGTTTTTTTCTCAAGAGGAATGTGCCAATCTTAAAGCAACTCAATTCTTCATTACAAAGTTGACACCATCACATCTTAATCTAACTTGAATGAAGTGCAAAAGCCCAATTTCATGGCTTGAAGTCAGCATCTTAGCTAACACCCTGAATATGATAAAATTCAAATAGACTTAACTACTTAAAAGACAAATCAAGACTAACAAAAAAAATGGTTGTTGTTAAGCCCTTAGCAGACGTCCTTATGAGAAAGATTGGACTAGGGTTAGATAAAACAGAAATCCCTTTTTTTTTCTTCCTTTTATGGCCCCAAATCATCTAGAGTAACAGCCAGCATAAAGAGATCAGTCCAATCATTAGATCAACCATTTCATTAGTGAAGATGGAAAGTCATCACATGAAAAGCATTTGAGCCAGATTTCCATTCTGCAAATTAACATGAGCCATTTTCTCAACTGCATCCACCCATTCCTTTTTTGTTTTTAATGTTTTTCTATTGGATGAATAATCTAGAATTTAAAAAAATAAAATAAAATAAAGAAATTAACCGAATAATAGCTTTAGACAAACTATATGTTAAATTTCTTCAATCCTCCTCCCATTATTAGGTTCTTCTAAAACCACATTTCAAATTCAGAAGATATCTCTTCAAGGCAACCGAACAATCACACATTTGCAATTCTTATTCTAAAATACCATTCTAAGATTAGTTGGAGTTTTTTTGGACATTAAAAGGCAGACCATATATACATAAGCCACCAGAGCCTTTTGAGCACTTTCATCACCACTCCTAAGAAAGGAAAAAGGGAAATAAAAAATAAAACAAGCAAGCCCTAATGGCATATCCTTGAACCCAATTTTTCTTACTCCAGCAAAAAAAGAAAACCCTAATGCTTTGGTAAAACAAAGAGAGAACAACTGCTGAAAACTAGCGACACTATAACAGGTTTGGGTGAAGATTAGCAGCTGCAAAAATCTCAACATTATCATTGGGATTTCCTCAGATTTATGGAAACCAAACGGAATTCTAACACATAAATAATTTCAACCGTTATAAGTTCTAAAACTACAAAATCAACAAAATCAATGCTAAGAAATATCCGATCAAAGAATCGAATAAAAAGCGAAATGAATTGAACGGACAAATTACGGTCTAGTGAACTCAGAAAAATTATCGAGATTCTCAACTAAAGAACACAAAATTGAAGAGACGGCATGAGAAATAAACAAAATACCGTTTTCGTTGTCCCAAGGGAAAAATCCGAAAGGATCATCCGCGGAAGCTTTGGCGCTGAATCGAGGGTAGCGAGAGGGCGGCGGATGACGGGTAATTGAGAATTTACTGAAAGAATGTGAAGAAAGGGGAGAGGAGGCGTCCCTGGAGCGAGAAATGGAAGAAAACGAAGAGAAGGGAGAGAGGCATAGAGCTGCAGTTTCCGCCATTGCACAAATTGAGCAATGTTGAGAGAGAAAGCGTCGAGAGGAGGGAGGAAGAAACAAGGGCGGGCGGAGAAAAGGAAAGTGACATGAAAAGAGTCGGAAGCCACAAATGGATATTAGCATCGCATTTTATTCACGATGTAAATGAAATCAAAATTGCATAAAACCCGGTTTCAAACGGTTGGTCCCTGGCCTTCTATTATTTTCTACTTAAATTTTCAACCTCAATTATATTATTATTATTATTATTATTATTATTAATTTAATTCAACCAAATCTAGAATCGACAAATAATACGTCCGACGTATATTTTTAACATATAACATATGTTAAAAAAATGACTATAAAATTTAGTCTTATAAATAAAATCAAATCTTTTCATTATTATCAAAAGAAAATAAATAAATAAATAAATTTTATTGAAAATTTTTCTTAATAAAAATAATTGATAAAATCAAGGAAGAAAATTCTTTTAATCAAACAATTAAATCTTAAGAAATTCTAAAATTTGATTCTTTAATTTCATCTAACTTCTTTCAATTATTAGATTTCTAAGACTCAACAAAAATAACTTGGGAAACGAGACTTCACAAAGAAATACAAATTGTTCCTAAAGATATTTAATCATTTAATGATAAAAAATATTAAACTATTAATATAAATATTATTTATATTATTTTTATTAATAATGTAGACCCCCTATTTAAGCATGGGTCACTTTTTCTCTATTTGTTTTTTCAGATCACATTTTTAGTCAGGTGTCACTATCCCAGCGGGCCACATGTCACATCCTTAGTGCCCATAAGGAATCCACCTCGCTTTTTGAAGCTGCAGTAGGACCTTGATATGTGGATGAACTTTCTGGAAGGGGGTCCCACAGGCCGTCAAAGGGCGCGGATGAGAGAGAAAAAAGGTGGCTGCAGAAGGAGCGGGGCAGAAAAGGAGCAAGTAGAAAAGGTAGCTGTAGAAGGAGGGGGGCAGAAAAGGTGGCTGTAGCAGAGATCGTTGGGAAGACAAATTCGGGAAACAGAGGAGGTTTTCTGACAGGGAGAGTGGTTGGGCAAACCATGCTTGCTGACCGGTGAATAAGAAGGCAAAAGAGTGGCTTGCGGAACAAGACACCGAAAAAAAAAAAAAAAAAAGAGGAACAGGAGAGGAGGGATAGCTGCAGTAGAGGTGCCGAGGGGCTGCTAGAGGATATTCAAGGAAGGAGAGTGTGATATTTTGAGGGAGAGAGGGAGAGACTAGGGGGAGAGAGGAGATATTGGAGAAGCTATAGAGAGAGTGAGAGGTGTTTCCATGGTCGTTTGAGAAGGATTTTTGAGCAAAACACCCACGAAATATGAAACAGTGAGTTGGAAGCCTCAAATATTCAACAAAGAAAGGGATTTTCAGGTATGTTTATCAATCCTCTATATCTTTTATTGACATTTGAATGCTCAGTGATTTGTTTGGGGTGGATGTTAAAGGCCACTTGTTTGTTTGTTGGGATATAACCATGTGTTTGTGCTTGCTATTGTGAATATAAATTTGGTTTGCCTCTATTATGATTATGAAATGCCCGAGAATCATGCCCATGGTAGCTTTTGATATGATTTTCCCACCTGCTCGGAGGACTCACTGATAATTCATGAAGTGAAGTCTCAGTAGTTTTATCTATTTATTCGTTTTCTTTGGTGCTCTGTTTTTTTTTCATCTTCCTCTGTTTCTGGCGCATGTTCATGGAACGGGTTGTTTCTCTGATCCCTACTTGAAGGAGATCCTATAAAATCTGGAGTAGTTGTCATGGCAGCAAAGCTCACCTCATCAGCATCCCCATACCCATCATTCATCTATCCACCTCTTTCTCTAGGTCGTCATACCCATTTCCTCACTCAAGCTTGCAGGAATCAAGCATCTTCCACCACACTCATCTTCCTCTCATTCATTCTCCATCTGACTCCCTCGCTTACATGGAGTCTCACGGGTGCATGTCATCCTTCACTCCTTTACATACCCATTAAAACCACTCACCCAAGCCCCCATATTCATACAACCCATACCTATCCTTCATGCTACTCATAACCACGTTCTACCTTATCCAGATGTCTCGCATCCGGAATTCTTCTCCCCTGACATTCCATCCGGATGCTTTACATCCGGAATTCTGTCCAGCCAACATTCTACCTTATCCGAATGTCTCATATCCGGAATTCTTCTCTCCCGACATTCCACTCGGATATCTCACATCCGAAATTCTGTCCGGCCCACGTTCCATCTTCTCCGGATATCTCATATCCGGAATTCTGTCCGGCCGACGTTCAACCTTCTCCGGAGATCTCGCATCCGGAATTATGTCCGACCGACATTCCACCTTTTTCTTCATCCTTAGAGCATTTTCTTTAGGTTCCAAAATCACATTTTTAATAAAGCTTTGTTGCCACTTTTATTTCCAGCAAGCAATTTTCATACTTCCTCTGTTTTTAAAATGTGTTGAAATAAGCAAGGAATCAAATTCCGTAATTCCGAACAATGGAGTTATCAGAATTGATTCAGGCAAGATAAAACGAGCTTTAGTGGGGGCCCGACATATGAGATTTGATTGACTTGATTATCATACATGATTGATTTATTTTGCTCTATGACATGCATGAGATTATTCTTTAATTGTGTACTAACCCTCCTCTCTTGGTAGCGCATGATGGTTCGTTGCCCAAGTACACACTCATTCTCACTCTAGTTAGTCTATATGCATTTTTCTGACTCCTGTATGTGCATGATTTCGCTCTGAGTATTCATTGATTTCCTCATCAATTGTCATGTTAGCTTTATTTTATTAGTAGAGACCCGACTTTAGGGACTTAGAGGAGTGCTACGGTTTTTACCATACCTTCCTGATAAGTAATCTGACCCTCGAACCCCATCCGATTTTTCGCAAATCACCTTTTCCAAATAAGGAGTCATACTTAGGGTTTTTCTTTCCTATTTTGTTTACCCTTTAAAAAATAAAACAAAAATAAGTGGTGACTCAAAGTCATTTTCTTAATCAATAAAAATCATAGTTTTTCAAACAAAAATCGAGCTCGCCATCGAGTGGGAAACGCATTGAGCCGAAATGCAGGGTCCACAAATAAATAATTATATGCAACAATAATATTAATATGGGATACATGTTAATATAAATATTATTCATATATTTCTAACAATACATCAAATATCAATATTAATATTAACTAATAATAATAATAATAAATAATATTAAAAATACTAATATATATGTTTGTGTTATGAATATTAAAAAAATCAAATAATAACATTAACATTAACATTAAAATAGTAGTCTTAATATAACTAATAACGATAATAATAATAAAAGTAGGATAAAAAATAAATAATAATAAACAAAATTAAAAAGAAAATAAAAAAAGATAAAATAATGATATTTTTGTCTTTTTTACGGACTTTTTATCAATTTAAAAAAGAAGCATTTGAAAAAGAGTTAAACCATTTATAAGTGAAAAAAATAATAGATTTACTTTTTAATAATTTTTTATAATATAAAATTTAAATTAATTAAGACTAAGTGCCTCTCAAAAACTATTAAGTAAAAGAGATTTTAGATTTGACTTATGACATAAGTGAATATCAAAATTTTATAACTTTTATATTTCATATTTTGCATTTGTAAGATAAATATTATTTATAAATTAATTAATTAAAATTTAAAAATATTTGTTTTTGTTTGGAAATTGTATTTGTTGGAAAGTGTCTTAAATTATTGATTAGTCTAAGTTATAAAGATTATTATATAAGATATTTCATAACTCTATATGCCATTGTGATATTACATTTAAATATTAATAATTTTTTTATAAATATTATAGGTTATGTCATGGAAATGTAATCAGTAAAATTTAACTTATAAAGACTATACAAAATGATAGAACTAAAAAGTATATTGATTTTTTTTAAAATTAAAAATATTTAAAAAACAAAATATTTATTATATAAAATAAAATAAAATTAGAAATAAAAATTTTATTAAAATGATTTTATTTTTATTATTAAAATTTTATTATGAAAAAGTAATGAATGGATATTCAATATTAAATTTTTTTCCTAGTGGAAGGTAACTTCCAATCTTCTCTTTCCCTAAACTCCTACACGTCATAAAATGACTATATTTTATGGCCAAACCGCGTGATAAGTAAATAATAAAAATTATGATACAATCAGCATATTCCCTGCCACGTATTAATATTTTAGTTGAGCAAATTTATCGTTTATTTCTATGTTTTCCATCAATGGTACCTATGTGTCATCGTGTGACTACAAGTCAGCAGATCTAGAGTTAGTTTAACCTTCGGGCATGTGAGATAGAGCCCAGAGCTCTGAGGTGTACATCTCAATTCTCACCTGTGAATTTTATTACTTCCACATTGAAATAATCCAGCTCAACCTTTGATACAGAAATTTGTGATCAAATAACTTCCTGATTATTATTTACACACATTTTGTATAATAATTAAATAATAAGATTATAAATATTTTTAGATATAAAATAATATATATATATATATATATATATATTTTATGTTCTTAAATTTCATCTACATAAATTATTATTTTATT